>NC_046657.1:131141516-131161063 GCF_010883055.1 Belonocnema kinseyi | reverse complement strand
ACGAATCATTCTATAGAGATGGCATTACTAGACTAGAACACCGCTATGAGAAATGTATCAGCCTTGGAGGAGATTATGTTGAGAAATAAAAAAAAAAATCCTAAAAACGTTGTTTTTCTTGGTCAGGCCGGAAACTTATCAATCCACCCTCGTAAAATGAGGTTTTCTGCAGTATCTTTTGCAGCTATAATGTTTGTTATTTTTATTGCTTTTTCCTTCTGTAGTGTTTGTGTGAAGGAATAACTCTTCCTCTCCATCTATTTTTATTTCCGGTAACTTATTATCCTAAAATTAATCTTTTATCCATAAAGTGTTATAAAGTTGCCTCTGAATTTTCCTCTAAAACTTCCCCTTGTGCTTTCTCTAAAGTTGCCTCTATTGCTATTTCTAAATTTCTGTATTTCGCCTATGGATTTATTTATTCTATGGACATACCTTGCATGTTTTCCTATTCCTCTACCTCTAGTTAATCCAAACCTTTTCTGCAAGCAGCGATCGCACTTGTGGTCTTTTACTTTTTAGGAGTAATAAAAAGCTCAAAACTCGAACGACTTCAGGGGGCAATCGGGCCATCTGTGTCCCGATTTATTGCTTTTGAAGCATCTCGAATCGGGACCGTGGTGCCACTTGGGTCCACTTCGGGTTAGGTTCGCCACGGTGTCTTCCCGAACCTTTTTTTCAGCTGTCGTTTCTACTTCTAACTGTGATGAAAAATTTTAATTTCCACTAAATCCATCTCTTCATCCTCCAATTGGCTTCTTATTAGATCAGCTGAGCGCATTTCAGATATAACACCCGAAACCATTTGATAAAATTCTGATCTCGTTTCTTGTTCTTATTATAGAATAAAATTTTTCGCAAAAATCGAAAACATTTTCTTCAGGTTTCATCTTTAATTAGTAGAGCTGCGTCCTTACGGATGAGTGAGTTACATTAGTCTCTACCCTTTTTAATTCTTTTAATTTTCGTATTATATTGTTACCTTCTTTTATCCCTAAAATTCTCTCATAATAATTTTCGTCTGAATGATTTATTATTATGTCTGTTACAATTCCTTTTCTTTTGGTATTGGTCTCATCATCAAAATTGTTAGGCCTTAGACTATTTTCATTGATTATATCAAACAGATTGTTTGACGTTAGTTCTTACTCTATATAACCTAACCATAAATTTAAATTTGATTTTTTCGTTAATTTTTTAATCCCGTTTTATATAAATTTTGGCTCCATGATGTTCTCTCCATACTCTTTATTATTTCGTTAGTTCTTTAATTCTCCATTATTTTTCTTTCTATAATTGGGATACATGGCTCTAATTTTGGTCTTTATTATGTCTATACTTACTCAATAGACTTTTGTCATACAATTCTAAATATTTCTCACCTTAAAAATTAGCTTATGTTTTTTCTTTTTCCAGAATTATCTACGTCGAGTTATCTTCTCGGAATTCAGCCCCACCTACCACTATTTTAGTTACTAAGGCACTTATCAGCGAAAACTACGAGAGATATTTAATTTCTAAGTCATAAATATTACTATTTAGTTGAATCTACTAATGACAAATATTGAAATTAAACGAATTTTGATTCCGTTATTGAGTCGTGCTTTAATAAAAGAGTTACATCTTGGATAATTTGTAATTTTATGTTAAATAGTAAGTTTCTCATTTATAAATTAACTTTATAATATCCAGTAATATATTATATCTGTTACATGCAATAAATTAAAAAGAAAAAATGTAGTAATTATAATATTATTATCACAATTTCATGTATGGCGCACGCATTGAATATATCGTGCTATTATACGAACCTTGGTGTAACAAAATTGACCACCTAATTGTATTTCAACTTTGATGCGAAAATGAACGTCAGTATTTTTGTGGTCTCGGAAGTCTCTATTAGTGTTGGCTCACAAACTTGTTTATATAAATATAAACAAACCGTTTACCATGAAGAGAATTGTTTTAAATTACATTATTTTTATGAAAAACTCGATAATCTACGAATCGATGCGTTTTAAATATTTCAACTTTTCTTAATCATCTTCAAAAAACTATATATACGACTATCATTAAATCTACGTTCGACCTCTTTTATTATAATAAGGATTATTTTACATAGCAATATAATAATATATAATATTATTTTTGTTGTTGCATAAAATGATTTTTATCAGATTCATTTTTAATTCTTACAAACTGATAAGGTCCGGCGTCAACGGACGAAAGATTTTTTACTATCATCACAATAAACATAAACTACGGTCAGTAGACAGTAACTGCAAGTCTTAACTTTAATTATGTTATATATTTTTTAAGTGACAATTGATCGTCGCCGGCCAAAAGTCTGTCGGCGCAACCCTTTAATAGTGATTACCAAAACCAAAACAAATATAAATAAAAAGTCTATGATTTTGCGGGGTTCATAAAATACTGCTGAAAAATCTCTAGATGAAAAAGAAACATACTATTCACCCTCGAAAAATTCTAAACTATACAGACTAACTCTACACTAGGAAATAGCGAGCACGATGATTGCTGACTTTAGCCGTACTGATTAGTGGGAAAAATTTTTGTTTCAGTAAGCGCGGTTTCTGTACTATCAACACAGTAAAGACAACGGTGACCGTAGTGAGTCCGTTTCGTTCCCCGCATCGAGTATAGTAGAATTTAAGAATCTTTGCAGAAACTCTCCGCATCTAGTTGTGCGATTGGCCCTCACAGATATAGCCAGTCAGAATGCTATTAATTTAAGCGGCGATGACAGTTGATCGGTATGACTCATTCTGCCCACGGCTTTGTTGTCAACAAAGGATATAATGTTTCATTAATTTTAATCTAATTAATATTTTGGAAAACGGTTTATCGCTGTCAACATCTTTTTTATTATTCATCGGTGTTAGCGCACGTTGGTTTTTGCTTGAGTTTTTTTTACATATACACATATTTATATGCAAATATTTACAAAAATATTTGAAGTTATAGTACTTCCGTAAATACATATTGTTTTACGGGATAAAAGGCAAATTAATTTTGTCAAATGGGTATATAAGCGAATAGAAGTTGAGCATTGATATAAAAATTTGAATTATAAACATTATAAAAATCACTTAAAAGAAAGAATTTTGAATTTACAGAATTGTTCAATTATTGCGTAATAATAATTTTAAAATTCTCCTTCTGCATCTAACATTAAATATATTCATTTACTGCGCGTTAATTATATTTATGATACATTGAATTTAAAAAAAATCGAAATTAGTTGACAAAAAGGGTCCCGGTGGCTCCAACGATAGCGCGCCAGGCTACCAACCGTAAATTGTACGTCCCCTCAAAAAAGGTCAGTGTTATCCCAGGGAAGGGGTTCCATATCGCGGGGACTATTGTTTGGGAATCACTGAGCGACTTTGAAAGGATAAAAAAAGAATCAGCGATTTCTATGCGAAGAGGCTCCATAGAGGCCAAATAGACTTCTAAGTTTTAGTTCCAGGGGTGGAGGGCCTCAAGGGCTCCCCCGCCTACCAATACAATACCAATACCAAAAGTTGACAAAAAAGAAACAACTTTATTTTCGTCATTTTGACATTTCCGTATTAAAATTCAGAATTTTTATAATTCCGGCCAATGACAGCTCTTCTTACGCCACACTGGCAGAACTAGTACGGAAAGCCCGGGCAGAGATTCAGAATATTCATCGCACTCGTTTTAGTGAGCGAAAACGGACTCATGACGGCGGTTCATCGTAAACATTGCCATTAGTAACAGTAATGGGAGCTGCCGGGTTTACTGCGGTTATCCGTCGTAATGAGTACGTGGACCCCGGTGCGACTACTGTATCGACACTGTTAGCTGCGAGACTTATCCGTGCAGTTCATCTAAAGGTGGGTTGGATGTCTTATAGGCTAAGGAAGAAGACGGAGGTAACACGCTGCTATCGCTGCCAGGGCTTCGGCCACTTGGCAGCCAAGTTTGAAGGTCCCGATAGGACCATCTCATGCAGGAGATGCGGTATAGAGGGACATAAGTCTGCGGAGTGAGTTGGTACTCCACAGCGTTTCCTCTGTGCCGCTCGAACGGAGAAGACCCGGACAGACCACCTTCCGTGTGCGAAGCGATTTCTTACATTTAAAGAGGCCACCCTACCAAGGAAGCATCCAGAAAAAAAGACAGAAAGAAGGACAGGTTGGAAAAACATTAGGATGCCAAAGCTCGGCGTAGTAGCCTTAGCCTTATGTTCCTTAAGTAATGCCAAAGCGGATACTGGGAACATGGGTTGGCAGGAATAGAATTAGTTTTTAGTGGGAAGCCACCGTTTCGTAAGTCCCACTCTCAACTTCGTCCCTTGTGGACTATGCGCCCACGTGTGCATCTCATGTGTGTATATATTTCGTATATATACGTGGTATGCATACATTGGGCTCGTGGTTTCCAAGGTTCGAATGTGGCTGGTTGAATAAGCATTTTTCCATTTTACTGCTTCAAGAAAACAAAAAAACTGTATCGACACAAAGAGTCACCTGACGCAAAAAAAATTTCCATCGTAACCAATAAGGTTAGATTTTTTCCGTGTAGACCATTTTTGAAGACTCCTGTTGATATACCTATTCTCACAGTAATATCACACAACGCCTATCAAATTAAGTGGATGACACCTGTCAAACTTAAAAAATTCAGTTTTAGCTTTTTCCAGCTGAAATAGTCAAAAAAAAATGTTATTCAAAAAACAGCATCCCAGACAACTTTGCAGGACTATAGGTAATATATCTATTTTCACAGTAATATTCCATAACCCCGACGAACTTAACCTATCACATTTAATGTACCAAGTCTCACCTTCCATTTCGGTAGGATACAAAATAAAGTTATGAAAATAGCCATTTGTCTCCCTCATACGTTGATTCAGAAACGCAATAAAAATAATTTCTTTAAGAGTTTATATCCACAATGTGAAAAGCGATTATAAATTGTCTAAATAGGGCTAGAATAGTTGCAACAGGGTTCAAAAGAGGAGATGACTGGCTAGTCTTGTCAAAAATGGTTGGGTGTACAATTATGACTCTTTTAAAAAGCTAGAATTCTGGTTTTAAACTTTTTCATTTATCTGCCGTCGTTTCGCGTACAAATAGCATATTTGATTTTTGGATAATATTTTTCAAAGTTAAAATCTTTAGTTGGCCAATATATTCTAGTGAACGAATTCGTTTTTACTTTTAGGGTAAAAAAATCTGCTAAAACTTGATATGTTCCGTTCAATGTTTTAACACTTATCGCGTTTACGCACGGACCTAGTCTAGTGCTTAGCGCTTCAAACTTAAGATTTGGGTCAATAGAGTTCGATTCTTGGTGCCGGCGAATTTCAATATTTTTGAAAACTTCCTTACTAAATATTGCAACGCATATTATCATGTATGGTTACATTAACTTGCGCCTTGAAAATAAGCTTTGTTAACATCTGTGACCCGGTCCGTCGAAAGGGACCCAAATACTGAAACGTTGTTTCGAGAAAAACGCGTTTAAACTCTCTTACCTGAGATAATATCAGTGAAATGAGTCTTACTAGAAAAATGTGCCTTGAGCTAGAGTTTCGTCGCACATTAGAGCTTTTCAATACGGCGCCTCTCGTGTAGGTAGGAGACATTTTTCTTAAAAGCGTGCTGCCCCCACCAATGTCCTCCTCACCGGAGAATTGTGCAAGCACTGTCTCTCAATAGGGCGCTCTTTACTGCATATAATATATGTGGTACAATGTAAACCATACACATGAGGATGGTTTAAAAATGAATGACAAAATTATTTTAATCTAGAGGGCAATTCACGCCCAAAAAGTTTTCATTTCCATTTAACTAACAGGGGGAAATTTTGAATTTTCGGAAAATTGAACTCATATGTAGAGGTTTAATCGAAATGTTCCAACTTACCAGGGATTGAAAAGAAGAGTTCACAGAATGTTTAATCATTTAAAGAAATTTACCATATTCAAACAATTATTTATTCCTGAAAAATAAAAAAATCGTATTTTCTGATTGAATTATAATAGTTGGTCAATGTTTGCAGTAGTAAATTTGGTTACAAGAATTATGTAATTATTTAAACAGTTAATCATGGTTGATTTCAAACATTTCTAAAACTTGAGCTAACAATTGAATTATTATGGTATGTATATTTTGAATTAAAAAATTTCTTGAGTGAATTATTCATTGTCTAAGACTGCCTGATTAACCGAAAAGAAACAAGCATATACTTCATGTTTTTCAAATAAAAAAAACGTCTTTCGTATATCAATGACAAATCTTTGACCTGATATGTATTTCTTCTGACATAAAAAATTTATTCAATTCAAATAATTCCATAACAGATATTATCCATTCGTCTTCATTTATATATGATTTCATAATCGCAGAATATAATTATTTCTCAGTACATACTTACCAATATGTTCATTATAAATGTAGATGTATGCAATGGATATTGACAGGAATTTTTTGAAAGCTCTTTCGACCAACGTCGAGGCTAGAAGCGGGGGTTAAAGTTCGAGCGCAGTTGACGAGAAGAATCTTAAACAATAGAATTAAGTCATGAGATCTCTTTCTACATACCAGGTTACATATATTGTGAACTTCCGAAATACATGTTTAACAGAATATTAATAGTGATTGCAGATGTAAAAGTAATATACAAGGATGGGTCATGTGAGTCTTAAGTTGAAGAACACAAGGTAAATGAGCATACTACTCGTAGACAGCGCCGATCTAGCCAGTAATGTTGACGTTTCCAGAAATCTACGGGCTACTCATTGAGAAATCTGGAAATCTCGAAACTATGAATGCGGGAGTCTCAATCGAATTCGCACAGAGAGTGCTAAGATTTCGTTAAGATTACCGGAAATGCCGAGATATTCAGAACTTCTCGCGAACCGGACATTCCAAGCGAAATCTGACTTGCCTAGGCTCGGGGACGTTCGGATTAAGTCTGCTGTCAGTTCGCCACACTGAGGCAGTGTGTGCATCACGAACTTGTGAATGCTTCGTGGGGTGAATGCTCTACGCTTGGTGAAAGAGTTACAAAATTTCTAAGAGTTTTAAAAGTTCCCCAAAGAGTTGTCCTAAAACTTCCAGCGCGGCAATCTGAGATGTCTCAGTGACTATACCCTCGCCAAAACCGCGAATCTGTAATCTACTATTCACTTACCAAAAAAGCTCCAAAAGAATTTCTCTATGAGAAAAATAAAGAATTGCCGCTTGTCACTACTTTTCTGGAAATTTAGGATAATTCCTGGGGTGATAATATTTTACCTTAATTATGCTGTAGAGCATACATCAGTAGACAAAATTATCGTGCTTTATGATGCATACGCTTGGTAGCCAAAAGTAATTAAGAAAAAAAGTTTGATTCACTGCAATGGGATAAAATGTTTCTGCTCTTCCGAGTTGTAAATTACGTAACTTCACGACAATTCATCACTGTTCAATAAGAAACACATGTATAAAAATTGTAATTCACATAATAAAATACTCAAATGGGTCTCACCAATGCGATAGCTTTGTTTTTAAAGTCACGATGCCCGTCAACGTATTCATGTTCTTACTGTATACTGGTTTGGACCAAAAGATTACATTTGAGAAATTTCAACTTGCATGTTCACTTTATCGGTCACCAAGGGCTGTTTTAAACACTCCTATATTTTCTGTATGGCAAAACCAAAATAATAGAGTGCATATGATTCAAAATAGTTAGCTGAGGTAAAAGAGTTGCGAAGAGTTCACAAGAGTCGAGCCGAGTTCTATTCGAGTTGATGGGAGTGTAAGCGTGTTTATGATTCTTAAGTCATTATCCACACAGCAGTAACACGGATGGCTCACCTGTGTGCTACAGAAACGCATTTGAAAAAACATAGCGTCACATAGCGTAACAATATATTTTAAAAATTATAATTTGTAATAATAATCATAAAACATCATATAATTGTAATTAAAGTACCCAGTAGACACAAAATTTGTCAACTTCTTTACTACATCGTTGCGATAATTTTAGGATAACTTGACATCTTATGTCCATGTCGTTAAGGATTGTTCATGATATCGTCAATACATCATATGATCTGAAGATTTATTTCCGATACCGTGAAGACAGCTTGACCACATTTTTACGGAGTTTGTGTGGAAGGTGTGAGTGGAGTGTGAGAGTGAAAGTCTAGGAGGTAAATAGAGTTGTGAGGGGTGAATTAGGAACCTAACAACTAATATTCGTTGTAGTTGTAGGGTGGGATTTGGCTGAATAGGAAAAGTGTGGGTGGATTGGAAAGGGAGCGAGGTAGTTTTTTGGTAAGGAGCTTGGGCATTCATGGTGGAAAATGGTGGTTCTCGTAGTGCAGGGGGATTTTAGGGGAGAAAAAGGGGTGTCTGCAGGGGCGGTAAGCGACAGCGGCCTTAAGATATTTCTGCTGGCTGCAATACGTACTTTTTTTGCATGTATAGGTCACAGTTGCCGACTGAAAAGCGGAAGGTGGTCAACGAGAGTACTGGAATTGCTGATAGTGATTTAGGCGAGGAGGAAATTTCCAGAAGGCCACGCTGGTCTGCTGTACGTGGCTCGTAGCCAAGTGGCGCGTCAGAGCGAGCAAAAAAACAGAGCGAAGGTAGCGACAATGAAAGGGAGAGAGCGTCCAGCGCAATCAAGGTGGAGGATCTCTTGAAGTAGAAAAGGGACAGCAAATAAAGTCCTGAGAAAAGCGCGCGAAAAAGTCCCTTTTAAAAAAAAGATTACAAACACATACTTCACCCCCCCCACCCGCTGAAGATGGAGAAGCAGATGGAGGAGGCTCTCGGGCTGCTGATAGGTGAGATCGGATGATTGAGGATTGAGGTAAGGGGGGCTATGGAGCTGATGGAAAGTATGAGGGAGGACCTGAGGGTAAGAGATAAGAGATAAGAAAAGGAGGTAAAATAGCTGAGGCGGAAAGCAGAAGGATTGCAGAAGGAAGTGTTGTCTGTAAGGATGGAGAAGAGAGCGGATAGGGAAAGGAAAATGGAAATGGAGTTGAGTATGGAAAGAAGAGAGAAGGCAGATAGAAGAAATAATATTTTAATAAGAAGATTGAATCTAAAGAGCGGGGAAGAGAAGAGGGAGTGGAAGCGCTGCTACAGAGTATAGGGCGGGTCAAAGACAAGGTGGGGAAAGTTAGCATGAAAGGAAAATAAAGTGGCGGTGGTGGAACTGGAGATCCGGGAAGAAAAACTGGGCGTAGGAGGTGTTGAAGGAAGTGCAAGGGAATTTGTTTCGTGGAAAGTAGGGGGGGGGGGGGGGGTATGGTAACAGTAGGGCACATCTCCCGTTGCAAGAGGATGCGCTGTTTCTGATGTGTGAACGACGCTTCAACAGAAAGATTTGATTCCAAAATCGTTTCACAGTCGTGACAGACGTGAATCGCGCGAGATTTGAGACGTCACGTCTCTCCGGGACGGGAAACACAGTTGGGAAGCTCACGGCTCTTCTCGTTGTTATTCACGCGTCGTAGACAAAAACCTAAATACCTGAAACCTTTTTATTGTGTGTTATTCTACTGGAACGACAACTATTCGATATTAATTGAATACGAACCTCGATTATATCAGCTGATTTTTAAGATGCTTCCTCTAGCTTAGTATTCAGCTCATGTATTTACAAATGACAAATTTTTTCCTACAATTAGGAATTGTTTGATGTCTAGTTCCTATTTTATTCTAATTTATTGAAAATATGATGCATTTAATGGGTCTGAGAAGAATCCAATCTCCACCATGTGTGTACTCATGGTGAACGGAATATCGGGTCGGCCAGTTTCTGAATGAAACAACGGGTGCTGCAGAGTGTTATTTTTTCGAAGATACTGTACACATCGTAAACCCAGGATCGAGCACAGGATTTAGATTGAGTGCCTGTCGTGCCTCATTCAACCTTCCTATTGTTAAAGAACTCGAAAAGAAGAGCCGTATATTTTGCCCGTTTTCTTTCTCCTTGGCCGTGATATTAGCATCGGTGGATGTCGAGAATTTAATCACATAAAATCTTGGAGGGCAATATCAGACTTTGTAGCACTGATACGTTAAGTGGTGGAAAACAAGAAATTTCAGTAGATCTTACACTGATCATTCTCTACAGCGGAATCCAGTTCCCTTTGGGCGTATGGAAAAACGGTCATTAGAACAACATGATAGAAATACAAAAGATTGTAAAATAATACTTTTAGAGCCGTACATTCATTATGCTCTCACGGTAAACTAAGGTGTCTATAATGCCGTCTTGACAGGGAAAAAGAAATCCCTCTGTATCCGTTCTTAATCCAGCACATTTAAGAAACATGTTGGATACACCCATTAATAGCTCTTCTCTACGTATAATTCCGTACAATTTATCATAAAGGGGCTCGTTAACATGTTCCTTCAGGAGAAGCTTCTCTGCTGCCCTATCTGTGCTTTTTGGAACCAAGCAGGCTGTAGCTAAAACCGTTCTTCAACGAAAGCACTCTAAGCTCAGCAAATCTCTACCCCCTTTATCTCGAGGGAGGTACAGACGTGGTACAGAAGATCTAAGATGATGATTTCGATGAATTGTCATCATCCTGCGTGTGTTCCGGTAAAGTTGCTTTAACTCATCAAAGTTCCATTTTACTGCACCAAACAAATAAAGCAGTATAGAAACAGACAAAATATTGGTCGTCTGTATCTTATTCTTCCCAGATAATTCGGAAGTCCACATTTTTCTGAACATTTTGCAATAACTTTGTTCAAGGGCCGTTTTTAACCCACGCACCTATTGTATTTCCCCTTGCGGTTTCTTGAGATATACATATGTTTCTCCATTACCAAGATGTTGATTGGAATTTCCACCTATGAGTTTAAAATCCTGATCGTCACCCGATGATGTATTTTCTAGTCTTCCTTCGTGCAGATGGATGCGGACACACTTATCCAGTCCAAAGTTCATGCCAGTGGCTTTAGAGTACCCATTTACGGCCACGACAAGGATTGAAAGGTTTTCTTTTGAAGAAGCAAAGAGTTTAAGTTCGTCCATATAGAAAAGGTGGTTGACCTTAATTTAAAACAATTTTCAGTGAAAAGTATTAAAACTTGAAAGATTACAATTTTTCAAATTAACACTTATAAAAATAAGAAGTCACATTCTTTTCATTTTAAGTAGTTTTACATTAATCATGGTTCAATTGTTATTTTCACAACAAAATTTGTTTTAAATTATTTTAAAATATTGTTTTAAAATTATGTTTAAAAAATAATTAAAAATTTTTCCAGGAATCTTAAGTTCTTTTTATGATCTAAGAACCTTAAAAAATAATTCGAAAACATTCAAATCTTACTTAAAAATCTTCAAATTATATTTTCTTACCAAATTTTTGGTATTATTCCAAATTTTAAATTATTTTTCAATCTCTTTAAAACTTCTAACTGTAAACATTATTTTCATAAACAAACAAAAGAATCATTTAATATTTTCCCAGAAATCTTGAGAACATTTTTTCGTTGTCTTCAAACTATAAGAATCCTTAAAGAGCTTCAAAATCTTATTTTAAAATCTACTAAGATCTACATTTTCGCTAAAATGTTGTCGGAATCTTTTCAAATGTTAAATTATTTTTGATTTATTTTTAATCGCTAAATATCGTAAAAAATTATTTGAATTTTCCTAAAACTTTTAATCAATCATGCAAAGTAAAATATAAAATGCCTAAATTTTTTTTTCATTTTGGAAATCTTTTAAAATCTTCTCAATTATTCTCTTGAAAGTAATTTTCTAAGATAAGAAAGCAATTTTAATTCCCATAGAAATCTTAATAATATTGAATATATTGAACCAAAAAGACGTAGATTATATAAAGAAAGTTGAATTTTTAGCAAAGACAGGTGCAATTTATATTAAAATAGATACATTTTAAAATGATAGAGACATTTGAAAAGAAATAGTTGAATTTTATCACAGAAAAAATCAGTTTTACTTTTTAACCTCAAAATACACTTTTTAAATGAGAAGTATATTTCCCATGAAGATACCTGAATTTACAACTTAAAAAGACGTTTTTTTAACAAAACAGTTATCAACCATTCTCATTTTGATGAAAGATTTTTTGTAATAATTTTTTATTTAAATTCAATAAATGCCATGAGAAATTCGAAAAGTGGAAACAAAAGCAACAACAGCTTAATTTTATCGTCGGGAATCCGAAGAAAAAGATTAACAAGTTCTGTTTACAATATCTAGTTTAAATATATCATGTACGCCAACCTTCTAAGGTACAATGGGATGCGAGAACAAGCAAGCGAGAAGTAACGCGCTGGATGCAATGGTAGAGATATACGAGTACTTAGCAGGTAATGGATGCGAGTCGGGAATCACCCGCATCACCACGACTGCTTCAAATCAGGACCATGCAATGGCACGTGTGCAATTTTCGAACGCAACCGTTGACGATCATTATTGCATTTAGTCTGTCCTGATCATGTTCAAGAATCAACCTTGAAGGCCGTGCATGAGCAATCTATGAGACTTATGTTTTTCCGGACCAGATGTCTGGATGCCCGAATTGTGCAAAATAAACTTTAAATCTGGCATGAGTGATCCTGCAATAAGGAAAGCACTTCATAACGAAAAGCAAAAGATTTTTCAATTTTCCCTCAAAAGATTAAAGGTACGATTATCTTTAAGAGTTCGTCATTTTTAATTTTTAATTGAACAGTGACGAATCGCTAAAAAATAGAAAAAAATTGTTTGTAAAAGATACATACACTTGGGCTAAAGTCATTATGACGTACTGTTGAAAAATCATTAATAAATCCCTGTAATTGATAATAATGTTACACTCGCAAAACATTATCATTAGTTAAAATTCATTACAGAAAGCACATCCAAAAGAGGACTACAGGAGGCTTTTGGAATTAATAATCCTATTACGTGGAGAATAAAGTGAACTGAAGGGACTCCGAGCTATTTGTATATTCGTTTTGCTTTTATACCAAAGCGGCTGGTTTACAGCAACTGAACCATAAGCAGCTCCAAACAATGATATTTTGCTTTTAAAAATGCTCATTGATTTTCCTACCATGGATCAAAAAGTTCGAAAAGTATAACTGAAAAAATCACTGGTCATCTTTGGTACTTAAGTGAAGAACTCATTCTTTTATCTTTTTTTGACAAGAATGTTTCAGGAAAGTGCAAAGGGAAAATGATAATAGCTGTTCAGGAGAAGATGGCGGCGAAGAATGTGACCTAGCTTTGATATCGGAATTTAATTACAAAATAACTCACAAGAACCACCAGTTCCAATATTTATTGAGCAAGCTGAATGGTCACGATAAAAATGTACGTCGATGTAACACAAATTTATTCAAGAAATCAGTAGAAGATTATTTTTTTTACGAATAAATGATGACGTTTCCATTTCGTATTACTTTTAAAACTTGCGTCGGCACAGTGCTAATTTAAAGATATAGAAACCCATGAATCGAGGCTACAGTTGGCTATTTCGAAAATAAAAATTACTTTTTTCAAATATATTTTAGTCTTCTTGATTTCAGTTTACGCTATTTATATGTTTAAGTTAAAAAAGTTTTCCGTGTTGAATATTATTATATTATTATATTAATATTACTAGGTAACAAGATTAAAAAAATTATCGTCATTAATTTAGAAGATTTTATGGTACGTTTTGTTTCAATAGAAAACGAAACTGAAGGCCTACATATTTGATCTTTTTTCAGAAACACAGTTTTAAAATTTGTATGTTATTTTAAACATTTTATCTTGAATATCTCCAGCAATATTGTTTCTGCGAAAAAACAAAGGACCGCCAGGCAATCACGTCATAGCGCGCTTGGCTGGTATCAACAGGCAGTTCAGCCCAAAAGCGGTCCGGTTCGTCTAGCCACTTGAGGTCTGTGGCAGGCTGTGTCGAATCTCATGGGTACGTTTGATCACTTATAGCGACATTAGCGCATCTAAAAAGAGTTCGAAAACTAAATTGTATCTATGTATTCGTGCACGCATGTGTGAATATTATTTGAATGTGTTGCATTAATAAAAATCGGAGAAAATAAACAAGAAATGACCTCAAAAAACATTAGAATGGCAGCTTGAAGATATTTTAAGAAAATATTACCCCCACTTTTGCTACTACAGTAGAGCCATCTAACAGGAAGTCGATAACTACAAAAGGATATTTAGAAAGTTCGCATGTTTATCGGCTCCTGAGGAACACAGTCATTGGGTAAAAGGGTTTGCTATACTCGTGATAGTTACACCAGCATGAACGTGGAACGCTGAGTGAAGTAAAGACTTTTGGTGTAGGTCAAGTAACGAGGTGACGTGCGTTACTTGTTTCCCCCTTTAATAAAGTGGATTTAACGTTAATCGCCTTCTATCTTAAAGTGCTAACTTGTTTTTCAAACTAGGATTTTCCCCTACCTAATACCGAGTTAATGTTAAGCTTCATTTGGGCCTTTTCTTTCGAAAATTCTCTTAAAATAAATACGCGTCTCGTTTTGTTTCTGCGGAGATGCTTCGATAACTCCTTGGCCTCAAAGGCAAATTATTAAGGACAAATTTTAAGATAATTCATCTTTTTAATGCTAAAAATTTAGATCATGATTCGTTGCACAGATTCTCTGACATACAATCAGTGATTGTAAGGCTGAAATTGACAAGGGAAAAAATTCTTTAAAATTAAATAACCGATTATACCAACAAATGTCACTCATTACCAAGAAAAGGAAAATTCATGCTAGTATGGATTTAATATGGAAAGCGAAGGAATATAAAGGCTCCGCCTTTAAAAAACCCAAGCACAAAAATAAACATTTCAACTAAGTTATAGCTACGTGAAAATAACCTAAAAATTATTGGAAAGACTTAATATTTGCACCAAGTGAATGAAAGTCATCTATGAAAATAATTACGAAACGTTAAAATGGCGCACGATACGTAATCGGAACTGAAATTGCCATTATTTTTTTGTTTGTTTTGTTTTGCCGTATACGAGCGAGAATATAGAAACTTCACGATGAATAACGAACATATTGTCGAATAATGCTGATATTGAACTGTCGCAAACAATTAATAACCCTGAAGGCAAGTCGAACAATCCTCTTCATTTTAACATTAATCAACGAGAATTTTAATGCCCTTGATCCATCTAATAGAGTAGGGAGTTTTGAAAATCAAAATAATTTACGATTAGAACATAATGCGATTTATTCTTTAAACGGTGAATCTATAGAGAAACAAAATTCTCAGAATAACAAATATGAAGACATCTAGTCGGATGTTGAAGATGGTTTAAGTATACAAGGATGAGAGGACTTTGTAATAAATTTAATTTTGTGGAAAAAACTCTTTAAAAACTTATAAAAAAACCACCTCGTGTTCGCTACGGCTAAACAAAATAATAGAAAAATTGCTAAAATTAAACCAGCCGTTAGCGTGATCCTAACAAAGTTTAAAAACAGAGTTGATCGCAAATTAGCTAAATAAATTTAGAAACAGACGGAACAATGCGAATTTCTGTCACGTTTGAATGAGGACCATGTAATGGATGTTAATAGGCGTGTTAGTTATTAAAGGCGTTAAAGTGAGGAAATTCACTTAACAAATTGGGACTTAAATCTTAAATAAAATGTGCAACGAAATGAGTCTAAGTGATTTAGACATAACTCAGTCTCACTTGGAACATACTTTAGAACGTAAGGTGATCCTATCTGGAAAGATGCCATGGTTTAAAAACCTTTCCATCCCAAAATTTGCAGGTAATGGTGAAGAAACGCCAATGCAGTTTCTAAAAGATATCCAGGTCGACATCCGTTAGTAAAACGCAGCAGAATTACGTGATTTTGGCTTCCTTAAAGGGCATGGACCAAGATTGGTGGAATCTCATGTCTTCGGACAGAGACAGCATCGACTCTTTCAAAGCAAAATTTACACGAAAATTTTGGAACGAGATCATCCAGCACCAAGTCAGCGGGGAGTTGGAATTTGTATTGTATAATCCACGGAGTAAATTATCGAATGGACGAATTATAGTGTAAAACTCAAGGCAAACTGTAGAAAACTTTAGAATACAGAAATTCGCTAGTGTCAAACTTCCTACGGATTTGAGTAAGTAATTGATACAGAAAGAAGACGACGTACTAAATAAACGATTAGATAAGTGTCCCCTTGTAGAATTTAATATAGAAAACAAAGTTACAAAGGCACTTATCGACACAGGTAGCCAGGTCACCTGTATTTAAGAATCGTTTTAGAAGGAAAATGTAAATAATGTTAATAAATACGAAAAACAACCAATTGCGTTTCTCGATTATAGGTGCCACTTGATCGAGACTAGTTCGTATAAGGATGCATTGGGAAAGCTAAACATACTAATGTTGTTGGTCGATTAGCTCATCTGCTCCTAGATTCTGCTGAACATTTATGGCTAGTATCCCAGGCTGAATTATCCCTCGATTCCTCAGAAGGTTTAGAGCTGTCTACCCTACCTGACAATTCTCTGGATTTGGTAGTTGGTTTTCATCTGGATTTTCTGGTACGTTCCGCTGTAGATTTATTACTGGAATCCAAGGTTAATCTCCCGCTGGATATCCCATAATACTTGCAGCCGACAACCCCAGTTCATGCACACCCGGATTTGCAGGCAGGTTTCTAGGTTTATTTGTGAGCTGATCCGCAGCTGGATTTGCAGTTGGAACACGATCTGAATTCATAGATTGTTCGGTTGGTAATTCAGGGTGGGGAGTGAGTACACCCTTCACTCGTGGGGAAGTTTCAGGTTGATTCTCCATGTTGCCTTGGTCACCTTGTACGGTATTTATTCCAGCCAAGAAAATTTCCGGGAGTGAAAATGGATAAATTTATATCACAAAGATAAGTGTTTAAGCAAAAGGTATGCTTAAGAGACGAACTTAATTTATTGTGATAACAAATAGAGGACACGAATATAATGTACTCGTGGTTCCCCACTTATACATTCTGGTGAACACAGCTGCATCCATCTTACTTGGATTGACTCCAAATTCAGTTCTCTAACACCATGAATCTACTATTCTTAGTGCCTGCTGCATTACTCCGAAGAGCGCATCCAGATGCTGACCGCGCACGATAACCAGTATATCGTACGCATAGCCTATAACGTGAGGGCCCTGACTCGTAAGTAGATGAAGCAATTAATCCACTACCAGGAACCACAGTATGGGTGATAGAACACCTCCCTGCGGACATCCCGAGTCAACAGTTCCACATAAAGTGGTGTCCCTTGGTCGTGGTTAGATTCATATTGGCCAACATATGGCAGGTACATTCCACGACTGCATTCGGCACCCCCTGCGGGGTCATGGCCGGGCTGATCACCTCCCCAGAAGTGCAGTTAAAGGCTCCTTCGATGTCGATTAATGTTCCAATAGCGAGGCTTTTCTGCTTCAGTTATCCTTCAATTAGATTCCCCTGCAGTGCTTAGGGCCGAATCAGTCGAGTGACCAGCGCTATAGGCGCGTTGTTGCTTGTGACGAGGACTACTTGAAAAGACCTTATCGCGGATATATCTGTTTGCGATCCTTTTACTTTTTTAGTAGGAAAGATGTGAGGCTAATGGGTCGAAAATCCTTAAGTGAAGCATAACTGGTCCTATCTGCCTTTGGAATAAAGACTACTCTCGCACCCCTCCATGGCGTCAAAACATAACCCAACGTCAGACTAGCCCTAGAAATTATCTTAAACGGCCCAATGATGATCTCACCAGCCCTCTGTAAGATGACTGAATCTATACCATCCCGACCGGGAGACTTGTAAAGACTTAAGGACTTCAGGGCCCACCAGACCCTGGCTGGGGTGACAATCTTTTTAGCTAGCCGCCGTTTCGGGCCCAGTTGGGCCGCAGGAGGCTTGGATTAGCTTAGAGGTGCCGTCCCCTCTTCTCCTGACTTTGTGAGGCCCGGAAAATGTGCCTTGATCAGGTGAGCCAAGGTATCCCCGTCAGACTATGAGTATCCCCCTCCGAGCAATTTTAGAGTCCCGAGAATAGCATCCGGCTTTCGAGAAAGCAGCTTGCCCAGTCTGACCGCCTCTGCTTCTTTCTCGATATCAGTGCAAAAGTTGGTCCAGCTTTCATGCTTTTCCTTACGTATTGCACCCCTATACACATCCCTCTTCGATGTAAAGGAAGTCCATAGTTTCTTTGTTTTGCCAGAACAAGAACGTCTGATACTCTCTGGTTTGTCTGCGAAGCTCTTTAAGTTTCGCATTCCGCCAGTGTGTTTGTCAAACCTTTCGGACCTTTGAAGGCCTACAATGACTCTCATAAGTTGATTTGATGGCCTCCGTGAAAATCTCGGCCACCTCTCGAATTGACCTAGGCACCCCTAAGAGTGAACTTCTAAATTCTGTTCAGAAAATGGCCCCAGTCCGTCCTTCTTGGAATTCTGATCCATTTAGGGCCGATAGGTACAGCGGCTTCCAACACGAACTCTATCAGGGAGTGACGTGAGAGATTGGGTTCATCATTAAGAATAACTCAATCAGCGGTCATTAGGTATTCCAATACCGCTTGAGTTGATGTCCGTGCCAACCCAAAAGTACGGTGGGATTTAGCAACACACCCCAGCAGAAGAGGAAGACCCTTGATCTTGCAGTATTCCACCACAGTACGTAACTTCACTGGTGGATTGGTGACGCTGGCATATGGAAACTAATCCGATCCCATGACTAGCCATACTATTCCCTTAAGATCCGTGACTATCACCATCAGTTCTCTGGAACATAGCTCAAGCAGCGGGTCAACGTTGTCTCCCTTCGCCAGCATGCATGCCCTTGGATTAGCCGCCTTGGGGTCCACGTAAAAAAAGCCCCCCCCTCTCATCCCCTAATGGTATCTCGAACTAACCAGGGTTCCAGGATTAGTGAGATACCTGTGTGCTTCACAGCCATGTCCCTCTGCAAAATTGTAGAGGCGTCTTTGCTAGGATTCAAGTTAATCTGGGTAATTGTTAGACTGGAAGCAGTCATTTAGGTCTGATCTCGATCTTCCTGTCCACCGACAGGCTCCTGCTGCCCCTGGTTGGCCACTTTAAAGTTGACGTGTTCATAGTTGTAGAAGGGCCTGTTGTTGAGGACTGCAAGGGCCTTCGACTGTGACTCAAGCATTTGCTCAACTAGGACATATTTAAATTCTCCAGCTGTGTAATTTTCCTGAGGCCTATCGTGCCTGACGATCCGCCAGGATGCTGTCTTAAGTGACGGGTTGAATCCCTCCAGCCGACGGAGAACAACCTGCGGGTCCGTCAGTTTACCTGGGAACCACGCTTTAGTCTTAACCATCTTTTGGAGCAACTCAACCCTCCTTTTAAAAAACTATTTCATGAAAATATAATTTCAAGGTGAAAAAAAACTGGTATCAATTTCTGACTAATGTAAGATTTTACTTTAAGGCAAAGTTTTCCGAAGATGCATACTCATAAGTCTGTCCTATTTCGTAGTTTAAGAATTCGTACAGATTTTTCAAGCTTTGTTTTAAATATTAA
>NC_046657.1:131121433-131141416 GCF_010883055.1 Belonocnema kinseyi | reverse complement strand
TGTATGTTTGAAATGTGTGCAAAACTGTGAATAGTGATAAATTGATAACTTTAATAAAAGATGGCGACTCTGTCAGATTTTAAAGAAGCCTCTGTGTCTCTGCTTTAAGGGATATTCGTAGATAGTCCAGTCCTTAGGACGCATCTGAAACCTATTTATTAAATGTAATTCATAAATAGCACACTCCTGATGCAAGAAAATTCAAGCGTGATGTAATGAAAATAGTAAGTATAGTAAGTGCATTATACAGGGTGTCTAAAAAGTCCCGGGACGGTTGGATATTTCCTCAGTTAAAATATTTTTCAAGAAAGTGAAGGTCATTCCTGAAGTAAATTTCAACAAGGAATTCAATGGTGACCTTCATTTTGACCTTTAAGTTGACCTTAATTGCTTTTTAAAGGTCAACTTTGTTTGTTTTTTTAAAAATGAAAACCCCCTTTTTTACATCTGCAATCGATAGAGCGGAAAATTCTACGTTCAGTTGAATACTCAAGTCATAGGTCAATTATAACGGTCAAGGTTACTTAGAGGTTATTTGAAATTAAGAAAGTTTTCCAAGAGGTCAGTGTAATTCCTGAAGTAAATTTCAACGAAGAATTCAACGGTGACCTTCATTTTGACCTTGAAGTTGACTCTAATGGCTTTTTGAAGGTTAACTTTGTTTTTTTAAATGGAAACCCCCTTTTTACATATGTAATCGATACAGCGGAAAATTCTACGTTAAGATACGTACCCAAGTCATAGGTGAATTGTAACGGTCAAGGTCAATCACATGTTATTTGAAATTAGCAAAGTTTTCTAAGAGGTCAGTGTAATTCCCAAAGTAAATTTCAACGAGAAATTCATTGGTGAGCTCTGCATTGATCTTGGTTACAGCGTTTTGAATATTTGTAAAATCGTAAGGAAATTTTTTATTAAAAGTTCTAGGTGTTATGGTGAGAGTTCTGTTCCTCCCCGAAGAGTTTTACAGTCCTATGCTGTTTTTTGATACCCAATTCAATACCTAAGGTGATACCATAAGTTCTATACCGTTTTTCCATTCGAACATTACGAACCGAAACTAAATTTACGTATTACGAGTATATACTTACTATCTTTCTCTAAAAGATTATTATGGCGCAAATTAAACTTTCGGAACGAAAGAGGGTGTCTGTATTAATGGTCCGTGGTTGGGGAGATCGAGTTTGATCTTATGATCAAGTTCGTTTGCTTTTTAATCACACTTTTCGTAATGAAAAAGGGTTAAATGCTGTCTCAAAATTAACAATTGAAAGAACTGTAAGGCGCTTTATGAATCGTGGATCTATCAAGGACCTTCAGAGAACTGGTCAGCCAAAATCTGGAGGATCTGAGGATAGGCAGATGGACATAGCCCAAGCATTTGTTGAAAACCCGCACCTTAGTTTACGTCTAGCTAGTGATGAGCGTGACGTTGCTCCTGAGACAGTGCAAAATATTTTAAAAAGCAGTAATTTCTATCCTTACAAAGTTCATCTGGTACAAGAGCTCAATGATGACGATCCTGATCGTCAGGATGAATTTTGTGAAATGATGATGGACAGAATTGCAAGAGATACTCTTTTATTGTAAAATACAGTATTTTTACATGAATCTACTTTCACTTTGAAAGGTGAAGTTAACAGGCAAAATTGTAGATATTGGTCTGACACAAATCCTGATTGGATGTTGGAGAGTCACATACAATATCCTCAAAAGATTAATGTTTCGGCTGGTATCTTGAATGATGCATTTATAGGCCCGTTCTTCATTGATGGTAATCTCAATGTCCGTGCATATGAAGAAGTTCTCAGAAACCAAATTGTACCAAGAATAAGGGATATTACAGGCGATAATTTTCAAATATTTGGTTCCAGCAGGACGGAGCATCGGCTCATTGCGGTAGGGAGGTTTGAGTATATTTGGATACTCAGTTCCCTCAAAGGTGGATTGGAAGAAAGGGTGAAATCGAGTGGCCTGCTAGATCTTCTGATCTGACGCCTCTGGACTATTTTCTTTGGGGTTATTTAAAGAGCAAAGTATACCAAACGCAACCGCAAGGCTCAAAGAGAACAGAATTTACTACGTCCACGTCGTTGTTTCTGGGTAATGCTAACCGTAAACGTAAACTGCTTGCACAAAACCTTGAAAAAACCTTAAAGATCATCACCAAGATCAATACAGAGCTTACCAATGAATTTAGCTTTGAAATTTACTTCAGGAATTGCACTGGACTCTTGGAAAACTTGGTAAAGTTCAAATAACCTCTAACTGACCTTGGACGTTATAATTGACCTATGACTTGGGTACATACCTGAACGTAGAATTTTCCGGTCTATCGATTACAGATGTAAAAAAGGGGGTTTCCATTTGAAAAAACACAGTTGACCTTCAAAAAGCCATGAAGATCAACTTCGCGGTCAAAATGAGGTCAACTTTTAACACTTTGAACTTGAAATTAATGAAATATTATTGTTTTACTTACATGAAGGGCAGAAGATAAAAAGGGTCGAAATAATAGCAGTAAAAAATAAATTTGGATTTACAAGTAAAAAAGAATTTCATAGCATCATCATTTCAAAATAACTAACACCGAGAATTTTAATTACAGGTATTGGTTAACATACGTTAACAAATATAAAAATAATTTAACTGATACGTTTGTTATTAGACATTCAGAAACAACTAAATATCATGAAAAAGTAAGTTTTACAGACGATAAAACAGGTCAATTAAACCAAAAATAAAAGCGTCCTTAAAGAAAGATTATAAATTATTGGATATGAATTTAGGCTATCTACAATTTTTGTTGATTTCACGAAAAAATTCTTTGTCAGCTTGTACACTAATTTTTCGAAGCTTATAGACAGAGCCTCAACCGATAAGATCGTTAAATAAAGACTCAGAAGACAAGAACAAATAAAATCACAAAAAGCGTAAAACTGTATCTAAAAAAGGAACCTGAAGGGCTTAAAAGCTGAACATTAAAGAACTATTTTTCATTAAAGCAAGAATTTTACCATGCTCAAAACCTTTATTATTTCCCCTTGGTCACTGGTGAATGATTGCTACAAAAACTTTTTTACACCTTTTTCTTTATTTAGGTTTCAAATTATATTACTTTAGGTGTATTGATTATACGTTTGAAGGAAAAGTGCAAAATAAACTCTAGAAATTTCAATATGTCTAGGATTATTATTTTTTATTTTATACCTTTATTTTTCTAATGGTCATATTTTTATGAAGATTGTGAATGTATTTTGCGAAAGTGAATATTAATTAAGTTCCTTATCTTATTTTCAGAAGAGATAAACGTAGCTATATAGTATATTACTCATTTTTGCCACTTCTTTCCACGATTTGATAACACTGAGTAATTGCTCAAAAGTAATTTATGACCAGCCACTAATTACTTAAAGATGGTTTCTTAAATTTGAGTCTTTCTTATTCTTACGTAACATGCTATATGTTTTACTCGATATGTTTATAAAAAATGTATCAATTGTTTTCACCATAAATAATATTTCCAGGGATTTCAAAATATTTAAAAGATATTTAGAGATTTTAAAGTACGTCCACTGAATTTAAGGGGTTTTAAGTCGTTTCAAAGTTCTACAAAAAGAGGCAACATTTTTACGGAATTCAAGCAGATTTCCGAAGCAAGAAATTCCAAAATATTTCAAGGGCTACACCAGTTATAGGTTAGGATTTCAAATTATTTTAAAAGACTTCAAGTATTTGAAAATATCACCTAGTACAAATGCAGAGAAAGTATTAATTTTGAAAGGAATCTTATAAGGTTTAATTTACAAGAAGAATTAATTTTTTTGTACTTAGAAAATTATTGAATTTATAAATAAATATAGCAAGAACCTAATAAACACTATATCTTCCGGACTAATTATTCTGAAAGAAATTGTATTTAACAGGTTCCTCTTGTAACTATTTATACGATTTTGAGGAATTCAAAGGAGCTTTATCAGATTTTCGGAAATTCTACTGGATTTTAAAGGCTTAAAACTCTTTGAAATGTTAACACAATTTTCGAGTGAACAAACCTAAGGAAAATTCGAATTTTTTAAATCTTAAAATAATTATCTATAGCGATGCGTTATTAATTAATTATGCATATTCATGAACTTTATGAGCTACATAAAACTGTGGAATTAATAACTTTGCCATAAAAATAAATATTAACAGAGCACGACACTGTATCTTAAAATTGTCCAAGTTTTTCCATTTTTTGTCGTAAGTATTGAGAGCGATTGAACTTTTTTAAAACAGTTCAGAAATTCAAATTTATGAGCTGCGAAAAAATAATTTTTTCTCCTAACTAAGCTTAAACTAAAAAATACATTGAAATTTCTCAAACCTAAGGAATATCATGAAGATTATAAAAAAAGTAAAATTTCATTTTCCAAAACTCTGAATCAAGAAAAATTTTTCAAATTAATTCTGCTCCACGATATCTCGGGACATTAACAGATTAATTTAAAATTTGAAAAGCGACAAAAAATTTAAACGTTTAAGTATAAAAGGCGTTTTTTATCTCTAAAAATTGTATAGTGTTGATACACAAAATTCAACATCTCTTTCAAGGTTTCAAAAAACATGCGTTTTTTATTTTATTTTTTTATTGAAAAAAATCTAATTTGTCCAAAAAGTACATATTACGTTTAATTCAGGTGATAAGAAATAATGTTTTTTTCTTAATTTAAGTAAAAGGTGAGATTAATAGTTCGGCCTTTTTTAAAATAATTTTTTAAGGTTTTACGAAAACGAAAAAATTCTTTTCGTTTTCTACGAATAATTAATATAATTTTGTATTTTGAAAAATTGATTTTAAAAAATTCCAATACATTTTAAACTTTCTTTAAAATGGTTAATAAAGAATCTGGAGATTTTACGGCAATCTTTTTCATTTTGCCGAAATTCAAAGAAAATCAGGAAAAATTTAAATAGTTTTTAATGATTAAAAGGCTTAGAAGGTCCGACAAGATTAGAAACAGAACTTTTTCAAGATTGGTAGGAAAATTTTTAATGACTTTATTTTTAAAAAAGTACTCTAACAGAATATTAAAAAAGGTTTTTAAGCATGTGAAAGGATTTCCTAAAGTTTAACAAAACTGAAGAAGATTTTAAAGCAAAATGTTTCAATTTAGTAAGATTATAATAAATAGATTAAAATCGAGTAAATGGAAGAAATATTAAGAATCGAAGAGATTTAAATCGAATTTTAAACTTAACTTTTTTTAGAAACTTAGATTTTTAAAGAAATCAAACATAAACTTTAGAAACTTTAAAGGAATTCCGAAAGATTTCAAGGAGGTAAAACTATTTTTCTTAAAATTCCTGGGAAAGATTTAAAATATTATGAGTCAATTTTTTCACATCTTGAATTTAGGAATATAATTCTTGTTAGGCCGTCTTGTGCAATTTTGTTACACAATTTTTAAAATTAGATATTGGTTTAAAAATCGACTTTCAAATTTGAGTAAGTTTAAGAGATATTCAGAAATTTTGAAAGGATTAAAATAGAATTAAAACTTGTAAAGATTTTTGAAAAATTTTACGAGTTTTCACGAAAATGAAAAATTAATTTTAGGTTCCTAGAAATAATTTTTGAAAAATGTGCCTTAAAAGAAAATTAAAGAAGATTTTTACACACATCTAACAATTTTCTAAAATTTCGAAAAAGCGTGTAAAATGTTTTAAAATCAACATTTTTTAATACGGTAACAATACAATTTTTAAAAAATTTAAATAATCGAATAAATTCAATAAACATTGAGTAGAATTGAGGAGATTAAAAAAGAATTTAAACTTCGGAGAAGTTTTAGAAACGTAGGATAAAATGATTTTAAAAAACTGAAAAACCTAAAAATTCTTGTAGAAGAATAACAAAGATGCCCCTAGAATCTGTGTACAATTATCAGTCTTTAAATTTAAAATTCGAATAATTTTTAAAAAATTACTGTCATCACATTTCTTCTCAAACAGAATCGCCGATTTCAATCGCAAGAGGTTCAATTATTTCCAATCAGAATAAGTAATTATATAAATTTTGAAAATTCAAAAAAGATCAATTGGAATAAGTTGAGTGAGATTTAAAAAAAAGTTGATTTGAAAAGAGTATTTTAAAACATTTCAAAATATTGAAAAAGATTTCAAATTTTCTCAAAGCACCTGAAAAACTTTAAAGGCATTTTTTTAAATTTTGTAGAATTGAAAAAAAATCAGGAAAAATTTGAATAATTTTTAAAGATTAGAGATTCGAAGGTCTGACGAAATTAGAAAAACAGAATTATTTTTCCAATAATCGTGTGAAAGTTTTTAATAATTAAAAAAAAGTACTTAAAAAAAGTTAAAACAAATTTCTAAACACATCAAAGGATTTCCTAAAATTTAAAAGAAGAGTGCAGAAGATTTTAAAGCAAAATGCTTCAATTTGATAAGATTATAAAGTTTTAAAAATGTAAACAATCAAGTGAATTCGGGAAGTATATAGTAGACTTAATAAGATTTAAAACAATTTTAACTTTAGAAGTGTTTTAGAAACGCAAGATAAACTTTAGGAACTTTAAAAAAATCTCGAAAGATTTCAGGAGAACAAACATAGTTTCTTAAAATGCTTGGGAAAATTTAGAAGATTATAAGGAAATTTTTTTCTACATTTTTAATGATTTTTTTAATTTTTGATAAAAACTCGGGAGAGTTACTAATATCTTGAAGAATTCAATTCAAAACGTTTTAAATAGATAAGAAATTTTCTTAATATTGTTTAAAATCGTATAAAATAAAAATAAAATGTCTTTAAAATCTCCTAGGATCTTTTATGACTCATCTAATATATTCGAAATTGCAAAAATTAAAAAATTTAGCTTTTAAAATTTTATTTTAATTGTAAAATAATTGTAATTGGAAATTGATTGATTGATTAATAACTAATGAACATATTTTTTTAAATTATTTTTGTTTGATTCTGGCCGAGGGTCAAACATGGTACAAAAACCGTCGTGAAATTTCAAATAAAAACTGTACTCTCTATACATTAATTTTTTTAATTAAAAATAATAATACTTTTATAAATATTGCCAGATTCTATTTGAATATGATACATATTGATTTTTATTTTAAAAAATCCTGTTAATATTTGGTGTTTTTTAAATTTTACGATATTTGTGTACCATGTTTGACTTAAAGGAAAGGATTTCAGGAATAAAATTATAAAAATTTATCCATTAGCTAATAAAATACTATTAAGAATCGCTTTTCAAATTATAGTTGAAGTTAAAGAAATAGATATTTCTCTTATCGTTTTTCAGCATTTTATTTTTTACTAAATGTAAAGCAGATTAAAATACACTTAAAAAATAAAAATAAGAAATTTCAGAAATACATGCATTTTTCTGTTCAGAAAATCCCATACGTTTTTTAATGGAATTCCTTTTCACACCATATTCAAAGAAAAATTTAACAACATTTGTGTCAAATGATTAGTCTTTTGAATGAGGTCAAGTTAATAACTTTTTGGCATTTTCTCTTAAAATCCTCAAAATTGTGATTATAGCCTAAAATAGCATGAAAAGAGATTTATCAAAAAAGAACCCAGATAACTTTAAATTTGTTTATTTTATTGGATTAAAAAAGATATCAGAAAAATTCGACTCTTTTTAAAAAAAGTTTAGAGCATTTAGATGTTTGGAAAGTATCAACGATTAATTGATCAATTTGGAGACATTTTTCCAAGTTTTTAAATATTTATAACACGTTTAAAACAAAATAAATTCCAAAATAATATTTTTAAGTTTAAAATGAGATTTGACTCTCTTCCATTCTTCTAAATATTTCTTGAATTTACTGGATTATTTACATTTTTTTAAAACAGTACATTTTTGTAAATAAAAATCATTAAGGATGTTCACACGATTATTAGAAAAATTATTCTTTTTTTCTAATATTTTCAGGCCTTTTATTTTTTATATATATTTTTTAAGCCTTTCAAAATTTCTGTAAATCTCGTAATCTTACTAAAATTTGAAAGCAAATTTTACAAACCAACATAAACATAACAAAAAATGGTGCAACAAAATTACGCAAGAAGGCTTAATAAGAATTAAATTCCTGATTTTTTCTAAAATGATATAATATGGCATTTTTGGTTGAATTTTTTTGGGAGGAAATTGACCTTTTTCAGTCAACAATTTTTCTTTTTTGGTAGAAAATTATTCTTCTTATTTAAAAATGAATCTATTTTAATCAAGAATTCATTTCTTCGGATGAAAATGAATTTTTGGTGAAACTTGTTTTATTTTTGTATAAAATGGTTAAAAGTGCATCTATTTTTTTGGAAATTAAACTATTTTGCTAAAAAATTTTTGGCTGTAAATTGATTTTTTGAATTGATAATGTAACCATTTTTCGTTGAGAATTTATCTATATTGTTAACGAAAATTTTTGTTGTTTTAAAATAGATTTTGAAAACTTTGAATTACTGTTTTCGGTAGAAAGTTATTCGTTTGAAAATTAAATTATTTGTTTGCAAACTTAATTTTTTGCTTGGAAATTTAAATATTTTGTTGAAACTTTGATTTTCCGGGGTTGATAATTATTCTTCAACTGAAAATTTATCTACTCAATTTTTCGTTGAAACATTATAATTTTAGTTGAAAATTAACTTCTTTCGTTCCAAATTCGATTTTTTGTCTGAAAATTTCATTAGTCCATTTTTGATCGAATACTTTTTTTTTTTAGTTCAAAATTCGTTTCTAAAGATCAAAATTGAACAATTTTTTTGACACTTCTTTTTTTTTGAAATTGTCTTTTTAGATATAAATTTATCGTCTTTGTTGGCGAATTATTCTTTTTTTTAAATTGATTTATTTTAGATAAAAATTAATTTCTTTTGTTGAAAATTCACATTTATTTGGGTTTAAAAATTAATTTTTTCAACTGCAAACTTAAATATAAACTACAATGTTTAAGTTAAAAAATATACTTTTAAAAGTAATTTCTGAACTATTTTGTCTAAAATTTGTTTTTTATTTGTTAAAAATTCATTGTTTACTAAAAGTATGTCTAAGACATGCAGCACTAAATTTGAAACATTTTAGACCCAGAAGTCTTGTCTCAGAGATCTATTTAATAATAGCCTCTTTGCAATAAGCCTAATGATTCTAAGGTAACTCGGGATTTCAAAACCTGAATAAATTTGAGGAGTAGCTAGATCGTCATTCGTGAGATCGGGAGAGCTCCGGTTCCTGCTCGTGCATTTTCGGCTTTACACGAGGCTGCGCTTCGCAGCATTTAACAGAGCCGACTCACCGACCCGCTACGTTTGAATGTGTTGCTCCCAGATGGGAGAGTGGTGGGGACCGAAAAATCCAACGTTCTGGAGACACTGGTTTTTCCTCCCGGCTCCGGCTCAACCACTGACTTTGCCCTTTCTGGATTTTCCAAATCATGCACCCATCCTTAATTTACAAGTTCTGCTCGAAATGGTACAGTTACGTAACTCAAATATCTTTCACTTAATATAGTTAGTTAATTTCCATATATATATCGAAACTAACCTAATATTGTAATTCTTCTTCCTATCTTATTTCGAAAATTCTGGTCTTTTTCAAGTGATCAATTACACATTGCGACACATTGAAATTATTATTTGCGCTGAAACTTGTTAAAGTACATGTCATGTTCACCGAAATGATATATAAAGGAATCGTAAAAACGTCTCCTCATTCTACACGTACTCGCTTGCCTGACAAGCATCGTTAGTACCCGAGTTTCTTTTTCGACAAACACCTTGATTGAGACCAGATTTCCCTAAGGTTCAGATTACAAAATGAGGGAAATCGGAGCAATCACTTTTTTAATAAGTAAGTAATCATACTTATTAATCGTAGGATACGTAAGTATCAATAAAATTAATATAAGATACTCTCTATATTACGTCCATGATTAAAATAGAATTTAATTACTTTGATAATGTGCAAATAGAATTCTGCAACGTCACGAATTACCGACCTTTCCATGTGGTCGAGTCCACGCCACGTGATCATCGAAATTTTCGTGTCAGAATAGGATTTGGCTCTAATTAAGGATATACGATTGCTTAGTTGCAAACAAAATCTCACTAAATATTTTTCAAAATTTCAGTTTTCAAACTCAAGTGTTCTTACTTCTAGGTAACCACCTTTGTAGCATGCCTATTTAAGTTCGCAAATATTATTTTATATTGTGATTGTGTAGAAGATTTATACCGGAGAAATATAAAGGGAAATTTTTCCAAGGCCAGAAGAAGAACACGTATAAAGGTCTAATTTTTCCTGTCGTTTCTACGAGAATAGTGCGAAATTTGCAATATACTTTTCTTTTTATAATTTTTCCAAGTGTTTTCGAATTTGATAATATTCTTTTTGCCATAATTTGTGTTTTTCGGGGCATCGATGCCTATTTTTAGTTTCTTTTAGTTTTCCCAAAATTCAACTTCTGATGCTATTTTTCGGCACCTAAATTACCTAAATTGTCCGAATACGACACTAACACTTACCATAATAAAAATACTGATATTGAAAAAAACAAAAAAGAACAAAAAAAAAACGAAAGTCAATGTCCTGCAAGGCTACAGCAATAATAAAAAACACCATGGGTGCATTTAACCAACCCCTGAACGGCTGTCTTCTACTAAAAAATCCTTAAACATTTTAATCAAGAATAATTACGACAAAAACTTTCTCAAAAATATTTTTCCTATCTTCATTCGCATAGTAGTCACATTCGACAACCACTGTGAGCTACTTACTCTTAACACATGTAACCAAGGAAAAACTTTAATTAAAAATAATCAACTTAGACAACTTTCCAATACTCTGGCTCGCATTCAACTACCCAAGGCTCAGCTGCCTGTTTCCAAAACCGCGAAAAAATTTTAAAGTAAAAATAATGATCAAAAACAATTTTCTAGGACTCCAGGTGATAAGCTATCTCCACAGTAAAATTACACAACCTCCAGGAACTATCCCTGTCAGACTTACCGAACCAAGTCGTAGCTGCCTACAAATAAAAGAAGCAAACAAAATTCAAAATAAAAGTAATCACTATAGTAAGTTTTAAACACTCTTGTTGAATTTTCTATATTTACAGTAATATTACGCAACCCTTTTGAAGTACCTCTATCACATTAAACGAACCAAGGCTTAGTTATCGTTAGATAAAACTATCAAAAAATTTTCCAAATTTTTATTAAAAATGATTTCTTTCTGTTGAGTTGAAAGTAGCTGAGACTTGGTTCGTTAAATGTGATAGGGATAGTTCCTTAGAGATGTCTAATATTACTGTTGAGATGGATATATTGACAGGAATCTTGCAAAAGTTGTCTGTGGTAATTTTGAATTTAAAAATATTTTGGCGGTTGAAGTTGAAGGCACCTAAAACGTGTGTCGTTTAATGTAATAGGGATAGCTTCTAGGGTTTGTGCCAAATATTACTGTAGAGAGTTTTATATCAGCTGAACTCTTAGAAGTTTGTCTGTGGTGATTATTTTTAATATGATATTTTTTGAAAGTCTTAGTTAAATGAAGCTAAGACCTGCTTTGTTAAATGTGAAAGGAATTGTTCTGGGAGATTGTGCACAATTACTTGGTATATATAGTGGGTATAGGTTAGAATCAATCATTAAGTTTTGGTCATACTTTTTCCGGTTTGTTTAATATCTCTGTTTTAATTATAGGTAGGTGTTAGAGTTATTGGTTGTTTTCGGTAAATTTAATTTGTTATTTTTAGTGACCTCAAAACTAGCTCAGACCTACACTTCAAAATCACAATCACAGGTCGACAAAAGCCGCCTGCCTGTCGAAGACAAGAAGCAGTTGTTGTATCAGTCTTCAATGATACAGCAGAGGAAATAGGTACTGGTGTATCACCATGTGAAGAGACGAGGCAGATCAGCGGAATATGCAACTACATTCAAATTAATAGAGATTAGTAAATAAAAAAATTTTTTTTATCTTGCAGCCACCGCAGCTTTATACTCGGCCACCTCTGTCATTGCACCGTTGAGCTGGGAGGTAAGCTGCACCTGAAAACCTTATATTACATTGAAATGTTGAATTAATTATGATGAAAAATTAATGTTTAAAATATATCAAATTGTGAAAAATCAGGGAAGGGAATGAAATTTCTAAATATAAGGAAAGTTCTTTGCGGTGCCTAACATTATTAAACAAGTCAAATAAATCAGGAATTAAAATAAAAGAATATAAGTACGGAAATCACTATATTAACTTCAATAAATAACACTTCTTCTAATTGAAATTACATTTGAAAGTACATTTTGTTAACCAACATAAGCTTAAAAAAAGTGCAACGGAATTGCAAAAAAAAGGCTTAAAAAGAACTATCTTCCTTAAAAGATAGTTTTTTTATTACTCAAAAAAATTAATTTATAAAAACAACTAATTAGAGACAGATAGGACAATTAAAGAAGAGAGGGAGAACAAAGAAGGAGACGTCCAAACGTCTCTCACTTGTTTATTATTTAACCGTCATTTTTATAATAGCAGGGAAAATTGTGTAAGCAATGTCAATATTAATTAAAAACATAAGTAAATTTGAAAGTAATTATCGAAGAACTATTAAGATTTTAATCTTTAATATTTATGATAAATAGTCGTAGATTTGACGACAAAAAAACTTTTTGGCCTTTGATAAACGTCTCAATCTAACAATCTTGAGAGTTTATCTGATTCTTAATGCGTTTGAAATATCTGATAAAACCAAAATATAGAATGCTTCAATACAAATATATGATAAATACTTATCTGTTTGTAATTTTTTTCTCAAATCCAATAAAAGATTGAACTTCTGACTTAAAAAATCATTCTGTAACTCATAAAAACAAAAGTAAACATTTTTCTTTTTCTGAATACATGCACCGATTTCGATAGACGACTTTAAGGTTCAAAGACAGAATGCACACTGAGACGAGCTTCTACGCCCTAGTCTTAAAAGAAACAAAGACCACATATTCATGGAAAAGCTTAAAAGCGCGCTTTAAAAAGATACCCAAAAGAATGTATTTAAAATACTTTTACAAATTTATCAAATTAATTTTTCAATAATTTAATATTAATCAAACACATATATCATTTTAGCAATATATTTTTTGAGATTTTTTTTTATGTTACAGCGACCACAGCAGATATATAATCAATGGGAGGATTGTTTAAGAGCATGCGGCGTAAATATACGTAATTTTGAATGGTCCTTTCTATATTTGAATACGAATAAATTATTAAACTAATTGACATAAGCAATCTGATTGCGGATTATCGCAATCTTAAAACTTAAAAAGGAAGACTTTTTGTCACTCGAGTTTTAATCCCACTGTAGGAACTAAGCAATCGTTAAAGGCAACCAACAAACGTTTTCCGTTCTTTGCAACAATTCTATTTTTCTGGCAGGAAAATTTTAAATAAAAAATGTAAATCTTAGAGAGTTCTCTAAAATAGCACAACATCCGGTAAAATTCATGCTGTTTTTCCTTTGAAAAAATAAATAAAATGCGAAAAAATCACCTTCTTTTATAGTTACCTTTTTTGACTTGCTGCTTTATAAAGTAAGGAATCGGTAGCTATATTGTAGATTTTTTCTACTTTCAGCTATTTTTGTCTAATATATTTAAATAAAAAACAATAATAAATCAGGTGTTAAATATCGAATTCAGTTGTTGCTTTGTTGGTGGCTCGAAAATTGTGAAACTACTCAAAAATATCCTCAAATAAAGTAGTAAAACCATAATTCACGAACTTTTTATATTATCATACCAGAATTGTGGTAAATCTTTTTTTAAATTTCAATCGAAGAGAGAATGCAGGGCTGCCAAACGATTTGAAAACAAAAGTTAGGGCTTGTTAGTATTCTGTAATGGAAACGCTTTCGCACTAGTACAAACACCTATTACATAATTACTTTTCTTCGCTCCACTCTAATCTGCAATCAGATTACCGCTATCGAATATGGCAATAAATAAATCTTTTTTTCACAGGACATTTCTCCCTTTAAACTTTGTTTCTTTTTTAAATTTCAATACCATTCCTGGAGTCGCACGGAATTGAGTTGCTTCGAGGCGAGCTGTTATCAATGTGAGTAGCGTTGAAAAACATTTTTTTATCGTCTGATGATTACTTTCTTGAATATCTTAAAATACCCATTTTAGGTCATTAAATGGTTAGGTAAACGGTAGTTGGCGAGTTTTTATTTTTATTTTCAGAGATGCAATATCTAAACAAAAAAAATGTAAAAACGAGCATATTTAGCTTTATGAATTTTTATCCGAAATTCATCTTTTTTACCGTTTGTACATCAAAAATTTTCGTATGTACCCTCCTGCGTACGAAATTAGGGGGGAAATTTATTTCGGGGGGGCTTACTTCACACATCCCCCCGAAATGAAAATTTCTCCAAATTTTCTTTTTAGATACGTTTGTACGCCAATTGTACTATTTGCACATTTGATATTTATGTTTGTAAACTCGTGGTTGCCCGGCTAAGGACAAATCAAAATTTATTGTCATCGACCCGAAATTAGAATTTTTGAATTTTTCTTTTGGCTAACTTTTTTACGTCATTTGTGCTGTTTGAAAGTTTAATGTTTTCGTGTGTACCCCCTCTTGGTTTCCCAGCTAGGGACAAATCAACATTTCGTGCCACCCCCTCCAAATTTGAATTCTTTCATTTTTGTTTTTGCTAATGTTTGAACGTCGTTTGTACTGTTTTTCAATTTCATATTTTGATTTGTAACCTCTTGGCTGTTCGGCTAGGGGGAAATCAAAATTTTGTGCCTTCCCCCCAAAATATGAATTTTTCATTTTTCCTTTTTGCTAAAGTTTCTACGTTGTTTATACTGTTTTTACATTTAATAATTTTGTTTGTATAATCCTCTTGTGTGCACGGCACTTGTCTATCACTTAGCGCGGTTGACTTAAGATTTCGGCGAGTAGAGTTTGATTGTTGGTGCTGCGAACTTCATTATTTTCGAAAAACTTCTTCACACATTATAGCATGTATTGCAACATCAACTTGCTTCTTAAATATGAGCTTGTTAAACACTTGTGACCCGGTCTGTAGAAAGGGACCCAACGACCAAAACGACGTTTCACGAAAAATGCGTATAAAGTTTCTCGTCTCAGACAATGATATCATTGAAATCAACCTTAAGAACAAAGCAAAAACAGAATAGCATTATGGTTGTAAATAATTTTCAAGACGATAAAGGTGAATCTTTTCGCATAGAAACAGAACAAGGTTCAATAAATTGACATCGTAACTATTTCCCATGTGGCGGATAAACATTCAGACGTGAAGATAATTCATGTTGCAGTTAAAGATTACTCCAATTTTATATTATCAAAGACAATCCTAAAATCGAGATTTTAATCGTTAGGTCCCTTTCTAGAGACTGGATCACACATATTGTGAAGTTCTGAAATAATTGGTTAACACAGTAATAATAGTCATTGCAGGTGGACAAGTAATATACCGTGATGGGTCATGTGATTCTCCAGGTGGACAAATGGCAAAAGAGAGACATATTGCACAAAGAAGGGCTGTGCTTGCACCCGTACTCAGAGAAAGCCCAGTGTTTACTAACCGTCACATAAGAATGCAGTAGTTTTTTAATTTTCTGCAGGAAAAAAGATTTTCTAACAAAAATATTAGGTCGGTATGATGAATTAAGTTACTAGCTTCATCACTCTGAAGTTTTCTGCAAGTAAAGGATGCAGTATATGAAATTGATCTGATAAATCGATTTGAAGTTTCAAAGTTTGCATATTAGAATTCTGAAAATTCAGCCAGTGTTTAAAATTTTCGAGAAAATCGCGAATTGTTTCGTCTGCAAATTAATAATTTGATAAAAAACAAAAAGTATTTTTTCTGCAAGAGAAATAAAGAATGATCGCTTATTGCTACTTTTCAGGTAATGATTAATGGCAAATCCTCCAAAATTATCGTGCTTCATGATGCATACGCCAGGTGGCCAAGAAGAAATTAAAAAAAAAATTAAACCACTGCAATGGCATAAAATGTTTTTGCTTTTCCGAATTGTAAATTACCTTACTTGGCGACAATTTCACATTTTTTTGAGAAACACATATATAAAAATGTAACCCACTTAATAAAACACTTAAATAGATTTCAATAATGTCATAGACTTTTTCTTTCTTGCAAAAGGTATAATGGGCGTCAGCGCATGCAGATTTTTACTACATGTACGTTGTGACTATAATCTTCGACGTTAGCTTATTTACCTGCACATGTCCCTCAGCTTACATCGCGAAATTTTCAACGAAATAATAAAACGTTAACTTTAGTTTGTTATTCGAGTAATGGTGGAGAAGGTGCATTAATCTTAATTATAAAGAAGAAAATAGAAAAAAGTTTGTATAGCCGTCCCCACTTACCCGTGAATAAATTACGATCAGAGTGAACAATAAAATTAGGTTATACATTTATTCCATTAGTTTCCTGTTCGTAAAAACTTTTCCATAGGGGTTATGTTGTCCAAAAATAACGCGATAGCTAATCATTGTGTTTAATCGTTTAGTCGCTCTTCTAAAGGCTACTTTAAATAAAAAAAAAGATAACAATAAAGCTCAGTAGCTTAATCAATCTCCAAATACCTGAAAAAGCAAAATCTTTACGCACAAGGTTAGGCTCTTCGTAGCGACCAGGTTCATGAGAGTAGTATTTGTTTAAGGTTAAAATTAACTTTACTCGAGGCCATAATGATGTCCTGAAAACAAAATTTCTACCAAGCTAAAAGTAGATTCGTGACAGCATTGAAACTCGGAAGCAAAAAGATAAAATGAGACTATACAGTTTAGGTAGGATACACGCATTGCGTCCGCAATCATTTGAGTCTAATCGCATTATTACGAGCACAGGCATAATTCACCTCCTTTTCTCTGCCGCGATGAAAACAATATTCTCGTTTGTTTGGTAGTGGTTTAATTGTAGGACAATCCAGTTCTTCCAAGGTAATAATTAGCGTACTCATTATTTTTTGTAGTAGTTTTGCTTTTTCACGCTTACGTGTGTAAATCATTGCACCAGATTTAGCTGTATCTCGGAGATTGGAGTACAGACACTTCATGGAAATGTCTCCTTCCAAACTCTCAATCCCATGATAGAATCTTGAGAGCCAATTGGTTTGTTGTTTTACACAGATAGAAAGTTTGTAAAAGGGAAAAGGTAGTGCTGCGATTCAGTGAGCTTTAAAATTATGATCCAGTGTGACCATAGCTACCTCCTTTAGTAGAAAATTGTCGTCACGATCGCGAAAGCCTTGAATTTCGATTACATAGTCAACCATATTGCAGATTCCACAACAAAGACGAGGATTGCGACGAAAAACTATATGAATTGAAAGCTGTAGGACGTTGCAAGTATTCTTTGTTAGTATTGGGATACGACTGAAGACTGTCGGCTTATATATGTTGTAGATATACCAGCTTACCGGATTATAGATGCGTCTTTTGTTTTAAAACTGGATTCCATACATGTTTAAACTGGTTTTGCTGTGTGTTGAATTATTTGTTATGTTAAATTAATTGCTTTAGTCTGCAATACATTTCCCTGCACCGTCAATTTTCAGGACATTGTCGCACTCGGAATAAATTAGGCAATTGATAGTGTCTGCGAGTATTTCCTTAGGAAGAAACTCAATTCCTCATGAGCCATGTCTTTTAGCGTTATATAACGTTCCAAATCATCAATGACATTCATACCCGTACGTAGCGCTTCGTCACCGACTACGCATACATCACGAGTCAAAAATGGCACAAAACGACGAATGAGTTTACCGAGAAAAATTGCAATTTTCGTATAGAATTATTTTTTGTTTGATGAATGATTCATCGCCACTAATTGACCTGTTGTAAATGAAGTGACACTATCAACGATCCGATCTCATGTAGTATCGGAAGTTCAAGCTTTTCCGGTAAACCATTCGTAAAACAAGTTTGTTGACACGTTGTGTAAGAATTGGTTGGTAATAGCATTTCAGGTGCAAAGCGGAGAATGAAGGAGATTTTCTCACTGATTACAAGAAAATGGCTACCAACTCGCTCACAATCATCTTTACAAATTTTTTCCACTGTGACGTATTTATTGTTTATTGCTTGTCATGTTTTAAGCAGATGTATTCGTGACTTCTGGTGCAGTATTAATTGCACGCCCTAATTTATTCACAGAGTCGTAGAAACCCGGCGGAAAGAATCTACTTTTGGTTTCAACGACTTGCGAGCTAGAATTTCTTGTATTTTGGTCATCATTTTGAAACAATTTTTAGGGAATTTATCATGCAGATAATATATTCTCGGCAATTTAAATATTTTCACGATATTTTTACCATTAATCGGATCATCAGTTTGTTGATCAAAGAAATCATATTTTTTATCTAGAAATTCTAGATCTAGATCATCATTAAACGAATTGTAGACGAATTTCTTAAGGCAATTGTGTTGTAAAATTTGTGATTGTATTGTTGGAATAATATTTCATACTACTATCACTAGGTGGAATGAGATGAAACTAATGTTCATTAATTACGGACACTTAATTTAAGAAGAAGGTATCCAAGAATTCTATTTATTAGGATATCCGGCCCACTTGGCAAAAACTTGTTTTTAGATTCTTTCCTAAGTGTTCGAATTATTTTTTCAACAATAAACTCGTTCTTGATATCACCACAAAACACAACCACCACAAAATGTTCCCATTGAAATCTGAAAAAAGGAACACTTCTCTCCCCTCCTTTCCCCTGAAAAAGAAAAAAAAGTAAAGAAAATTATTAATCTTTACTTTGGACGAAAATAAAAAGGATGAAAGAAAAATAAGAAGGCAACCAACCAAATCCCCTTTCTTCTCTATTTTATTTCTTTCGTCCTCTTTATTCCCAACATTATCAAATTCCAATAAAAAAAAACATTTAAAATATATAATATAAAATAAAATAAAAATAAAATGAAATAAATAAAAATAAAATAAAATGAAAATAAATAAATACATAAAAATAAAATAAAATGAAAATAAAATTTGTTACCAGCAGGAACAACACACCTGCCACGATGCTATCTCACTGACAACTGAGAATCAAGTGAAAGTTTAAAAGGCAAACCAGCCCCAAACAAACCTGAAATAAAAATGACCACCAATCGAAGTCAGCCATATCAAAATTTATGATATTTAAATAGGAAACCAATGTAATTTAAAATCCTTTTTTAACGTCCAATAATCAAATTGATGAAAAGAATTCCTGAAAATAAAATCAAGAATCTAACGACCAAATTTGGACAACCACCACAAAATGTTCACACTGAAATCTGAAAAAAGGAACACATCTCTTCCCTCCTTTTCCCCTAAAAAAGAAAAAAAAGAAAATTATTCATCTTTACTTCGGACGAAAATAAAAAGGAGGAAGAAAAATGAGAAGGCAACCAACCAAATCCCCTTCCTTCTCTTTTTTATTTCTTTCGTCCTCTTTATTTCCACCATTATCAAATCCCAATAAAAAACATTAAACAGATATATATATATATATATATATATATAATTAAAAATTTGTCACAAGGACAACCGCAGGATTTCGCCGGGAGCGGGTGCTAATCTGAAAAATTGCACCCGCTCTCAGCGAAATAGCGGTAAAATTTCAGCCATAACCACGTCTCACAACCGTGAGATAGGTGATTACAGTCTGTAAAGGAATCAATACGACGATTCAGCAAAAGCCTCGTGGACCCTAAGAACGCGGAGCGTCCCAAGGACAACCGCCTTCTGCATTTTTCCCGCAAGTGTTCTAGCATATTGTTGATACGCAGGGACGCTTTTTAGGCTATTAGCAAGTGAAAGCTTGGCACCTCCAAGAGCGCCGATGATAAGGACGATCGGTTTAACAGAATATTCCGGGTACAATCGTTGCAACTC
>NC_046657.1:131120275-131121333 GCF_010883055.1 Belonocnema kinseyi | reverse complement strand
GACAGAGATGGTAATAAAGTACTCTTAGTGCCGCATTGTGCCTTTGAATGTAGGTCGATCCCGCGTGTGTTGGACAACTAGATAGTATGTGAGCTAAATGCTTGGGGTGTGCATGGCACGCCCTGCAGCTATTATCGGGAATGTCTTGGCTCAAAATGTGGCGACGGTATGTTAAGGTGGAAATGACACAGTCTTGGCATGCAAAAATGAAACCCTCTGTACCAGACTTCAATCCGGGCGATTTAAGGAAAGCAAACGTTAGCTCACAAGACATTGACTGATCCTTCACATTTCTGTGGAAGATACCGTGCATCCTCTTATTTAGGAGCTGTTCACGAAAGTTTTTCTCTTGTGCTTTCTTAATCCGGGCTTTCAGGAGTGAGTACTCGAGATGGATTAGATTTGATGCATTTTTCTCACCCTTAATACTGAAGTCAAGTCCGAGTGTTTCAGCAGCCTCCTCCGCTGCTTTGTACAGAAATGCTCCTTTGCCTACTTCCTCGTGATACCTAACCATTTTAAGCAGAGGGTCTCTTCCATTTGCAACTCCATGTGCTGTACCCAGAATAATCCTGTTGTGAAGACATTCAAGACTCAATATTTCGCGACCCCCTTGACGGCGTGAGATGTGCAGTCGCAGAACGGAAGATTTAAGATGCATGCTTTTGTTCATGTGCATAACCTTTCTTGTCCCGATATCAAGAGATCTGAGCTCGTTCTTCGTCCATGGAACTACTCAAAATGAATAGAGTAGTACCGGGACGGCGAGGATGTTCGTTGCAGATACTTTGTTCCTCGCCGACAGTTCGGAAGACCCAAATCTGTCGGATGAGACGTTTGTATCTGTTTCGGAGAGTATCCTTTATAGATGTCACATCCTGATTGCGGATCTGTAACACGCCCAGGTATGTACAAGTCTCTCTAGTGCAAAGGTGTCGTATGGCGCTTCTATCAACGATCTTAAGATCGTCCATGTAAAATACATGAGTGACCTTGTACTTTCGATCTGCAGGTTTGCCGCACAATTACCCGTCGGAATGGCGTAGTGCTAGAGATAG
>NC_046657.1:131107551-131120175 GCF_010883055.1 Belonocnema kinseyi | reverse complement strand
GACGTGAAAATACGGGCCAAATGCTGATGGGTTGAAGAAAACTTCTTCCACCAGAAGGTTTTGATACAATCTGGTCCCGGTGCAGAATAGTTCTTCATCCCTTTTAATACTTTTTTCACCTCCTTGGTAGTGATGGGTGGGCATTCTTTATCAGGTGTTCTGAGGGCAACACATAACTCCTTGAAGCTATTTATATTTTCTGAGTCTTCGTCCAGTCTATGCTGAACTTCGTAGACTTTTCTCCGAAATACTTCGACCTCTTCTGGTTTGGGTGGGTGTTCGACAGTAACTGGAGGGTCTTGGAAGAGTCGAGATGTGTCAGAGAGAAACTGTTGATTTTCTCTGCCAGATGGTCAGCAGCTTTGACTTGTTAAGTATGTGATAACGGGTCCGGAGTTCGCGCGCGAACTTTCGAACCTTGGCGGTAAAATTTCTGTCAGATGTGATGTAGTCAATCACACATTGAATACGGGACGCGTACTGTCTTGCCCAGCCTATCTTTATGGCAAGTTGATGCATTCGTCTTTTGGTCTTATGATCAGCCGTTGGTTTTGTTTTACGGTTCGCATCGGCTAAAGCTCTCGCTGCATTATACACACAATAATTGATAGCCCGGAGGTCGGATTCACCGGAAAAATGTCCACGAAGCTCGTCATCCATTTCAGCCAGATCTTTAGGCTTGAGAGAAACCTTGGTTTGATGTTTCTCCGGGTCGTAAAGCATCGGTCTTCATCGATTGGGTGCCTGCCCGCGGTTGGTCTTAGTGTCGTCTCTCTTTCTTTGTTGCCGGCTTGTTCTAGCTGTGGTAGAGTAGGCGTTCCGCTTACATAGCCCCTTTTACGGAGTAGTTCAGCATGGTTTCGCAGACGTTGCTGCGAAAAGTGCGACAGCTCCGGGTGTTTCTCGCACCACAGAGCATGCTGCCGTGCCATGTAACCCCGTTCACGGGCCGCACTCGCATCGCAGCGATCTAGCAAGTCGTGATTCAGTCGCTCCGTCCACCCAAAGGTCACGAGATCCCGCCGATCAATCGCATTGAATCCATTTTCATTGGCTCCACCAGCTCTAGATTGGCCGGCATTGTTGGCTGACCCATTGTCGGGAGTCCTGCGCGTTCTGTTGCTTTGAACCGCACTTACTACAACTATGTTTTGTATTGTCATTGTTGTTCCCACGAGAAGCTAGGGAAAGGGGTTCGTCCATCCTTGTATAGCCCCGCATGCAAGGATAAGGCTGCTTACTCTGAGAGGTCGCCTGGTATCCCAGAGTCACCGTTCTAGACACCTCACCCAGGTGCCATTCAGCTTTCGGCACGGTTTTCACACCTCCGCTTGGGGGGTTAATTCCTTCAGGTCAACCCCTGGACAATTGTCCGCGACTGCCTATTTATTTTTGTAACCATATTCAATACAAACCCTTGGTACAGGGACCGTCTATTTGCAACCCGAGGACGCGTTCGGTGGCTTTGTCATAAGCCCTTCGTTTTGATGTATATATATATATAATAATCACCAACTTTTCGTATGTTTTTCAAGACTGTAAATCCACCGAAACTTCCTCCCACAAACCGTATAGCTTAAGCTCATGTTTTATTTAAAGCGTTTCAGGAACGACAGCTCTTTTTTATTTTATAATATGTCATTTATAACATCAACAATGCTCGAATTTTCTACCCGATGCACAGTGGTCAAAATCCCCAAAAAGCTGGGATGAATTTTCTTACTCGAGGGTTTTTGGGGTCGCTAATTATGAATCTGATATTGGTTTTTGAGAAAAAAAATGGCAAAGGATTCTCACAAATTAAGATTTTTTATGAAGAAAAGGATCAGTTAGAGGTTTTCGAGTTCGCTGACTACGAATCTGACATTAGTTTTTAAAAAAAGCAAAATTGCGGTTACAAAATGGAGGGAGTTGTATGGGATATCGCAAATTAAAGGATGGAAAAGATTTGGAATATCAAGAGAACAGGTGAAGTCAATGAAGAAGGCAATTAATTAATTAAATATAAAAGGGTTTATCAAACCAAACTTACAACAGGTGATTGAGAAATCACGATAGCCCGAACCCGGCGGAAAACCCAAGAGCGGGCGAGAGTTGTTAAAAGAACCCGGGTTGCGAAGCTAAGGTTTAGGAGCAGTCGGGGGTTTTCTTCGGAAATGAAGCTTTGGCAACGAGGCTGATGGCTGGAGATCTTTCCAGGCGGATGGCGTGGCGTTGTGGTTGGTAACAAGGGGCTGGGAACCTGCGAACCGAAGTGACCAAGTTAATGGACAGGGAGCACAAGATTAAGGACAGCTTGCCTTCGGGGCAAGCTTAAACTTATAAAGACTGCGGGTGTTGTTCCTCACTTCGCCTTCCAGGCCCACAGAACCATACGGAAGCGGGGTGCTTCTAACTTTGTTACAAAGTTTCTCACAAAATTAAATTTTTTCATTACAAAAAAGGATGACTTAGCGATTTCGGGTTTGCTGATTACGAATCTGATATTGGTTTATAAAAAAATGGCTGATACAAAATGGCAGGGAATCGTGCAGGGGGCGCGTGCATCACCCTCGTTAGCATCATTTTCACAGGTGAAAGCAACCTAAGATTTGAGCCACTCAGCATTTTTGTGGAAAAAATTTCGTTCTGCCCTATGAGCATCATTCAACCTTTGTTTCAAATCAGGAAATAATGTTTTGAGTCCATTTTCACACTCTGGGTGTAACGTCCTTGGAATGCACCCTCAGAAATTTTGTCTTTGACTAATTCTAATTATTTCTCTCTGGTTAAACAAATTCGCTGTTTTGTATCACTGTGCTTAGTATCTGGAAAAGTAACGTTTTTAAAATGTTATGAGAGTTACGTTATATCATTGGAAATTTTTCTACATTTAAAATATTCACAGTATATATACACAATATATAATATATAAAATATTCATCAATATAATGAAAACAGGGCCCGACATAGCAAGACTTTTTTCTATACTCTATTTTCATGAACGTGAATTAATATAAAAATTCAAAAACCGAAGTAAATTGTTTATTCATTTTTTATTTTTATCTTTGTTATATATATTTACGTTACAATATTTTTTCTCTCACTAACGATGTGACGGGTACCACTGCACTTATTCAAATCTTTGAATGTACCCCAAACATTTTTTTTGCATTATGGCCAGCTTTTCAGGATTTTTTACCACTGTGCGACGTCCATCGATAATAACTCCATCTTTTTTATCTCAAAAAGTCTATTGTTTACAGCCGAATTTTGTAACTCTCCTAGTAAGAAATCCACCTGATTTTTGTATATTTTCCGGACCGACGAAACAATATCCTCAATAATTACGGATGTATCCTTCACCATATAATTTGTCTCCTCCTCCGTCTTATCACTGGGCATTTGCTTTTTTGTTGGTACTGGTTTTCGCAATTCCTTAGTGAAGAAAGTAAACTTTTGAAGAACCTGCTGGTACATTTTCCATTTCTCACAATCATCCTTTACCGACTATGATTATAAAATTTGACTCATCTCCATATCCAACCTACTAAGAGCGTTCCCTGATGTTTCAGTAGTTGTTAGAGAAAAATTAGTATTTTAACAAAATTTTGCTGTTGTTGTTCTTGTGGAGAATGTTGAGTGATTTATGCAAGCTGTTGTTGTTAGAGTTGTGGCAGGCCATCACTAGATACTATATGAGTAACATTTTTCGGGCGTGGTCCATGCCGTTGCTCACGGGGATCTTGTTGAGAAAAGATTTGAAAGAAGTGGACCGATAATGGGTGATATTAAATGTGCTAAATATAAACCTTTTTGTACGATAACACTTTTTTTACTCTCCCATATACCGCGCGGTGTGGCGAATTTAAGTAACACGTGTCAATGTTGTTCTTTTAACTTAAGTTTTTCTCTTTTTTTAAAGGAGCATTCTCGTGTAATTTCGTGCAGAAACGTAAAAGTAGTTAAATAGACGTGTGGGGAAAATAGCTGTTCCAAACTGGCAATTATCGTGGTAGGCCTCCTGGACAAATCGCAGATTTTCAGAAAATACTTATACTATTACGTTCTACATGACGGCGTGCAATATGCTCAAGTTTTTAATATAAATACCCTTGATAAAGAGATCGACTATTGTATTATTTGACGATTTACACATCTCATCGTAAGTGATTATTAATTCTGCTCGATTATCGTTGAAATAATCCGATAATTACGGTAAACACTCGAAAAATATGATATTCTTTCCGTACTCGATCTAGTCGGACCGCATATCATTGATATGAAGGGGCTTTTTCATCTTGAATTCATTTTTACAAATAAAAAGACATATTTCTTCGACTTCTTCGAGATTATTTATTCAGAAATGTAAAATAATAACGTTTCGGGATTAGAATGATTACCTCATCGGATTACCTTAAGTTATTTCGCAACAATTTATAGATAAAATCAAAAAATATTTGATTTGTTGGAAAAGTGATCTTGGTAGTTTTGGCAGGGGCCAGTTAGCTAACACGCCCCTGCGTACACCACAGCCAGGGTTATAAGCAAACTGCCCTCATTGCGGCATTCAGGAAAAAATAGTTATTAAGCTGCACGCCGCAGCCACCCATTTCTCATATCAGATTTTAATTGTATGCATTATATAATTATTATATAAATTAAAAATAATACAAATCTCTAATTCAACTTGTTTAACAAACAAGATTAATTGTAGTTTTTATTTTATTTACAATTTAGAGTCAAAGCCTTTTCAAATTCTCACAGCTCTCGACGCCACCCGGGATATCTCAGCCTCCATGTGATCTTGCTCATTGTGGGATTGAAGGAGGCGATTTTGAGCCACCTATGTAATTGTGATAAATTCCCGTGCATGCTAGAATTTAGCCTAGTTCCATTCCTTCATTACCATTATGATCATTATCAGAGACATTATATTTCTCAAGCTTGTCAACTGCTACAATTAATTCCTCTCCTTCGTGTTCGGAGTAATCTATAAAATTAAAATTTAAAATTTTTTTAATGATACACCGAAAATTCGTGTAATTAATTGTTAAGATATGCAGATTTTTCGCAACTGAAATATTTAGCATGGCAACCGGCATTCCTAGAGGAGGGTAAAGTTGTTGTTGTCGCTACCGCTTTTATAGTGGTTGAAACCTGTGCATGATATCACTCCTCTACCACAAGAAGTTTGATGCTACTACTATTACAATGACCTACGTACGAACTAAGACAGGTATTTGTATAAGACTAAATGAGCCTGGGCTGTTGTGCAGGCTGCGATAACAACATTTTCGTTTGACTAGGATTTACAAGCCTCTGCCGAGAATTTGTATGAAACACAGAGGTCATCATTGAACGGTGTTATGTCAAATACCTCTATTTGTGGACTCAAGAAAAGTCTATTTAGTGCCTTTAAAGTTAAAATATAAGCGGTCTACGTTAGATGTTCATGCTGACCAAACTTCCTCCAAAATGAGTTTACGTATAGTTTAGCATCCGAGCTCTCGTGTTCCATTGTATTGCCAAATTTCATAGACAGATTTTATTTCATAACCCATTTCTACCACACTTCTCAACTTATCTGACACCCATACTCCTTCAATTTCGCGCAAAGCAAGCTCATGCTTAAACTCCTCCTGGCCAATATTCACACAACAAACATTGCAGAGTGAAAATATTATTTTCTAATGCATTTTAAGACGAAACACAGGATCAGAGAGGGCTTAAAGCAGTAAAACTCGATATTTTTCAAAACTCTCCAAATTACTTACATTTTCTAAATCCATACCAGATACATTCTTACACTCATAACGAACAAGAATATAAGCATTCTCTACAGGAAATTCACCATATTCTGAAATAGAAGGATTCAGTGAACAAATATGAATATACTATATTGATTCAAAGTGGGACGATGGCCGTGGTGACTTGTGGGATCGATTCCCGCTTCGCACTCCCTAAGAGTCTCGGCGGCTCATGTGCTAAACACTAGCCTATCAAAGGAGTTGTTCATCTCCAGAGAGTCGTGGGACCTGAACCGCTAGGGAGAAAGGTTTTCTCTAAGTAATTAAAGCTGTTGCTCTTGGTGCTTAGGAACCCACCTTAAACCGTAGGTCCCCACCCACCTCCAAGCAAATGTATGGGGGTTGTGTAAAGGAACACGGAAGAAAATGAAGAAAAATGTAAACCCTTAAGGGACATAGACAGAAAATCGCCGATCCTCCAATGTACACCGAAATTGGTGTTCAATAGAGTTGCAACAAATTTGAGCCACACAGGTTCATTCGGAGAATCTAGGGGGAAAGCATCATTTAGTAGACACTGTTTTTTCTCATCCAGTGCAACGTGAAGTGTCGTCTACAAACTGTAAGTCACCTGTCAAGATCATTTTGTCGGTCGTTATTTAAGTGAAACAGATGTTAACAAGCAGGTAAGTTATATTGATAATTACCTGAATTTTTATTTCCTCTTATTTACCAGCGACTAAATAGTCTTGGAATAAAAATAGTTCTTGGCGTGATGTAATATCCAAATGTTAGGTTAGTCAGAACCTTCTATATGACATTCAAACCACCAAAGCCGAGATGTACAAACTAAGTCGTGACCGTCTGCATCGAAATTGATGCCTGGTCGTTCAAACAAATTTCCACTAGATTTTCTGCGGAAGTTTAAAAGGTACCTTGGATATCTAATCTTGCAGTGGCTAGTGGCATACATGAAAGATAAGGTAAATACAATTGTATAATAAAAACAGAAATTTGTTTTTCGCGATAAGTAGCGATGTAAATTTGCATGAAACTTTAGCCTGATGAAAAGTTTCATAAAACATTGGGAATTTCGTGAAACATTGCAATGTTTCAAATATAGCGGCGGGAATATTCAAACTGATAAAGTAAAAGCCACTTAAATTATAAAAACAGGTCGTATTTTCGGCACGACCACCATAAAACGCGTTTCGAAGATTTAAAGCGTTCGTCTACGTTCGAAACTTTCACCTAACGGAACAACGTTTTTGAGTTTACATTCATTTTTTCACCGATAATTCTAATCGTCAATATTGTTCAAAAGTTTTATTATTTAAACACTTTAAAAAAATTAAAGCGAATGTTATAGTCATTAAGTTATAAATTGGTTTCTCATCTCTGACCATAATTTTCCGCGTGTCCTTTTTTGTAATTTTCTTGGAAAATACGAATTCTTTTGTGTATTTTCGAAAAAAAAATGTTATATATATATTTTTTCATGTGTGACCTAACGTTCATACCTGATCTTATCGCATGTACTTTTCTCCCTTTAAAAAAGAAGGTTATCCCTACTCTTCAACAATTTCACACATATAAAACTATGCGAGTAAAATCTTTGAATCAGTTCAGTTTTTATATACGAACAAGCCATTATGTTGCAAGTTAACATCGATTCAGCAAAAGTAAAACACGCGCAGGTGTTTATGTTTTTAAAGTTCATGGCAACTTAGACTACCGTAGGATTGTCTAACAAGCAAGCCAATGAAACTGTCTGAAAATTCAAAAATAAATAGGATCAAACCAAAATCATCACCCTTTAAACAAACATTCTCTAAGGCTGATCTTAAATGATTGGCCTTAATGTCTACAAATCTCACGAAGCAAACAACACAACGAATAACTCTACCAACTGTTTACGGACTCAATAATTCATTGTTCAAGACAATTCTAATTGGACTAGATGTTCAATCGTATGCGAAATTTTAACCAGTCATTGAAATTATTACCAGTTCAAGTAACGGAATCACCTTCTACTCGGCAACTTCTGCAAAACTGCAGCAGCACTTGGATATAGTAATCGAATCATACCTCTGTTTCGGGAATTTACATTTATAGTTAGAAAACTATTGCATTGAGGAAATTAACGCTGGTGTTTATAAGTTGAGGTATGGCAAGGAATACAACGACGAGACTAACAATGACACGCAGCAGGGCGAGATTAAGGCCAAAAAGAAAAAGGTCTATACTTCTGGAATGGTTCTTCAGAAGCCTAGTTCCAAAGGACTGAATAGCGTTATTGTTTGTGTCGATAAAAGTTTCAGCAGGATTCAAGGACTATTAAAAAAAGTAGAAAAAGTAATAATCTAAAGGCACTGGATTGTGATTTAAAACTGATAAGGCTTGATTCGAAAAAGGGAATAGAGCGGGTGCTCTTTTTCTGAACGATTACTGACTTGCGGGTCCGTCTACTTAGCGTCGCCAACAAGACAAATTGAAAAATGGAATACGTCATATTTTTTGCTTTTTTGTTGATAATTTGATACTAAAAATAAACTTATTTTGGCTCTTTTAACTTGCTAGTCACATCTTTTTTTACGTGTCACATTCATTTAAAGTTTAGATTGAACGGATCAAGCTTAAATACCATTGCGACCAGGAGCGGAAGTACCACCTCCGCAACAGGGCACTTGTTGAAAATTATACTGCGATTATAGATTCCTCGCTCATGTCTGTTTCATATTTTTAAAATCACGAGTAAAAGACCTATCACCAACCAATAGGCTTATTACCTTATACCTCCATTTTTCGATCAAAGAAACTCGCGGGTCTCAAGCATCCCATATAGTTGGTTCCACACTCGGCCGCCATCTATCAAAACTTCCTTCTCGCTATTTTCCTGAGACACGAGTCACGACATCTATCAAGGACTCAATGGCAATCAGGGTTGTACACTCTCACGTCAAAGGCTAACCAGAATCAACTCTAGACCAATCAGATTCTCGCAGGAAGCCACCATCGCTATGATCCTGTGAATGCCTTGTCGCAGGGGTCCGATGCGTTTGCATATTCCTGTCTAATATGGTACCCTAATTGGGCGAAATATCAGTCGAACTACAACTTCAAAGTTTAACTATGCAGAGAACTTCTTCCGAATGGCCAGATGGAATTTTAAAACTACGTAACTCTACGTAAGGTGTAAACTTAGGGCTCATCCCGGTTTGTGTCTCCATGAAACCTGTCATTAGACATTAAATGTTCCTAGGGTCGATGAAGGTCTATTTCGCTGGCCCCAACATCAACGACAATTTAACTTTTTTTTCGACCAAATATTCAGTGCAGAATTTATTCAAATTAGTACAACCAAAATTATGATTTGTGCATCACCAGAAGTACCTGATTTCTCAAAAAAATACTGGCGGGGCCAGCGAAACGTTTCGTTGGCGCTGGCATTATCCAACAAATACTTTATATGGGTATATTATTTTCTTCTTAATTTGTTCAAATTTGTGCAATCAAATTCAACCCTTAAAAACTACCCCCTTTGTGGCAAACACCATATCGGATCCAGCGAAACGTACCGCTGATCCCGACATTATCTAAATTAAACTTTATATGGGTGCATTATTTTCTTATTTTGTTCAAATTTGTGCAGCCCACTTCAACCACTAAACACCATTTCTTGTTAGGCATCACCATGGCGGGCCAGCGAAACGTACCGCTGGACCCAACATTATCCAAAATAAACTTTATACGTGTGTATTATTTTCGTCTTAATTTGTTCAAATTTGTGCAGTCAACTTAAACTCATAAAAACCACCCATGTTAGGCAAACACTATATCGGCTCCAGCGAAACGTACTGCTAGTCCCAATATAATCCAAACTCAACTTTATATGGGTGCATTATTTTTCTCATATTTTGTTCAAATTTTTGCAAGAACTTCAACTCCTAGAAACTACCCCGTGTGTAGAAAACACCATGGCAGGGCCAGCGAAATGTTTTGCTGAACCCGACATTATCCAAAATAAACTTTATATGGGTGTATTATTTTCGACTTAATTTGTTCAAATTTGTGAAGCTAACTCCAACCCCTATAAACCACTTCCTATTAGGCAAACACCATGGCAGTGCCGGCGAAACATAGCGCTAGCCCCGTCATTACCCAAATTCAACTTTACGTGGGTGCATTATTTTCTTCTTATTTTGTTCAAATTTGTGTAGCTAAGTTTAACCCTTAAAAAGTACCCTCCGTGCGAACGACGCCACAGCGGTGCCAGTTTAACGCTTTTCTGGTCCCGACATTGTCCAAAATAAAATTTTTATGGGTGCATTATTTTCTTCTTAATTTGTTCAAATTTGTGCAGCCCACTTCAACCCCCAAAAACTAAACCCTGTGCGGGAAATAGCATGGCCGGTCCAGCGAAACGTTTTGCTGATCCCGGAATTATTCAAAATCCACTTTATATGGGTGCATTATTTTTATCTTAATTCGTTAACATTTTTGTAACAAATTTCAACCCCTAAAAGCCACCCCCTGTTGGGCAAACACCATATCGGGACCAGCGAAACATTTCGCTGGCTCCGCTATAGTGTTCTCCGCACAGGGGATAGTTTTTAGGAGATGAAGTTGGTTGCTCAAATTTAAACAAATTAAGGCGAAAACTTTGCACCCATATAAAGTTGATTTCGGATAATGTCGGGGCCATCGAAACGGTTTGATGGCCCCGCCAAGGTGTTTGCCTAACAAGGATTGGTTTTAGAAGTGGTAGTTGGTTGCACAAATTTGAACAAATTAAGACGAAAATAATGCACCCATATAAAGTAGATTTGGGACAATGTCAGCACCAGCTATACGGTTCGCTGGCCCGCAATGGTGTTTGCCTAATAGGGGGTATTTTTAAGGGTTTGAGGTTGGCTGCAAAAATTTGAACAAATTAAGACGCAAATAATACGACGATATAAAGTTTATTTTGGCTAATGTCGGGACCAGTCCTACGTTTCGCTAGATCCGAAATGGTGTTTGCCACAAACGGAGTAGTTTTTAGGGGTTGAAGTTTGTTAAACAAATTTGAAAAAATAAAGCCGAAAATAATGCATCCATATAAAGTGGATTCTAGATAATGTCGGGGCCAGCGATACGTTTCGCTAGCTCCGCCAGTGTTTCTCTGAGAAATCACGTACTTTCGGTGATGCAAAAATTATAATTTTGGTTGTACAAATTTGAAGAAATTCTGCACTAAATATTTAGCCGAAAAAAATTAAATTTGCGTTGGTGGTGGGGCAAGAGAAATGGTCCTGATCCATGAAGTACTTCATGGGACCAATTTTCTAAACGTTAGAAACTTATATTAAAATGTATGCGCGTGCGTCCTTACGACAGGCCGAGATTAGGTTCATTAACGCATCAGCAGAAAATAACATAGGAGTAAACTTTAGTTAACTCACGTAGATTAAAGATTCTTAGGTCTCAGATCATGTATAACCGTTATTCGATTGGAAGTTTAAAATTTTATTTAAATTCTTTTGAATTTTCCCGTTCAAGTTTGAAGTTTGCGAAAATTATCAAAGTCTCGTGAAACTTTCACATCGTTAAGTTTTTACGAAGCTTTGCGATCTGCGATTGACTCAAGGATATTACGTCTTAATTGTCTACGTTACATGCGTTTATTATTACGAAAACAGTTTTAGTCAGTGACTATTTAGTTCTAGACGTTCACGGAAGTAGGCCCTGAGACCGCATGTTTAGCTATTTCGATCTTGTTGTTCGATTAGGTTGGTTTCCGTGGATAGCGAAAAGTAAGTGCTTGAAATAAGTAAAAAATGTCTCAGTAAGCGTTTTAAGTACGAAGTCTAGTCTTCTTTCGTTTATTTTTAACCTGAATAAAATTTTATTCAGTCAATACCATACAGTATTTCACACTAATTCTGCAGTAATTTAGTATTTTCCCATAATTGCTTCAACCCAGAAACTTTTAAAATATACAAGACACATGAAACTTTCATTCTGTTTAAGTTTCATAAAACCTTAAAAACTAGGTAAAAACTATTATATTATGTTTATTGCGTCTTTGCTTGTATTTTACCTATTACTTTCATGTTCGAAGGATGCCAACAGCCGCCACGACTTTTCACTATAAGGCTGTAATCCTGATCGGAACAGTTACAAATTTGGATAATAGACTAGACTTGGCTGACCGAATTTTGATTTCCATATTGAGTTCGATTATCCTCCTTTTTTGTTCTTGTAAACCTTAATGGAATAACCAGGATGTCCAAGGTAAATTCTTATTTCATCTCTACAAGCTGGGCAATAGTGGAACTCGATCCAACCTTTAAGTCTTTTAGGGTTTTACTTTCACCATTGCAAAGCTTGACCCCTCTTAAGTGTTTTATCTCTATTAAATATTGAGTATCGAGTCACTGTGTAGGGTTCTTCGCGTTATTACAACATTGCAAGGTTTCTTTTTTTCTTTACGTTGATACCCCATAGAGTCGTTAAGTTAGCGCAAGGTTGGGGTCTCGTGCCTTTGACCACGTTTTCGCATTACAGATTTCTTTTTCTCCTTACGCGTTTGTCGAATCGTCTGTGATCTAAAAATTCTTTTACACTATTTTCAGATGTCACTAAAATGATAATTGCGGAATTATAGTTTTCTTATATACTTATATATTGTTCGTTGTGATTTAAAGGACAACTTCTGAAATACCTATCCTCATCCTTCTTTCTTTTCTCTATGTTTTCAGGTTATTAGTTTTGAAAGTTTTCCTTAGGGTACATTTAATCATTTTCTATTGTTTCAGTATTTAACCTTTGTTTTAATATGGCCTTAATATAAACTATACTCGTAGGAGCCTGAATGGCGCTCATATAGAACGTATTATATACGTGTATATAT
>NC_046657.1:131106072-131107451 GCF_010883055.1 Belonocnema kinseyi | reverse complement strand
GGCTTTTTATTAATGATATTATTGGCCAGAATTTCAGCCAATCAAAGATTTTATAAATTCTCCGTGCATATTGGCTGAGCTCTGGTGAATAACTATTAAAAATTTTAAGCTTGCCAGGCTATTGGCTATTGCTAGGCCAATCATCAATGTTTTAAAATAATTATGATTAATAAGTTGCCTGAAGGCCGCCAGATCGTTTATAAAATGAAGGAACAACCCTAAACAATTAAATGGAGTTTTCCGAACATTATTTTAAATTGATACTCATGCTTTTATTTTTATATCTCACTTCCGCTAGCCCCACACAGAAAGGGGCGGGGTTAGGAAGAATTAAGCAAGGGAGACAACAACTCTATGACAAACGTTAATCACATTGAAATAAATGAGGTAAAACCAATAATACGGGTCACAACAAGGTTCGATTTATTTAATGGCTATGGATGCCTCACAGATTATTATTTAAATTTAAACATTGAAATAACAGTGCTTAACTATGGTAATGATATATTAGTTGTTAATTTTAATTAAATTAACTTCCAGGTAAGGGGTCCCGGCTGTATATTGATTATAATGGATCATTTGTTTGTTCGAAAGTTATTTTGAGGCCGCTTTCTCGCTTGGTAGGATCCATTGGATGTTAGGCATCCCTGGTTATACTGACCAGTTAGTTCTTCCGGCAGTTGTTTGGACAAACAAACGTGTTCCCTGATTATTTTGCTAAAAGGAGTATCCGCCGGTTGAGTTACATGGCTAGGGAGAGTTGAGAGTAATAAAAGGGACGGACGAAAACATGAAGAAGGATGGAACAATGCGCGATTGAGTAGAAGTAGGATGGAAACTGGCCAGCTGGTGGGCACGTGCTGGTTACATGCCTTTCAGGAATTTTTGGGACGGATGCAAGAAAACAAAGCGGCAATGATAGGCATGAATCATCGAAGGGGGTTAGCAAACTCATTTAGTAAACAACTTGAAAGCGTCAATTTGTAACTTACACCATCTCTCAATTTACCGGATGGAGAATTTGAGTGGGGGCACGTTTGAAGAATTGATGCCTTACAAGTCGTTCTCTATCCGGCCATGGTTTCATAACAGGTTTTCCCCCTTTTGTATCTATTTATCTAAATGTGAGAGAAAAGAAATGGTATCTACTGTAATAAGCTATATCTCTTTTGTTGTTGTGTATATTTATTGCACAAGATCTCGAATTCCCTTCTACATATCTGTTATGATAAGAAGCCCCATATAGTGGTTAATTTTGTATTTTCTGACCTCTTAAAATTGATTTCCCTAATTTTTTTATTTCAAAAATTTAGTTCTTCTTTATTCATAATGTGTCTCCTAAGGGTTTACATGACTTCATTCCTTACAATCTTTGCGCT
>NC_046657.1:131096944-131105972 GCF_010883055.1 Belonocnema kinseyi | reverse complement strand
ACAACTGTTTACTTAAAGTCTTATATGTAATTCCTTATCTCTATTTCCTGCGATAGTGCAATTTAGGAATTATTAGCAAACGAGTGAGCGAGCCAACGAAAGCGGGAGTGCAAGCAAGAGTGAGAGAGAATGAGAACGCAAACGCATCTTAGTCTACTTAACTTTTACCTTACCATTACTTAAAATCTTTCCGCTTCTAATCTAAGCGACTTTCTTTTCCTTTTTCTTCCATTTTTTTATACGTCCATTTGCCTTTTTTTACATGCATTCTTTTATTCTTTCTCTTTCGCTCTTCTAGCACCCTCCAACTCCTTCATCCATTCTTCTCCTAATCCATCTTCTCCTAGAATCTTAACCGCATTTTGTTTCCAGCTTCCTTTATCATCCATTCCTCTCATACATCCTTCCCATACATGCTCCCATGTTTCCTCCTTCAATTCATATATTCTACACTTTCGGTTCTCTTCTTTTTCCCCGTACATCCCCTCCTTTACATCGTTTCCCAGTCTAAATCTTGCTATTCTGGTACACATTCTCTCTCCCCGTCCCTTTTATAAATACTTTGTTTCCCCTTCCTTTTTTTCATCTTACACCATTTATTGTATTTTGATTCCTCAATCATCTATCATTTTTCTATTAATTGTTTTTCCCTTTTCCTTTTTTCTAATTATTCATAGTTTACTCCAGTCCCGTCTTCTATTTCTCTATCATTAAAGATCTCCCTCCTTTCTTCTTCCCATCTCGTTATTTCAATGGACCTCCCTCTCCTCTCTTCTACCTCCATCAAATACTTTCTCGCCAACCTCCCTCCCTTTCCCTCCCTCAACTTCGTCTCAAATTTCCATGCCCTCTCTCCCGCTCTAATACTTAACTTATCCCTTTGCGCTTCTTCTTTTACCACATATCCTGGCATCCTTCATTCTGCCCCTAGTGTGCACCTTATATATCTTTCTTGTAAACTCTCAATATTCTTCCTTTCTTTCCATCCCCACATCTCTGCACTATGACCTAATATCGGCCATATACATACTCTTTTACTTTTTCTAACTTTATGCCCTTCCATCTCCTTGTCCATTCTTTCTTTCTTACCCCTCCTTTTCTAAACCTCATTATCTTTGTCTGTTCTACATTTACATCCAGATTTTTCCCATCTAATTATTTCTCTAATCCTGTAGTTAATCCCACCATCCCTTCTTCATCCTCTTCCATCAACACTATGTGGTCTGCGTATGCCAGTGTATATATTTTTTCCTTCCCTATCGTAACCCCTTCTCAACCGTTTCTCCTCATTTCTTCTTTCAACTCTGATATTAATAAGTTAAATAAAAATAGACTTATCCCCTTTTTTACCATAACTTTTTCTATTTCGCCTCGTTCTAATGAGGCAAACGTCGCCTTTGAGTCCACGAAAATGGTTATCATTGCCCGTTTTCCCCTTTTAATTCTCTTGTTTACTAGATAGTTCAGCACATATATGTTGTCCATTACCCCCATTCCTTTTCTAAATCCTGTCTGATTCGGTCACTCGATCTTTTTTTTCAACTTCTATCTTAAATCTCTCCAACATTTCCCCTCCATATTTCCATACATCATTTAGAATCTCGTCTATACCAGGTGCCTTTCCATTCTTTCCATCCTCTCTTTATAACTTTTCTCCCTACTCCTCCTAGCACATCCAAAAAATATTTCTTCTATTCTATGATTTCAATATGTTAGTTTTCTCTTTTTCTTATTTTTCTTTCTCAATTTACTACCTTCCGTACCTCTTCTTCCGTCCTAGCATTCTCCGCCTCTTCTTCCAACCTTTATTCTCTTCCTCTTTGTTTTAATAACACAACTCAGTACACTCTTTTTTTTCTAATATGCGTCCCCATTACTTTTTTCTTTTCTTTACTTTCTTAATTCCTTTCTAACCTCCTTTTTTCTCTTTGCAGTCCTCATCCCACCCACTTCTACTCCCCCTTTTACTAACTTTCGAAAATTCCGTCATGTTTGTCTATAATCTATTACGTGTGTCTATTTTAGTTGGCACTTTAAAATAATAATGGCGATCCCTCCCTAAATTTTGCTATCAAGTATCAGTCGTATTTTATCGATGCGCCCTTATTGCTTTGACTTATGTTATCCTTAAAGGCCCCTTTATCCTGGCTCTTTTTTGGATTATCACTTGTTTTAAATGAAGGTATGCCTTTTCGATTCAAGTCAGTGAGGTTTCGTTTTATCATTTAGCCTGCAACTTTCAGCGTTAACTGAGATTCACCTCCCCGTTTGGAATGTAGATGACATGCATCTTAGACATTTCTTACTCACTTTGACTGAATTGGATCACGTCTTATGAGATGATCATAGAATATAAAACATATAAGTTCGCACATATTATTCGCGAGTGTAAGGAGACGAGGACGACGGTATTCAGATGAGCCGTTACCGGTTCCGATTATAGTTACGATTGTAACTGCCGACCAATCAGTGCGCAGCATAATCCGGTCCCAGTTCAGGTTGCGGGTTTAGGTTTCTCTATATTTTCAACCGCGGCGATTTCGGCCGGCCAAGATCGTTGCTGATCGTAGCCAATCACAACAGTGATTGGCCGAAAATAGACTTCCCGAAAATAGACTTCCCGAAAATAGACTTTCAACTCTGATTTCCCGAAAATTGACTTTCAATACTGACTTGAGTCGCTGGAGTTGCAAGTACGATCATGGATAGCTTATGCAATTCTAGCCATGTGTGCTTCTTGCCCTTCCATTACACCAGGACATCACAATACTCCGGTTGAGGTTTTTGCTTTCGGACATTTTTCAGCTAAAGTCTTAGGTCATCGGCTTAGACACGTACGTTACAGAGGTCATTTTTCTCTCAGGATTTTTGATGTACCCTTCTTGCAATATTTTTCTGCCGCAGAATTTTCTTGTTCGTCAGCTTTGTTGGAAATTCTGCAGACACTTTTTTCCTTATTGCCACCCTTTTCACATACAAGACGATTGTACAGAATTTGCCAGTGGCGAGATCCTATCTGCTCAGCTTCACCTTCTAAAAGGATCGGAATCGAGGATACAGGTACATTGGCGCCAGCAATATCTCGTTTCCGATAAGGTATTTTCCCCTTTTTTCTATATTCTCTAAGATGTATCGTGCTAAAGGCGGCACAATATTCTTTGTATCGACTTTACATTTTTCTCAGATAAAACATAAATCTGACATCAACAACGCCTTTTCTTGTAACATTTTTGTAGCTATATTCGCTGGCATAAAGCTTGACCTCATCCCGCTATTCTTCAAATAGATTCAAATGTTTGATCAGGTAACCATAGGACCTGAACAACGCTAAAGCAAGGAGCATTTTAATCGTTGAATGCCATCTTGTATAAACGTCGATAGGGGGTTTCCGCAAGTGTTTATTGTTTCTGAGTGCACGTCCAACAGCACGTACTTTCCTCAGAACACTTTTTACCCAAAACTGCACAGCAGCTTTTTGGGCTTTGTTTATGAGCATTCGATGTTTCTTTATGCTGTCATCAATAGCAAACTGAATCGTGTGTACTGCACAGCAAAACCCCTCCACCGTGAGTCCATTGGAATAAATTTCGCAATCGCCTAATAAAGCAGTTGTCTCCCCTTCTGTTTGCAAATCTTTTATGAGTTTCTCGCGCTCCTCGTCGATAACTTCTTCATCCTCACTATCGAACTCGTCTACTTGGTATAAATAAATTAATAGATTCATCATCACTGTCATATTGGCTCTCCCTACATAAATTCATAACATGTACTGCTCCTACTGACTCCTGCTTTGAAGATTCCTTTCCTATTTCGGCCTCTTCCACGCAACCTTCTTAAGACTCTCTAAACAACCTGATCAGCTTGACCATATTCCACGCATCGTCTAACGTAAAAGAATAGATTTTTTTCAAATTCTATTTTGTAGGATGCCATTTTTTTGTTTCCTCCAGCAGATTAACGCTTGTATGCTCATCGAAAATCTCCTTTGATGTCAAAGTTCTGAGCGTCAAATTCAGCTCTTTCACCAACTGGACATATACATCCAGGAATGAAAGACCATAGCGTGGTACTAAATCCACCTTAATGCTCAAATGTTTTCCATAGAAAAAAGAAACAGCATGAGTTCTTATGTTCATTTGATGATCCAAAATTTAGAACTTATTAATTTTAATGTTTTATAACTTCGAAAACATAAAAACTTCTGGAATATGCTTGAACTTATGTTCCTGAAGTTCTAAACATTCGAATGAACCTGATTTTTGACTGGCGACTTTGTAATCTAGACAACATATAACACTTGTTATGTCTCCATTTTTCTACGACAAATAGCCAAATGACAATAAGCGGTGATTTGTCAACGGAAACTGGAAAGGTCGACTACAGCCGTATAGCCGGATGGCTATTTTCACGATGTGCCCACTCCTATAAGCAAAGTGGTGAAAGAATTGTAGTAATTGCTACGTTCCTTAGATGGCGCTCGTGTGAGTTCTCAATTCAAATTGAACTTGAGGAGACAATAGAAGTTCTATCGTATACGCATGTCTGCTCAAGTTCACTGTAGCTGTAAGAGTTATTACATTCTCATCAGAGAAGGTATTAGATTTTTTTGTGATGAACTTGGATTCAGAATGGATTTTAACCGATAACACAAACTAGAAATTGAACAAAATCCAATCGATCATCGATTAACTGCAATCAAATGTTAAACTCTGTTAAAATCGTTCTAGAATAGAACGAGCAATCAAATGTTAAAGTCTGTTGGAATCGTTGTATAATAGATCGGTTTCAACAGACTTTAACATTTGCTTGCGTTTGAACGAATCAATTTTGTTCAATTTTTGGTTTGTGTTATTGGTTATCATTATTCATCTATTTATTTCAGAAAGAGAAGTGAGGATAACCTAAACATAAGGGAGGAAAGGGGTGGCGGGTTTGCTGTAGACAATAGTTCTTGCTACGTCCCCTAGGTGGTGCTGATCTTGCATTTTGCCACAATCTATAAGTGCTCCCTCGAAATTAAAAAAAAATCATTTAAGCCGTGTTGCTGGGCCTTTAAAAGCTTGAAAGTGTTAATTTTAAACTCATGTAAAAATGAGAAATGTCTTTCAGTGTATCCTCGATCGGTCGAGTTGTGAACCCCCCTTTTCAGCCTTGAGGATACAAAAATGAGATGCAAAAAAATGATCCCTTTGTATGTTCATGTGATTGGTTTAGATTCAGCAAAAAATGTTTTCATTTTACTAATTGTTTATTGCTTTTACTTTACCTTCTATCCTGCTCTCTACATACCCCCTTTCCCCACACTACATAAAAAATATTTCGTAAAGGACGATGTTCACAGATATTCGGTGTAGTACAGACATAATATATGCGATGATCTCAGACACTTCGCTAAATAAATAGTAATTATTCTTAATAGTTTTAAATCTAAAGAAGATTTTAAATCAGCTAAATAATAGGGACGTGGAACACGATGACAATTTTAGGATTTTACAGATTTTTCTCCTACTGCGGCAAAAAGTTAATCAAATAAAACTATATAGGAATTCGAAGTGTGACTTGTGAGCTAAGAAATCGTAGAATTTAAAACGCGGTGTTATTTAAAATACATTTTTGGAGGTGTTGACATACAAAATGTTACCATGAAAATTGTGATAAATAAATTTTCGGCTCAGCTTTACGTAAGAAATTACAATGTTTCTGCAGTGATCCCAACTTTGGCATATTGAGCTACTGCGCTTGCCCGGTGCATCGACTCTAATTGGTCGCTGTTGGCGCGCTATTCAAATTGGTTATGATTGACAATTATTAAAATTAGGCAACCTCATTATGATAAATTGTGCATTAATATCAGAAATTATGTAATTTGTTTTGTAAGATTAGAAAAAAATACCAACGAGTATATTTTTTAAATAATAGCAAATTTTTCTTTTAATTCAAAAGATGAATTTATATTCCATTACAAACGTTTTTTAAGAACAAAAATGTTTGTTTAACGAGTCGTATCTATACAAAAATTTTGGTAGGAATAGAGAAATTTCTTTGGTACTAGTAGAAACTGGCTCAATATTTATTATAAGCAATGATGATTTTTGTTTATTTTCCCTCATTATCAGCGTCATTATATGACGCCTTTAAATTAAGAATAACTTTTTTCAGCTGAGAACGTTATTTTGAAGTGTTTACCTAGTATGATTGTTTTTTTCTTACATATTATATTAAATGTTAGAAATATATTCATTTATTAATTATTTAGTGAAATATAAGTTATTCTCAAAACTAAAAAACAATTAATTAAAAATATAGGCGTTTTTATTTTTTCTGGTCATAAATCACAATTTACGTAATTTGTAATATTAATGTGCAATTTATAATGATTATATATTTAATTTCAATAATTGTTAATTCTACCTGGTTTGAATCGCGCACCAATAGTGACTAATGAAGATCGCTGCGCCGGGCGAGCGCAGTAGCTCAACATGCCAAAGTTGGGATCACAGGTTTTTATTTTTTTGTTCTAAAATATCCAATTTTTTAAAATTTTCAGTAAGAAGCAACAATAAATTGAATTTGACACAGATAAATGATTGAAACATTTATAATTATTTATAAATGCTTTCTCTTAGAATAATGCTAGAAAGTTGCGTTTTTTTAAAGTGTGTTTCTTTTTTTCACTTGTGGATACAAGTGAGTTAATAATTATTGCAATTTAAAAAAAATTATTCAAACAGATATTATTATTTATAATTATCTTCTACTGCAGTGACGATCGATGGATGCAGTTTTATCTAAAATTTTGGAATTTTCAACTTAAATTTTATTTTAGACATTCTGAAATTTTCAGTTTATCTTTGACTCCACAATTATAATGAAATCATAAACAAATCCAAATACTAGGCGTGGGCACAAATAGCCACAGTAGAATTCACTCTGTTGCGGATCAAAGACTAAGAGAGTTATTTAAAGATACAAGGGCTATGAGGGGTTCTGAATGTAATACTGATCATTATCTTTTGATCTTTTAAATTAACTAGCGCCAGGAATTGAGAAACAAAGATAACCAAGCAAACAGAACAAACGCGAATAAATATTGAAAACCTGCAGAAACCGGATGCGCTAATAGATTTTCAAAATAAGATAATCGAAAGAATAGATAGGGCAACTTGGGAAGCGCTTAGAAGATTCAAAGATATGGAGGGTGCATGGACTAAGTTCCAGGATATCATTGTTAGATGTGCGATTGAAGTAGGTGGTACCGCGTTTGTAGGAAGAATGTCTGGTGATGCATGGTGAAATGATGAAATTCGGGATGTCCAAAAAGTATTACAGAAAAGTATTACAGAAAACTATTACAGACACAAAAAGAGTAAAGATAAAATTAAAACAGAAGAAGAGAAAAAAGTACAAAACGACTTTAAAGGAAGCAAGAAACTGCTTTGTAAAAAATTAAGGGTAATAAAAGTACAGAAATTTTTCAACAGTATTAACGCTAAAATGATAAAAGACGGTGGCGAGTACATACCACATAGACTGTGCGAGATGATGAATTTATGTTTCGCGATGGGATACATCGCAGACAATTGAAAAAAGCGATTATTGTACCAATATACACTAGAAAGGTAGATAAAAGCGACTGCAATAATTACAGAGGGATTAGCTTATTAAGTACAATGATTAAAAAATACTCAAAAATACTTATTCGTAGGGCAATGAAAATAACAGAAGAAAATATTAGTCATTTGTTGATCTAGAAAAAGTTATTGACAAGGTAGACAGAAGCAAACTTTGGGAAGTCCTGAAAGAGTGAGGAGGCAATAGATGGCTCTTACAAGCTATAAAAACAATATATACGGGTAGCAAAGCAAGTGTGAGGGCAATTCGGAAATGGAGTGACTATTTCGATATTATGCAAGCAAACATGGGCCTCAAGCTTGTTAGTTTATTCACTAGGGACGGAAAGATGGATGAAGATTTAGATATGCTCCTAAACGAAAATACGAAGGTTATTGGTAGAGCAGGGCCCCTTATCAGAAGTAAAAAAATATCAAATAAAGCTGAAACTAATTGAAACATGGGAAAGAAATCGGTTGAGATGGTTCGGACATGTTCATAGAATGCCGAATGAACGACTGGCGCAACAATTGTATCAAGGTTAAGTGCTCAGGGTAGCGCCAAGGGCAGCGTGCCCAGAGGCAGACCGTGGAAAGAATGGTTAGAATGTGTGAATTAGCTCCTAGTTAGAAGAGACATAAGAAGCTACAGAAACACGAGAGCCTGCATGAAAAAATACATGGACGAAAAAGCAGCTAAAGAAGTATGCCAAGATAGAAAAGTATGCCGGAAAATAGTTAATAAAAATAGTGTGAATAGAGTGAATGGTGCCTGAAACAAAAGACCTTGGATACTAATGGACCAATAGGGGGAACCTCACATGACGACTTTGTGAGGATCTTCAATTAGGGTGATCGCTAGAGATATAGATCAGCAACCTAGGTCAGAGGTGTGTCGCGCCTACCCCAAAAGGGAAATGGCTTTATAGTGTAATAATAATATTAATAATAATAATAATAATGGAATGTGAATCATGCATCTATTCATCCCATTCTGATTGCGGCTACAGGCAATGTGCACGCAAGATGCACTGAATACCTTCAAAATTTAGGAGTCAGTAGGGTATTGGCAGCAGCTCAGAAAGCAGTTTTGTTAAACACCTGTCGCATTGTAAGAAACTTTCTTGATCATCAGGAAGCGAGCAACCCGTGGAGTGGAAGATGGTAGCTCTAAGAAAACATCCAGAGGTGACTGTTGTCACCTTCAACGCTCGTGGCCGCTCGTCATTGTATACGTACAATATCATCGCAAGAGGTTTCAGCCATCGTATTAAATTACCAGGTGTATACATATGAAACCGGTATTTTTTCAAAAAAAAAAAAAACACATTTATTTCAAGAGAATGATAACAAATATTTTATTCAAAGTATGCGCCCTCGCTGGCTACATATTTTGTCCACCTCTCAGGCAATTTATG
>NC_046657.1:131087666-131096844 GCF_010883055.1 Belonocnema kinseyi | reverse complement strand
ACGCCAATTAGCACAAATGGTAAGTTCCGACAGTGCCTACAAGTGTGCCTACTGGCCGCTAGATGGCAATACCGGTTTCATATGTATACACCTGGTATTTGAATTAACTTATAACATTCCAATCTCATCAGTCACTTGACTTAGTCCGTGGCTATGATGTATAACCGGGTTTACCCGAGGAAAAGTTTAATAAAAACACTGAAATAAACAACAACAAGAAGCGGTTTAAAGATAATATTTCTTTTTTTTTTAATAAAATATTTTGAATCTTTTACTGATGTTTTTAATATATTAATTCAAGTAAATAGACTCTGAAGAAAAAGCTACATTTAATATGACCCATGTACAAAATTTGAATAATATTTCAAATACTTCATTCTGCTTATATTATATATACAGATATCCTATATGTTATTTCGCGTACTCTTATGACATCTTTTCTGACGTTCAAATGATAAATTAAATATTGCGCAATGATGCAAGATATGAGATATATGAGGCAATCGTGAAGACGACTTATCAATCTCCACGCATTCACTTGCCTGCCAAACATCGTTAGTTTCCGTGGTCCTTTATCTGAAAGAAATCTTGATTTAAAACATATTGTTATAAAGTTTTGTATTCAAAATGATGGGAGATGGCGCATTCGCTTTGTCAATAAGTAAGTATTCATATATAGAAAAAATACTTCCTACAAAGATATTTTGTTCACGAAATAATATACATCAATTCGGAAACTTAAAGAGTCCTTTTGGTAACATATGCTGGATAAGAATCAATGATACATTATTCAAAATCAATCAAATTAATACAAGGTACACTGTATATAACGTTCATGATTAAAATCTAATTTGATTACTTTGATAATCCGCAAATGGTATTCTGCAACGCCACGTGTTGCCGAGTGTTCCATATGGTCTAGTCCACGTCATCTGGTCATGGAAATGTTCATGTCTGAGTGGGGTTTGGCTGTAATTCAGAATATATGATTGCTTACTGGTGAAATAAAATCTCACCAAATATTTTTTAAAAAATGTGTTAGAACCAAAAGTCATGAATGGCAAGATCTTTTTGCTTCGACCATGGGACGCGGTAGACCAGGCTCTGCTCTTCAGTTAAGCTGATGTAATTTTCAAAGACAATATTTCAATATTTACTTTGGCGATTTACCCTAAAATAATATTAAATAAAAATTTTATTTTTATTTTCAAAAATTTTGGAATAACTTTATGAGAATGAAGTCAAAACGAATCTTATTAAGCGTCGAAGTTCGCAAGTAGAAAATTTCGCGCAGGAAAGAGAAAGTTAAGGCCCCGAATGACACGCACAAAGAAATTCAGAAAGAGGACCCTCCTAGGCGGCTTCCATTAACCACGTGGCCTAATTTTTGCCACATTTTGACGCCCCCCCACCCTGTGGTCCATTGCTCCGGTTTCTCCTTAGGTACTCCTTCAGATCTGTTGCCTACATCACGTAATACCCCAGCTGGCGTTTTCGAAATACGCTGCTATTTTTATGAAGCGTACTATTCTCAAACTCACGATCGACGTTGCCTGGGGTGATTCTTTTCAATTTAAATTTTGTTGGTGGTTTTAATTTAAGGCAGTTGAGACTTAGTTCGTTGAATGTAATGAAAGAAGTTCGCAGGGATTCTGAACATTACGATGACGGCGGATATATTGTCTAGAGTCTTGAAAAGTTTTCAAGGGTGATTATGTTCAATTTAAATTTTTGTTGGCGGTTCTACTTATTATCAGCTGACACGTAGTTCGTTAAGTGTGCTAAGAGTATTTCTTAAGGGTTTTTTAATGCTACTGTGAAGATGAGGTTATAAGGAAGATTTTTTGGCAATTGTTTATTGTAATTATTATTTATTGAAATGGGTATGGATTTTTTAGCTGTTTAGGGATGAATATAGTTTGGAGTTTTGCGAAGGTGACTTAATATTTGGAAATGTTTCGGCAGCGTTTTATCAAGCCCGAAAACTTATTAAATTTTGATTTATGTTTTTCTTCGGTTTTTTTTAACATCTATATTTTTAATTAGGGGCAGAAATTAATGTTATGGGTTATTTTCTGATAATATAATTTGTTCTTTTTAGTGGACTCAAAACTAGCGCATACCTACGGTATATGTTTTCTCTGACTTATTCCATATATTCCTGTTGAAGTTTTTTTAAGGGTTAGGGGTGATTTTCAAAACAATTTTTAGAGTTTTATAAAATTTAAAGATATCCCGAAATTTGGATATAATTACATTGAGTACTCAGTGCTTAAATTATATTAAAGCGAAATTTTGATACACGGTGGTTGTTTTTTGAAAATTGTGAGACGCTGTCAGCACCCTCACGCAAAAGTCCGCTTTTTTTAGAAAAGTTGAAGAGCCCAAAAGTCGAAATTAATGCCCAAGAAGAGCCCAAAAAGCCCGAAATCCTAGCTCTATTGATTCCATTTTTTAAAATTTTATGTAGTGAGAGTGCTGGCGGCCAACATCTCTACCAATAAGTCGGTTTATTGAGAAAACTAAATGAGCCCGAAAATCGACATCGGTGCCCAAAAAACCCAAAACTATGTCATAAAAAAAATATGCAAATTACGTTATGTAGGCCCAGGCCTTTTAAAATTAAAGGACATTAAATTTGGTACCTTGGTCTGGTACTGCTCATTCGGATATTGCAAAATAATGTACAAATTTTATTTTTTATAACCACTTTTATATCTCCTCCATATTTTGCATACATTTTTACTTGTTAACTGCCCTGAAAAATGTAGTATTTTAATACATTCATAATATTACAATGCATAATATGCATTGGTATCGAAACAATTGTATTTTCATTGTTTTTCTTCAAAGTTAAAGAAGGTCGAATTTTACAAAAAAAACTGTTATTCTAGATTTTATTGCGACTTGTGTTGTTTGTCAAAAAAATTAATTTTTCCATTTCTAATGTTATTTTTACGATTTAATCCTAAAGTACGCGCCCTATCAAAAAATTATTTGGGAAAAATTGTAAGGTTTTTTTTGGAAGAGCAACTCTTATCTACTCATTTTTTTATATCTTGTGTCGTTCGTCTAAAAATGTAATGTCTCTAATTTCAATTTTGCTTTTTACAAATAAAACAAAAGCTACTTGCTCCATCACAAAGTGGTTTATAAAAAATTTTCAGATCGTTTTTAAGTGCAAAATGTTTTCCTTTTCATATTTTTGGGTATGTTGTATTTTTTGACCGCAAAATGAAATTTTTCATTTCCGTTAGGCTCTCAAAACGCAACGTTTTTGTTCTTTTTACTTTCTTTTGTATCGTGCTTTGGATCAATTGAGCTTGTGGATTCCATAACGTCCTTAGCGCTCGGCTTCTGTTCGACAAAATGATCTTGTTTTTTCCAAATAGAAAAACCCCTGCCGACGCCCTTGTACCGACGACAGTCGTCTAGAATAGGAATTTACTGTTCACAATCGCCCACCAGTTGTATTTTTTAATCGATTTCAAAGTTTTTTTTAGAAATGCTCCGCTTTAGATTTTTAAAAGAATTTTGGTTTGAGATGTCAACAATAAAGGTCATTTTTATACGGTCCTGAAAGAAATCTATAACTGAAAAAATGAGTTTTGTGATTTTTGGGTGCTAATTACGATTTTTTCAGGTTTTTTATTAAAAATATTTGCTAATATATGAAATATTATCAATTTCAATAATGGTAGAAAGTTGCGGTTTTTTCTGAAATTTGTAAATGTTGGTCCAATTTACTATTAGAATGAGGTAGATAATTAATTAATGTTGAAAAATTAATTTTTCAAATAACTTGATATTATTGGTAATGATACTTTATTTGAATAATGCTGGAAAGTTGCGGGTCTTTCTGAAATTTTGAACTTATTATTAGCTTTTCACTTAGTATTGTAATAATTAATGTAAATTAAACAATAATAGTTCTTTAAATAATTTATTGTTGTCTATAACTGTCTACACCTATGTAAGTGGAAGAAATGTGCTTGTTTCTTCTTAAATGTGCAACTTTTCTCTGTTATTTTCAATGAAATAAACATTTCTTTCTTAGATTTATTTATTCATTTGTTTTTTAAGGTTATAAAAATATTCTTTAAACAATTAAAAGAAAATTGACTCACACTATTTCCATAACTTAAAAAAGTTATCAAGATGATTAAAATTGTCTTTTTATCTTCCAGATGTTCTCGAAATTGGTGAAATCTTTTCAAATGTTTTGATATTTCAAACTTTGTTTCATAATTATTTAAAAAAATAAAACGTCGTAAAAAATGTAAGATTTCGGAAAAAACCGCAAATGTCTACCATTATTGAAACTAAATATTATCAACAGTAATAATAAATTGTTTAAACAATTTTTGTTAGCATCTAATTATGAGTATACAATTTTGTTTAATATATTAGCAAATATGAGCATTTAATAACATAAAAAATCGTAAGTTGCACCCAAAAAGCGCCAAACTAATTTTTTCAGTTATAGAGTTTCTTCAGGACCCTATAAAACAGACTTATGGTGATGACATCTCAAAAATAATAATTTATTCGTAATCTATAGCTCATTGTGAATGGGAATGTTGAGTTTCAATACTTCCAGCTAGTGGTAAGTCTCTTTATGTATTTTTTCTTGACATAAAAATTCACAAAGCTAAAATATCCAATTTTTCCACTTTACTTGTTTATATGTTGCTGCTCAATGACAAAAATTTAAAAATCTCAGAACCGAAATTTTCTTAAAAATTTAATGATGAGCATTTCTAAAAAAAATTTGAAATCGGTTAAAAATTCGACCTATGGGCGATTATGAATAATAAATTCCTATTCTAGACGACTGTGGTGGGTTTTTTTTCTAGGAGGGGAAATCTTTCATAAGATACCCATTCTATCATTCATCTCTATAAATAAAGGCGAATCTTAGAATGGGTAGAGTCAGATTCTTACTGACTAAAACCCCCCCTTTTTTGCCAGCCCATGCTCCCAGAATCCGCTTTCGCATTACTTCAGGAACATGGGTTATATACCAATAAGCCGTACCTCGGCTTCACGCTGACAATACTAACAAAATTATTAATAGTGTTTAACTACTTGATATGTAGATCGCTGCAGCTTACCCTCCCTTCAGTATACACTTTCCTGACACTCCATAATTCTGATAATTCTGATAATCTAATTCTGATGGTTGTGCAGACTCACTTCTACCTATTTACCTTAGACAACGAAAAATAGTTTTCATTATTACGGACTAGTTAGTCTTAACTGCTCTTCCTTCTTTTTTAGTGAAGGACCGTCTCAATCTAAGGCGCTACACAGTCCCACTCATCTTGATTCCACAGTATTAAAGAAACAGTATTTCTTGGAGTGATCGCCTCTCTAAGAAGCTTTTCAAGGGCATGTTTATTTCCAGCCCATCTGTCACATTCGTAGAACGTATGCTCCGCATTATCAATTTTCCCTGGTCAGCAGTCACAGAGTTGACTTTCCTTTCGGTTTCTTCGATACAGATAGGCATTAAAGTTGCCATGTCCCGTCATAAATTGGGTAAGATAAAAATTTACCTCGCCATGTTTCTTGACAAACCAGGGGAACACCTCTCCTATTAAGTCTGCAGTCCAGTTTCCTCGAGAGTCGACGTTTCATAGCTGTTGCCAATCCACAAGCGTTTTAAGTCTCTTTTCAGTTTTGATTTGTTGATGAGCATCCTCCGTTTGGCACCTATTCTATATTATTTTTCTCTCCTTAACAAGGAGAGTAATAGGGCTTGCTCCCGCTACAACCAATATTGCCGGTGCAGAGACAGTTCGATTGGAACTCGCTACACGCATCGCACATCGCCTCTGTGCCGAGACCATTCGATTTTGGTATTTTTTCAAATCGAGTGCGTCAGCCGAAATCTCCTCTCCGTAAAAGAGTATCGAGAGAGCTACACTCATTCGCTTTTTCCGCCTACTTGCTCTGGGACCTTGGATATTAGGCATAAGCCGGGCAAGAAATACCACCACTGCGCTTGCTTTATTATCTGCGCTCTGAATCTTTGGCCAATGCATGAGCCTTTGTTTTATTTATTTCCCCAAGGTATCTGCCGACTTTTACAGACTTGACGGACGTTTCTGTCACGTTGAATACGACTGAGTCACTAAAGTGCCTCTGCCTCGCGAGTACGACTACCTCCGTTTTACCAGCTGCTAATGAGAGCACATGTTCCTCAAGCCAGTTGTTAATCTGGTTGGTGACATGCTCTACTCTCTGTTGTGCAATTTCGATATTTCTAGGTATTACAATTAACGCAAAGTCATCTGCGAAACTAATCAGGTCAGATTATTCAGGCAAGATTATTTCCAACACTCAGTTATAGAGTATGTTCTATAGATCTGGACCAAGAACAGAACCCGGAGCCTCACCCGCCGTGACTTTTCATCTCTGCTGTCCTTCTGTGGAGGCGTACCGCAATTCTCTGTTGTCAAGGAAATCGCTGATCACCATGCGTAAATAGGGCGGCCCCCTGAACCGATGCTCAAGTGCATCCAGGATTTCAATCGTCGAACGCTTGATGCGGAATCCATGCTGATTCTCTGACAAACCCGCAGTTTCTTCAACGGCAGTACGTAAACGTATCCATAGCAATCTTTCGTAAATCTTCCCCGCATTATCAAGCATACAGAGTGGTATGAATGACAAAGAAGTTATAGGTACACGTTTTTCCTTATCGAGCACGACCAGTCTCTGCACCTTCCACCTCTTCGGAAAGACACCAACTTAAAAAACACGCATTGAACATGTTTAGAAGTATGTCAGGATACTCGAAAACGATCTGTTTGAAAATCTCACAAGGGAATCCATCTGGGCCTGGGGCCTTGTGTTTGCCCAGGAAGTGTATTACGCTTCATAGTTCTTCAATGGTGAAATACTGTATTTCATCATCCATCACTTGAATTGGTGTGCGAATTCTCTCACGGTGATCTGGAAAAAGTCCTTCCACTATCACCTTTATAGACAGGGGATTTTCTGGAGGAACAGGTCGTCCGGTTCCAAGAAAATAAGTGACAATTTTGTAATCTCTACCCCAGATGTCTCTGTCAACTTCATGAAGTAGCCCTTCTTTTGCTAATTTTAATGGCCTTAGTTAGTAGCTTTTTGATCGAAAAATATATTTGATCAGCAAGACCGACTTCAGCACGACCCCTCTTACGCTGAGCCTCCCTGCATTTAGCCAGTGCTTGTCTGTGAAGCTCTACTATTTCTTCATTCTACCAGTAATTTGGTTGCGAATGTCGATGTCTAGCTCTTTTGGGCATAGACGCACCGCATGCAGTAGAGATCTCATTCATAGTCTTGTCAACCACATCCTCGGCCATCTTCCGCGTAGTAGACATAAAATGTCGACAGTAACTCTGTCCATTCTGGACAGTGTTTCCAGCACCGTTAGACGGTTAAGCCTTGCAACATTTCATGACCGCGTTCTTCCGAAATCAGCATGGGCTCTTCTTCCTCCGGAGTGTAGATTAACCCAGAATTTTATATGCTGGTGATCGCTTCCAATGAAATCCTCCAGTATCTGCCATCCTATATATACAAGGGCAATACCTATGGTGGTTCCCCGGCAGCCACTACGTCTAAAGGTAGAGACCGTACCCGTATTGAGGATCGCCAAGTCCAACCTGGCCACCATCTGTACTACACCACTACCTCTATTACAGGTCCATGACATGCCTAATTCAAGTGCCTTTACATTAAAGTCACCTGCTATGATCACATCTACATCCATCCCCTGAAATCAATCCTCGAGATCCTCAAGCTTCCGTCGGAATCCAGCGATTCCCTCATTTGGTGAAAGGTAAACGCAAAGATAGGTGGTGTTTCCACTCCTAACCCAGACGTAGCCATCACCTTTGCCAATATCGACCACTGAAAACATGGCTGTATTTTGGATCCATATGGTCGCAGTAACGGAATTGTCTGAGTACCAATTGCACCAACCCATTCCACAATTCTGCTCTGAAGTAATTGGCAGATCCGCCCTGTGATCTCGCGCAAGTTGTGTCATTAAGTCCTAGGCTAGTCTGCTTCTGCTGAGGTTACCATGTATGACTACCGCCATTATTATTTAATCTTCCTAGGTGCATCTTGGTACACCCGGCATCTACCGGAACGACCCGGGTATGGTTAATTTGGTCTTCACTACCATTCCGTTCAGCGCAGATGTAGCAGTTTGGCGGTTTAGTGCAGATAGAGGACAGGTGATCCTCCTTACCGCACTTCCAAAAAACTGTCCGTCTATCTTTCTCTTCACAAGATACAGCCATATGTACAAAGCCATGACAACGGAAGCACCGGGAGACTAGCGTTCTCCGTGGAACTCGAAAGTTCTCCCATCCTATTTGGATATGACCTTTCTCGTCCAGCTTCCTAGCCATAGTTTCGTCTACCTCTACCTGACCGTTGCTCAAAGCCTCGCTGAAATTAGTTCTGGCCTCCGTTGTTGCTCCCAGTTCCACTAAGACATCACCTGTTTTAGTTTTCCTAATGCCATTAACTATCACATCCAAATCCTCAGGTATAACTTTCTTACGCACCATTCGCAGTACGTGAGCATAGTTTTTGCTTGTTGAGGGTTTAATCAAAACTTTCTCCGAGCGGACGCGTTTTTTCCTCAAATCTGTAGACTTGGCAGATCAAGCCAGAGCAATCCTACTATCTGGTCGCACAACTGATTCACCAGCTGCTTCAAACTGCTTTTTGCGTCCTTGCCCCTTTAATTCGAACCATTCAGATGTTTCACCCGCAAGTTGTATTTTCTTAGTGGGGCGCAATGAAGAGCCTTCTCCAGGACTAGGCGTGCCTTTAGTTGTCCTCTTATTACTGCGTTTTCCCTTCCGAATTATTGGATCAACGTTATCATGTTTTCTCGTACCATCCACAGGATTTGGTAGTTTATACCCAGTCTTATTGAGGGCATCACTGTAATCTTTCAGCGCCAAAATTGCTACCCCCAGCCCATCTTTTATATCCTTGTCAAGATTTTTCTTTGATTTGGCATGCTTATTCATACCCTTAATCACTTTTGTAAGCTCTAATAGTACCAGGTGTATACATATGAAACCGGTATTTTTTCAAAAAAAAAAACACATTTATTTCAAGAGAATGATAACAAATATTTTATTCAAAGTATGCGCCCTCG
>NC_046657.1:131081046-131087566 GCF_010883055.1 Belonocnema kinseyi | reverse complement strand
ACGCCAATTAGCACAAATGGTAAGTTCCGACAGTGCCTACAAGTGTGCCTACTGGCCGCTAGATGGCAATACCGGTTTCATATGTATACACCTGGTAAGTCGCCCAGATCGTTCTTTTGGCTCCCCACCGAAATCCGTGGAGCCGGTATCGGCCACCGGGGCTTTCACCCAATCGGAACCGATAGAGTGATTGATACTCTCTTGGGGTACTGTGTTTTAAGAAGAACTGCTCATAATTGATTTGAAATTTGGGGTTCCTTCTCTCGCTGGTTTTTGTCCGCCCCGGGTTATTTGATTTCCCCGATACCACCCATATTTGGGAAGCGTACCACGGTTCCGCAACCTGGGGAGGCGCCGGATGGAGGACCAGCAGCCCACACGGGAAATGTGGTAGGTACGAGAGCGTCAGTCGACTCTAGTCGAGTGCGCGCGCGCGGCAATAAACAAACGCTTACATCTCTTAAACAAAAAACAAACGATTTAGCTAAAAATCTCGTCAAAGTTTTTCTTAAACATCAAGGAACAACTTTGCTACTGGAAGTTATCTTGTCTGCGAAACATCCCTGCAGAATTTGTCCATCAAAGTCTGACGAATCGATTCCTGACAGTAATGGTTTGCAATAATTTTTATGTTGCAAATATAAAAAAGATAATTCTTCAAAATGTTACTGTCTTTACAGACTACAACGACGACAACAAAAACAACAACGACGAAACACACTTACTTAAAACTACTTTTTCTGACTCAGGCGCCTCAAAATGTCGCCATTGGGCGGAATTATAATAAGAATGAAAAATAAAAAGAAGAGCGAAAAAAGTAAAAGTTCGGCAAAGAGTAAGGTGCGAATTTGTAGGCAAACGATAACTTTTGACTGATAATCATTAGTAATAATTATTGACATATGACAATTGTCACATGTTCTGTTTTGTAATTTTTATCCCATATTTGAATGTTTAACATTGAAAATACTTGAGTAGCTTAACAGTAAATTTTTTAAACCAGCACAAACATTAAAAACCCAAAATAGGCAACAAAATTGCACAAGGAGGCTTACAAAAAAATGGAGTACCTGGAGAAACTGTTTTTGAAAAAATCAAATACAGTGCAGCTCTTCTATAGCGCCGATTTTGGGGCTGGCGGTGAGTAGAAACTAACTCATTATAACCACTCCGCTTTTATATGTTCACGCCTGAGAGCCCGCCTGAGTGACAACCGCAGGCTCCAAGCAACCCGCGCTGCTCCTGTTACACCTACCCGCGGCGCGGCGTTGATTTTCGGAAGGGCTATACAAGGGAGGGCTATTAAAGGGTTTCACTGTACTTAAGAGAGAAAATTTGTGACAAATAATTGCATAATGACATGAGTTGTTTTTGCAGCGTTCAGTACTTTTACCGTTCTCAAAAGTTCGATTTTTCTTTAAGCAAAAACATGAGGGGTATTGTATTATCCGAATCATACGACTAATTTTAGTTTGAGTGAAGCAATACTCCTCTCACTCTAAGGTAGGCACCATTTTGAACCCGATATCTTGAATTTGGCAATTTTTACCTCGAATTTGAACTCAGCGACTTCGAAAATCTCTAATAAGAATAACAACTTTTTAATTAATCCACTGATTGCAATTCAAACGTGAAAAACAACCCTCATGTGAACGGCAAGTTACACTTCAGTAGCATTGCTATCAGTGGCACAGACAAAAGAGTATGTGGCTAAATTAATTGACAAACCACAATTATTTTCATCATGTTTCTATTTTTTCATAAATTAAAATTAATAAAATTATGCATACATCGTTTACAGCTTATTTTTAAAATTAGGGTTTTAGTGCTTTTTATTTCATAAACAAACTGAAAACAACCAGTTGTTGGTCTTTCAAGCATACCATTCGTTAGATGAAAAAATGTTATTTATTTTTTAACTAATAGCTGGTACGGATAATTCTTTACAACAATTTTTCTAACTACATAACAAAATATTAATCAATTTTCATTTATCCAACTTATACTATTTTTACTTTATTTAAATTTATATACTATTTTCATCCGCTTATTTCGTTTATAACAAATTCAATGAAAGTTCAAACTTCTACAGTTCTACTACAAAAATTTTGTTTTTTGTCATCTTGTTTATAAAAAAGAGGATAAAAAACTTTTTAGAAAATCAGTTGTGGTCGATGTATGCAGAATTTCATTAATTTCAATATATGAAAACGCGATTTTCATTTTCACTTTCTTTACCTTAAAAAAAATCTTAAAATGTATTTTAAATGAAGTGAATTCAAATGTCAAATAGTTGAATCGACCAATTAGAATCCAAAATACATCTTTAGAAGCAAAAGTTATCCAAAAACACAAAGTCCCATATCTCCGCCATTTTTCGAATATTCGAAGAATATTTGGTGACATTTTTTTTGCCACTTAGCAATAAGGTATCCGGAATTACCGCCAAATCTCATGCAGACACGAAAATCTTGGTTATCAGTTGACTTGAACACCACCATGTTTCTTTTCCGCCATCTTATTTTTTTACAAAAAGCAGATATATCGCTGAAATTTTGAAATATGCAATTGAAATTAGTAAATTCGAAATTTTGAAATTGAAATATTTTTGCATACAAAGTAATCAAGATTAAACTGCATATTAAATCAGATGAACAATAATTGTTTTGAATTCTGAATTATGAGTTAAAAAATATAAATCTACGCCACCATTTTAGATTTTCTAAATCAAAACTGATTCCTCTTTCAATTCACTATAAAATAAATAATCAAAAAATTCGCCTTTCACCTGAATCCTAAAAAACATAAAATTGAACTTTTCAAAAAAATTTTAAGAAGAAAAAATTGACCTCTTTCAATTCAGAAAAACTTTGAAAGCAGAAATTCTTCCCTATCAACTTAAACAGAGTTATTTGGAAAAAGGTAAGTAAAAATGAAACATTATATCGGTAAAATTTTAGATTTCTGTATTTATTTGTATAAAAAAAATCTGGCTGTTGTAACGGAATTTAATACTTTTCAGTCACGGTGTTCTTTTTAAGCTTAAAATTCTGAAATTACACGGATAATATTTGTGTGTTAAATTGTACATAACTTAGTTCAGTAAACGGATGACATTACGGGATTTTATTAAAATTTCACTTTCAGTCGTGTAAAATGAAATAGGGTAATATTTGATATAAAAATATCAATTATTAATATAAATTCATTATAATTTAATTGACGAGTTAGAAAAAAAATAAAACTGGATAGAAAGATTAAATGACAGTTGGGTAAAATAAGATGTAAAATAAAACATCCTTACATAATTTAGCTTGAATAATTACATTCAATTACATTAAATTACATTAACGATATTAACGCTTTTAAAAATCAAAATTTCTTATTTTACCTTTTATTAATAAACGGGCTTATAAATTGAAAGGAAGTAAATGAAAACATTGGATAATTTTCTTATTAAAATTGTTGTAACTTTGAAACACTAAATCATTTAATTTTCAATATTTTAAATTTGTGCAATATTGAACATTAAAAATTTACAAATTAAATTTATATAAAACGTATTAAATTACATTGGGTTATATTTTAAGGAACAAAGGATACAAACTAATCTACACAGACACACACACACACACACACACACACACACACACACACACATATATATATATATATGAATATTTTTTAAAGTTCCATAGTATTAACCAAACATTAAAAATGATCAAGTTTGTACCTTACTTTTGTGTAATTCCTCTTACAATGAAAGTGAAAATTGCATCCTCCATTTACTGAACGCATTGGGTCAATTTTAATGAACAAATTTTCTTTGTGCATAAAATTTTTAAATACATAAATCCTATTAAGTTACATTATTTTTATTGGAAATCATTTTAAGTTAATAATAATCGATCAGTTATTATGCATAAATGAAAATTTAGCAATTCCAATTACGGATTATATAATGATGGATAACTAAAATGTGTTTCTTTTTTTAATTAAGAAATGTAAAGTTGAATTGTTTAAAATGGAATATTTTCGACTGTAAAACATTACATAGGACTTAAAATTGAATAAAACAATTTTATTATGAATCTATTAATAGCAAATTATATTGCATGCAATTTATTGTAATTTAATAAAAGCTATTAGCGTTAAAATATTTCTGACTGGTTGACTGGTTACGTTTAAAAATCCATAATTTAAAAAAAACTAGTATACACTGTTTAAGTGTACTGACGAAGTTTTCTTGACCCTACCAATACTTTTATTATTCAGTGCAAGTATTTGTTTTACGCTTTTTAAGGCCTAAAATAAAATATGAAATTGAAAATATTATTTTATTGCACGATGATGTTATAACGCACTAATTAAGATGTCCTGGCTATGCGTTTTCAGAATGCGTCTTAGCTATGCGTCTTGGGAACCAAGAACACAAATATTCATTATAAAAATAAAAATTATTAAAAAATTGAATTCACAACACTCGCATAAATAGCTTAGTAAATAATAAGCCTCAACGTAAAATATTTCTGGACCGATTTTTAATAAAAATCTAAAAGATATGATGAATATTATATTTTTTATATTTAGTAATAAGTAATATTTCTTTTTTCATAGATGAAACAGTTTTCTTGAAAAAAGACGAATTTCTACTAAAATTCGAAATCGTTAACAAAAATATGTTTGTTCTAGACATTTGTAGAATTATATTAGTTTGTAAAATAACCAGTTTCAATTCATATTTTAAATTTTTTTCGAAAATACCTCGTTTCAACGCAGAATTATAATTTTGTTTAAAAAATTATTTTCTCCATTAATAATTGTTATTCTTCTGGATAAATTATAGTTCCAACTTAAAATTGATTAACAATTAAAAAGTTCTTGTTTAAATCCGGAATTTTAATACTTTTCTAAAATTCTCCGTTTTAACTAAGAATGAGAATTTTGCTGGAAAATTCCTTGTTCCAATTCCTAATTTTAATTTGTTTGTCAAATGTTCCGTTTCAACTTAGAATTAGAATTAATTCTGTAAAGAAATTACTGTTCAAGTTTCAACTCAAAATTGGTTAAAATTTGAAAATTCGTTGTCTCAATTCAGAATTAGAATTCTTTCGAAACATTTTGGGTTCAAATTCATAATTTTGCTTCTTTTCAATAATTTTTCGATAATTATTCTTATTCTAGACAAATTTCAGTTCCAATACAAATTTTTAAGAAATTGGAAGTTCGCTGTTCAAATTAAAAGTTGAATTATTTTAATCCTAATAGTTAAAAAATCTTTCAAATGTTTAAAAATTTTATTTTAAAATCTTCAAACATCTACATGCTGTTTTACATTTTTTCAAATTAATTTTTTTTTTAATTCTGCCAAATTAAAGAAATTTTTTCAAACTCTTCGACATTTATTTTATTTATTTTGTTAATCGTTATAAATCTTTTTAAATATTCTCTTAAAAGTAGTTTATTAAAGTAAAAAGCTATTTTAAATTCTTCTCGGAAATGTTTTTTATTCTTCTGAAGCCTGTCAAAATTCCAGAAAAGCTTGTGAATTTTTGGTTCGAGATGCACCCAAATCTATATTTTATTTTATATTAGGCCGCGGCGTGTTCGCACCGAAATTTGTGTTAGAATTCTCGTTCAAATTATTTGAAATCATTTCAAATCTTAAATTAACTAAAAATTTCAAATCTTCTGAATATCTTTTTGTCTTACTCGAATTTTTGCTAAGAATAAAAGGTGTTCAATTGTTATTTATACATTGAAATTCAACAATTTATCTTACAAATTAAATTTGGTTAAATAGAATAATTAAAATTTTAGCGTTTTTCAATAAATGATTATTTACTTTTTAAATTTTAAAGTATAATTCCAATTTGAAAAAATAGATTTATATTTACAGTTGGTCAACCAAGAATTTGTCCCAAATCACTTAAAGTTTCTCATACAATTTAAATGGAAAAAGTACCGTTAAATTTCAAATATACGTAATTTTTTTATATTTACTCGGAATCTTTTAGCTCTGTGCAATTAAGATCTTTAGACTATTTTGAAAAAATATATCTAAACGAAAAATTTTTTTCAGATAATTTACAAAATGGCGCAACCAAAAATTCGAACCGAAATTATCATTTCGACAAATAATAAAAAAATCTCATCAAATTCTCAGAAAGGACAGATTTATTAATAAGAAATCATATGATGATATATAAAACTTAAAGTGTTGAAAAAATTCAAGATGGCCGCCAAAAATTTTTTTGAAACTCATTATTTCTTTGTTTCTCGATGACAACTTTTCAGGTGCAAAATGAAAGGATAAATTATGGAAAATTTAAATATCTTGTAATGCATGAAAGTAAAAATAACGCCTGATCACTATTTTTAAAAAGTTACATAATTTTTTACACATTTAAACAAAATATGAAATACATTTCCGGAAAGGATTTAATGATTTTGTAAGAATTTTTCAATATAGAAAGGTCCAATTAAAAACAACAACGAATTAAATATAAAAAATATATAT
>NC_046657.1:131063094-131080946 GCF_010883055.1 Belonocnema kinseyi | reverse complement strand
AATTCGTCTTTGTTTTAAAGGGACGATTTTATACCGGAAACCTTTTACGTTAGCAATCGAAGCTCAAAACTGAAGAAATAATACACGCATTCCGTGATTCTCAAAACTTAACATTTTTTGAGAGTTTGACTAATAAAATAACAAAACAAAAAAAAAACATTTCTGACTATTCGGTGAAAACTTTTCAAATTCCAAAAAGTAATTGGGCCGCCATTTAAAATTTTTGCAAATTTTGAGATTTAATTGCCATCGCGTTTATTCTAATAAATGAAGCTGCCTCTTGTGAGAATTTTAAGAGATTTTGTTATTAATTGTGGAAATTGTTATCTTTGTTCAAATTTAGGAGTCTGCCATTTTGTAAATTTTGGAGGAAAAGGTTTTTCGAGCAGATATATTTGATCAACCCAATCTAATGGTCATAATTGTATAGAACCAAAGGATTAGGATGAAATATAAAAAAAATTATCTGCGTTTGAAATTTTAGGGCACTCTTCCACATGTAAATTACATGAGAAACTTTGAGTGCTTCGGGGAACATGTAAATATTAACCCATTTCGCTCAAATTTGGTGGCAACAATTTTCTGGGTAACTCAAACAATATCGAAGGTTGAGACCAAAGAAATTCGAGAAAAAAATCCAGTAAGAGTAAATAAGAACGACCCTCATGCACACCAAAAAGTCTTTGATTAAAAAATTATATCCATACAGGGTTCCCCAGACTCAAGTTAATAATCAGTTGAAGTTTTAGTTTTTGAGTTATAAAATATTTAGGCTGGACCAATCAGGAGATCGATACGGTACAAGTCCGATAACTTTCCAAATTTGAGACTGTTGGTGCGGAAAATTCCAGGAATTGCAGACTTATCGGATGGCGCCTCTAGTAGCACGATATTAGGTGCGAGCATGCGTAAATAATGGGCGCAAAACCTGAGCAAAGTAGCACATGTAGTGGGAGAACCACAATTAGTATGCGCGATGTACGTGTGATAATGTTTTAAGGTGTTCGCAAATACGTGTGCAGTATGCTGGAAACAGCTCACGCACGAGCCTGCTGTGTACGCACACATCATGTACCAACCAATCGCGTGCGATCTGTCGTGCTGCTGCGCTTGTGGCTGGCTATGTACCGTTTACATATCGGGCCGTCGTTCGATAAGCAAAAGTTTTCGACGTTGCCAATCCCGTTCGAGTGCCGGACTGATAGGTGAATGGTACGTAGCCAGATCGCACCTTAGTAGCGCGACAGATCGCACGAGATTGGTTTGCGCTCTATGTGTGTGCACAGATGGCTCGTGCGTGAGCCATTTCCAGCATACTGCACACGTTATCGGACTTGTAATGTATAAACAAACGTGTGTACATGACAGGAGTCGAAGGCAATGTTATTTATACAGCCCCGTGTTGGGGTTAGCGACAGAAGAACCCCGGTCACTACACTGCGATGGAATTCCGCTCACGTCCTCATCAGAGATTTAATACTAGATCCTATATTACTTTTTAAAATAAAAGTGAATCTGAGTTCTAACATATTTCCTTGGTTGGTATGGTTCTTCATTCAGTGTACAAATGTTAAATAATATTTGTTTGGTATTCTGAAATCCCACAAAACACAAGGAAAGGAATTTGAGAAAGCGAAAAAGTGTATAACATACATATTAAATTCAATTATATGGTGGGGATCTTCATCAGGTTTTTTGAGAGAAACGCGATGTTTTTTGTTTGAGGTTTATTTTATATATATATATATATATATATATTGTACTACGTCATAGACAAAGCCGTTTCGCCCACATAATGACGGGCCTCGTCAGATTAATATAATTAAAAAATTAATAACCATCAGTAGAAACCACCGAAATTTCGGCATTAAAATTTTTAAATTTTCAAAAACTTAATAGCATAATAAAAAGATATATCATTAAACTCCTCGTTTTGTACTCATTCAATATCCGTTGTTTTACACGTCTTCATTGAGACAGTACAGAAAGTTGGTGCAGGTGAAACACCGTGTAAAGAACTGGTAGCGTTCATTGGAATATGCTATTATGTGCAACTCAATTAATATTAGTTAAGAAATAATTATGATTATTTTTTACTTTGTAGCCATAGCAGCCTTATTGTTGGCCACCTTTGTCCATGCACCGGTGAGTTTTAATTTCCTTAAAAATGTGTTGTACTTTTTTTCAATTTAGCAAACATTTGTTTAACCTTACGTAACAAACAGAATTTTTTCCAATCAAATCAAATTTTTAAAAGTTAAACAATGCTTTTTTTGAATAAAAAAAACTCTTTTGAATTAAGAACAAGTTTTTTTCGATTTAAAAATCATTTGATTCGACGTATTTAGTACTAAATTTCTTTAATTCAAGGAAAATGTTTTTTTCTCACTGATATGTAATTCAAGATGTTTTTATCCTCCACACTTAGGATCCTCGGTCCTACAAGTCAGATAAATCAGGAATCGCTACCTTGGCGGTAAGTTGCACCTGACAAACTCAACTTACAGTAAAATGTTCAATTCATCATGATACAAAAATTATTTTTAAAATAGCTGAAATACACCAAGTACTTATAGTGTTTGTGAAGCTAACTGATTTTTGAGTTATCGTGTTATAATACCTTTAATAAATAGTAAATCCCTTAATTCAAAATGTATTTTCTGCAGGAAGATGCAACCTGGACAGCGTGTACAGCTGCATGCGCTGTAAGTAAGCTTAATTTTACACGGTCTTTTCTAGATTTAAAAAAGATGATATTGTTATTCCAATTGGCGTGTGAAATCTGACTGACGATTATCGCAATATTCGAACTTAAAACAATATTAGAACTGGAAACAACGCCAGTTGTAATAAAGAATAAATACCAGTACTGGCTGTTAGTACCTTGCCAGCCATCGGCATAGTGCTGGTTTACGACTGTCTCAGTACTGACTGTCATTACTTGTAGAATACTGTCGCAAGAATTCCACCAACGGTTGGCACCATACTGGTTTTCAACTGACCCATTACTGACCGTCATCACCAATGAAATACCAACACAGGAGTTCCGCCAACGGTTGGCGTGATACTGGTATAATACTAGCGCAGTACTGATTCGTGTCACTGGCCAGTCTGTGCTGCCCACCACTACATGTACCTAGTGGTTCGTCCAGTACTGGAAGAACATTGGCTGCACATTGGCATTTGTTGAGCAACGTGGTAAACTTTCTAAGTTTCGTCGATAAAAATTAATAATGCTCATTTAAGGTTATTTTTAGAACATTTAAAATGGTCTAAAACGCGAAAAAATAAAATATTACACGAAGAAAAATTATAGTCGATTTAAATTATTAATTAAAAAATTATTTCATTTAGATTTTCGTGAACAGTTAGTTTATTTTATATCTATTTGATGTTGTATGGTGATAACAAGATTGAAGAGAAAAATAGGGTTAAAATATTGTAGTCTTAACTTTTATGAACTGTAGCTTATAAAGATGGCTTTTTCATAGAGTTTCAACTAGTCGGTTTAGCGCAGTGGTCAGCACGCCCGGCTGCTAGGCGATAGCTTTAGGTATATAAATGTAGGTACGAAACCACGTAGCATTAGAAATTTTATTTGTAATTTGATTTTTAAAAACGTAATTTATGTATTCATTCTAAGCAGTTCCATTAACATGTATTGACAAAATACTCGCAGTCAATTATTATTTATTGTTTAAATACCTTTTTTGTTATATCTTGAAATTATACAAGTAGGGGGTGTTAAAATTAAACAAAATGTTTGAAAATTATATTTTTGTAATTATAAATAATATTCGGACAATATGCGGTCGAATGATGATGAATGGATAGTCCTCAAAACAATTAAATAATTTTTTATCATTTTTAAAATGAACTCCGGCATTTTTGAAAGCCAGCGGTTTGTCAGTACTGTCCCAGTACAGGCAGCCAGTACAGAGTCAGTACTTACAGACCAGTACCGCCAGGCATTAAACGTCAGTACTGGCATAGTACTGGCCCAGTATATGAAGCCAGTACTGGAACTCCGACAGGCGGTACTGGGCCAGTGGTAAATTTCCCTCTGGAAACTGTCATAAAAAAAGCAGGCAAACCAAAATTCATCAAGTTTTTTGTTCTCATCCCAAAAATTTTCATAAATCTTCTTTATAATGCCAATCAAAGAGGGGTGAGAGGGCTACCGAATGATTCGAAAACAAAAATACAATTTCGTAGTACATAATTACTTTTCTCCGCTCCACTGTAATCTTCAGTTAGATTTCAACTATCAAATTTGACAATAAATAAACACTTTTGTTTTTCAGTACCCTGTTTATCGTAATGTTTGTATTTTTCGGAATCATGAATATGAGACCTGGGATCTCGCAATATACCACTGCTTCAAGAAATTTTGTACTACATGTGAGTAGCTTTGAAAAACATTTTTTAATCTCCTGATGATTATTTAAATGAAAAAAGCGTGACCCAAAAAAGTTATTTTTTATTGCTTTTTTTCTGATTGGAAGAGGGTATAAGTGTGTTTTAAATGTCCTCAAATGATTGGAGTGGATTATTAAACTCATTTTCACGAAAAAAATTATTTAAAAGTCACGTCTTGTGCGGCATGGCACACACGTCGAGTATTGTATTGCAGTCAGCACAATTTGTTTGATACGCGGAAAGCGACAGAAAACCCATAAGTCGCATCAACAAAAAAAATGGTTTCACGGATTAATCTGAATTTTTATTTGACAAATATTAAACGCGTTTAGTGGTAGCAACACGTTCACTGTTGCGGTTGCTTTCAATTTGTCAATATAGCGGTACTTGTCTGACAAAATGTCGTTAAAAAGATGTTATAATCCGTTTGATTTATTAGACCGCAATTTCATTAAAAAATTTTTTAACATCTCAATAAAAATATTCGAGATGAATATCCCCTGATTGACAAAAAACACTTTTGCCGTCAACAATTGTCTAAAGTCAATGATGTGGCATTGGAAATGGAAATGAAAGAGGAAGTGGAAATAGAAGTTAACAAAGACAGAGTGATTCCTCTCTTCTCCTAATAGTATCAAAATGTCAAAAAAGTAAAAAGAGCAAGTTGACGCGACAGGTGAGCGGAAGAACGCAGTATCTGATTTTTGTTTCAAGAGACAGCGTTTTTCGCTTTGGAAACGCAAGCGAGACAAGATCGAGAACGTCTATGTCTTTAAGATGTCTTTAGTTCATCTTTAGGACATTGGACGTCTTGAAGACTTTGAGCGGCCCAACATAGGACGTCCTAGGAACGTCCCAATAACTTTCTTGGGATTTTCATAGTGTTGTGCCCACTGGGATGTCTCTTGAAACAAAAATCAGACAATACGTTCTTCCACCCACCCGTCGAATATCTTTAATCTTAAAATACCGATTTGAGAATTGTTAAGAATACAAAAATAATTTTTGTTGAACAGAAAAAAACGCAAAGCGCGTTAAGATAAGTTTGTGAAAATATAGGATGCATCGCTAAACGTTTCATTGAATCTGACTTTTTTTCTACCCTTGGCCTAAAAGCTGGAAAACTCTTATTAGATCAAACGATATTGTACGATATAGAATTTTATCGAAATGATAATATTAGTCGCCTAAAGACAGGTAAAAATGACTTTTTATTAGTCAGAATTAATTAAAAAAATGTGAAACTTCAGAAAAGTTTAGTTGTAAGTAATCTAAGAAAATTTTTTGAAGATTTTAGGCAAGAGAGTCCTGATAAAAAAGTCGGCTTCTCAAAATTTGCAGATTTGAGACGCAAATAGCGTGTTCTAACTGGAACGAGTAGCAATCAAAATGCGTGTGTTTGCGTAACCTATCAAAATGCAAATCTTATTTTCATTGGCGGCAAAATTTGAACTAGCCCAATCAAATTCTTTGGCATTTTCGTCAGTTAAACATTGGGAAGCTAAAAAACGCATAAAACATATCACGTACTAATAGTGGATGCATACAGACAGGTCACATCTAGAAACCGTAGTAAAAACCTGCAGATCAGTTGATTGATTACTTAAGTGAGCACATGAAAAAACTACGTTGTCATGGCCTTATCAGCAAAAAACAAAGTCTGTACCTCAAAAGAATAATAGAAAAGAAAAAAATATGTAGAATTCTCATTATTATAGATTATGTAGAAAACCACCATATTGATTATCAAGACTCTTCGCAAAGGCATCACTAGTCAACAACTTAAGTAACGATTCATAAAACCTGGCATAAAAGAACACAATACGATTGCTATCTATCTTATGAGAAAAAACTAATTATGCTTTTACGTGGGAAAGAAATACCTGTGAATGAAGCAGATAGTACATAACGAGAAAGGTTTTGGATGCAACGCAAAATGGAATTTACATGAAATCTTTCAAGAAATAGGACCTTGTGATGAAATCGGAGGAATTATCAAATGATCAGTCTTTAAAGAAAACTTGCAGCGTTCTTTGGCTAATCAAATCACTTCTGCTCATGAAATGTACAACTGAGAAAGATTGCATTTTATGGACATTTACATATCGAGGCCTTCTAACCGTAGGATCCCCACGCACACGACAAGACTTGACAATACTTTGCCAAAAATATAAATGGTAAAAAGCTAACCGAGAAGTTAGCGCCAGAAAAGTCTTGATCGCGGAATTGAGCAAGATGAAGCTAGAAGTTGGACAAAATTAAAAGGTTCTCGCTCGCTTCATCAAATCATGAAAGATCTATCTCGGGCTATCTACCTATTCTATCTTTATGCTTTTCTCGTCCGAGATATCACTTTCATGATGCGATGGGGTGAACGAGCATCCTTTAGTTTTGGCACACTCGTAGCTTTATTTTACTCAATTCCGCGAGCTGAAAATTTCTAGCGCTAACTTCTCGTTTAGCTTTTTATTGTTTATGTTTTTAATTAGGTATCATCTAGTCGAATGCATGCGTTAGCATCCTGTCGTTAGAACGCCTCGATATGTAGAATTCACTGTTAAAAATGTTCGGAAATTTACGAAATATTTCAGCTGCAAAAGAAACGGAGTTTTCCAGAAGCCTGTAACTGAATTCGGGATTACGATTAAAATTTTAATAAATTCGCCGATTTAACGTAAAGTTATGAAGTTTGGGAGCAAATTACGAAAATAATTTAGGAAATTACGAAAATGCTCGGTATCTCTCAGATCCCTTGGGTACCATTCGGAAGGACGCCGCCATTTTCGCCTAAGTCGCTGTACAATCAAAGAATAGGTCACGTACTTTTTAAAAGTTCCTTCTATGCATAGTGATTACCCTCGCAAGTAAATTGAGTGCAAAATCTCCGGTTGTCTCATCATTAGTGAATCGCGAGTGAGGAATTCGTATGCACCTGGTAGTGTGAAAATGGAATGGAAGCTTCTAATGTGTTCCCTAATGATTTACATTTTTCTTGCACCTTCTTCTTTATTCCTTTACATACCCTCCACACACTTACTTGTTGGTGGAAGGGGGGCCTACAGTCTAAGGTGGGTTCCAAACCACCAAGAGCAACAGCTTTAAGTACTTAGAGAAAACCTTTTTCTCTAGAGGTAGCGGTCCCACGACTCTCCGGAGATGAGTTTAGTTAGCTAGGCTAGTGTTCATCGCATAGGCCGCCGAGGCTCTTCTAAAGTGCGAGGCGGTGTGAACATTGAAGTGAACATTGATAGTTTCTGTAACACAATAAGGAACGAGAAAGTAGGAAATTACATAGAGACCCTTCTTGACTAGATATTTTAACGAAAAATGTAACCGAAAAACGATGCCGTTAGCTCTACATCCTACATCCTCGTGGTGCGATTTTGACAACGCTATATTATGCTACATATAATGGCAGGAAGAGTAACAAAAATTTTTATTGCAAAAATTTAGTCTAAGTTCATTGAATAAACATTGCTCACCCCTAGGAAATAATTTGTATTTACGTATTTGTTTATAACAAATTCAATAAATTTGTAAGCTATCACAATTGTACTAAAAGCATTTTTAATAGCTGTGATTCATTGTAGAGTTATTAAAATGAATCCAAATACTCTATAAAACATGTATTAATCCAAACATAAAAAGTCTGGTGGTTTTAATTTTTTTTATGAAATGAGAAAGTATTGAAAGTTTTTTTCTTAAATTGGATGTACACGATGAATGCAGCCTTCTATTAATTTCCATTTATAAAGAAAATGTATGCATAATAAAATTTGTGGTCTGAAATCTGATTTTTTCGCAGACACTTTTATGTGCCGTACTTAGCAGTGTCGGGTAAACCCACCCCAATAATTTAAGGTCTTGTAGACCACACTTATACCGTTATCTGGCGAAAAAAATAATAAAAATTTCATTTTTGGGTAACGCGTTTTAAGTTTTTTCATCTAATTTAAAAAAAAATTTTTGGTTGGAATTTTTTATCAAATCTATCTTAAAGGGATTAAATTAGGACGTCTAAGAGTTGAATCGGTCGATTGTAACCCAAGATACGTCATTCAACAAACAAAGTTTTCCAAAAACTAAAAGTTCCATATGTTCGCCATTTTTTCGAATTTTCTAAAAATATTTGGTGGGATTTTTTCACTAAAAAACAATTATATATCCTGAATTACATCCAAATCCCATTCCGCCACAAGAATTCCCGTAATCAGTTGACGCGTAATCATACATAAAAATAAAATATTCAACCTTTGGATGGCATTTTCGATAAGTAAAACTTTATTTATCGGTTTATTCTGTTTATTTTTTCTAATGTTATCGTGTTTACGATTCTAATTTGTAATAAAATTTAGCAAGGTATTAGCGCTGACTATTTTCGATTTTCAAGAATTCTGAATTTTAAAAAGCTTCCTTACGCAACATTAGAACACATATCTTGCACGTTACCTTGCATCTGGAAGATAAGCTTTTAAGACATTTTAGACCCGGTCTGCAGAAAGGGACCCAGCAAACAAAACCTTTTTTCGAGACAAACGCTTTTGAAGTCTTTCGACTCGGATGATATCTTTAGAATAAACATCAGGGAAAAAATCTATCCTAAGCTCAATTTTAATCGTATACAAGTGAGACCGAAATTGAAATCGTTAGGTCTCTTCTTACAGACCGGGTCACCTATATTGAAAAGATCCGAAATAAATTGTTAACGGAGTTTTGATAGTGATGACAGGTACAAATATCATATACAATGGAGGGTCATGTGATTCTGAGGAAGGAAAAATTAGACAAGAGGAGCATACTAGAAATCAATGGGACAGACTTACACCTAGACAAAAGAAAAACCAGTAAATACTGGTAATCGCAGTAGAAAGCATTAATTTTTTAATTACTTGCAGGAAATATGTTTTTTGAACGAAATCTTATATCAATATGATAAATGAGGTCACCAGGTTTATCAGTATGAAGTTTTCTGCAAGTAAAAGATGCAGTGTATCTAATAGTAAAATGAAATTCAGTAAAATGGGTGAAAAGCAGATAGTAAAAGCCTCGAGTATTTTAAAACTTTCACATTTTTGGCAAAATTTTTTTATTTAAAGCATTCAAATTTTGAATGTACCTTATAAACTTGACTGAAATAAATATATTTTCCTACATACTGCCGATATAACGGAAGTCAACTTTCAACTTTTAACCCAAATAATTAATTTCGATCAATAAATATTGATAATATATTCGTTAGGATGTTTCGAAGGGAGATTGACTTTTCGCTTCCGACCTTCACAGGTAGCCACCGGCTGAGGGGAGCAAAGGTCTCCTTCCACTGCACAGAATACGTCAGCAAGTCCACCAGTGTCCAGCCCTTTCTCCCCTCCCTTCTCCACGCCGCCGTTTTCTTTAGAGATACACTGTCGTGTGTTTTCGAAATGTTGAAATTGTCAAAGTTTTTTCCATTTCACAGAAGTTTTAAAAGAGAATCAACTTCAAACCCAGATTAAATGTAACAGTTTTCATTTGCCTAATAAATTTCAGAACTGTGAATCGAAAAACGAGAATTCATTTGTTTTAAAATAAATTAAAATTTATTAGTTTAAAGAACTTTCTTGATTGACCTGTGTTGAACTGGTATCGCGTGATTATGGCGGACTCAAAAAGTAAAAGTATAATTAATAATTAAAAATTAAAAAGGACGATTTTAACAATTCTTAAAAACTAGTAACTAAAGGAAATTGCTTAGGAGGGCGTAATAGAAGAGGAAAGATCCGTAGTCCGTGCAGTGGAAGGGGACGTTCGCTCCCCTCAGTCGGTGCCTACCTATGAAACTCGGGAGCGAAAAGCATACTACCCGTTTCGAAGTATCTATAATATACGTTGGAGAATCCTGCTGGCAACTTCAAAGTTTCGAGAAAATCCTGACTTTTTTCGTCTGAATTAAAACAATTTTACCGAATTTTATTGTATTATTTGGTATTTTACTTCTTTTGGGTGCAGAGAACTATAAATTCACGAAGCAGGGGACCTGAATCATTATATATTGAAATAATATTTGGTTCAAAAACAATTTTTTCATTAAGAAAAATGAAGAATTATGTCTTTTAACAATTGACACGTACGCCAGGTGGCCAAGAATAAACAAAAAAAGGTTTGATCCACTTTAATAGAATCAAATGTTCATGCTTTCCCGAACTGTGAATTATGTTACTTGACGACAATCGCACAATTTTCAAAGAGAAACACACGTATAAAAATGTAATCCACATAATAAAACACTCAAATAGATCACACCAATGTGAAAGTTTTTTTCTTGCAAAGTCACTATGCCTGTCCACAAATTCAATTGTAACTATATACTCGGTGCCACACGAGAACTGTAGTTAATTGGGGGGGGGCTGCTTACAAGAAAACAAGCAAAAACGTGCCCAAATTTTGTTCGTCCGATGGTTATTCCGGGCGCAACATAGGATACAAGTTGTACAAGGGTACACGATTTTAGTGTAGTTTTAGTGATTTTAAAGAATGTGAAGTGAATAACTGAACAGCCATTCAAATAGATTTCAATGAATTTAAAGAGATTTCAAGTAGTTTAAAGAAATTGAAATCTTTTGAGAAATTTTAGAAAATTTAACGGATTTGAGTTTAACCCGAGCACTATCAGACTGAGTGATGTCCATCGCTTCGGTGGGGGAACTGCTTGGTTGAGAGGGCTTGCGTACGCCTCACATTCTTACACGTACATACAACTTGTACCCTCTGTTGTGCCCAGAATAAGCATCGGACCTAAACAACTTTGGGTACTTTTCTTTTCTCTTTTTTTGTGCACAACCCATCCACAGAATTATGTACAGTCTCGTGCGCCACCCCGTATATGTCATGAATTTATATTAGAGTGGTCCAAAAGTAAGGGACTGTTTGAATTCTCAGGGGCGTCGACATGCATGTATACTAGCCGAACAAAATATGCCTTTTTTCTCTGTAGAGTGTAACGCTACTTTTTTCCAATCAAATATTCGATTAGGTAGTCTCTTTAAAGAGCGCAGAAAGAAACCCAGTCGCGGACTGGCTACCCAGGGGTGCGGCCGGGTAACCAATACTGGGGGGGGGGGCGTTTCCTGGAAAAAAGGTCATCGGAGACAAGGAAAAACTATTTATAAGGAGTATAACATGAACAGATTAGATGTGTCTAAAACTTGATCCCCTCCCCCACTGTCATAACAACTTTTTGTATTTTTTGTTTTAAATTGAAAATTCCAATTTGGATAAAAAAAAAGTCATGAAAAATAAAACATTCTGTTTCGTGGTCTAACAATGCAAGTTATAAAAAAAGATTATTTTAAAAATATACAAGTTAGTTAGTCAAGTTTTAATAGAATGCGTAGTTTATGTTTTATTCGTAAAAAAACAATATAGAAAGTAAAGAAAATACGGAAAAAATAAATGGACAAGATTTATTTACCCACAAAAGAGCTCCAAATTCGTTATTACTCATTTTCATGAAACGCGTTGTTTTTATTTTAAGCTTTGTTTAAATCTTTGAAAAAAGCATTGAAAATAAAAAATTTAAATTTTTAATAACAAAATAATTTATTTATATAAGGCGAACTCTTTAAATTATAGAAACAAGACAGTAAAATTTATATGTTTCAATACGATGCATATAATGAGTTCTAATAATATAAATTGATTGAAAAGATTCATTTTTCAGGGTAGCTGAGGATAAAATTTAGGGCAAAATAAGCAACAAAAGTATTAAATTATTCATTATAAATAAAATTTGGACTTTATTTTGCAATAACTGAATAATTAATCCCGGGCCGAGATACAAAAATAAATGTAATTACATTTCATATAGCAGTGTTAAACTTAATGTAGAAAAGTTCGCATTTTGGAAAAAATCGAGGGCGAAGCACGAGATACATGACGAGAATGTGTTCGTTGAAACCGAAGGAGTTTCAACAAAAGATAATTCGCAATCACCAAATTACAGTTTTGTCTATGCTTTGACCTTTTATTTTTAAAAGTTTGTGCACAAATGTAGGGAAGTGCAAATTGTTTTTCGTCTAAAAGTTCAAACAATTGTTAATTTATTTTCATGTCTCTTATTATTTTTTAAAAATTAAAAGCTTGTCACAACATAGATTGCAAGTTTTCAAGTATTTTTGCCGTGAAGATTTAAGCCTTGATTTAAATAAGTAATTTATAATAACAAAATAAAAATTTACAAAAAATGGTAAAACTTTAATAAAATAACAATTATTATAGTAAAGTATTGAAAAATATAGTAATACATTACAATTTTCAAAAAAATGAAATATATCCTTTCATCTGAACTCTTAAAATGTAAGCTAATAACTTGTTTTAGAGAAAATTTTAACTAATAGGTAGTCATTTTGATATCAAAATTGAGTTTAAACTTAACAATTACTAAATTAATTAAATACAGCCGATAATTAGTCGAGATTTTGTAATAAATTAAATGAGTTGCCCCATTTCATACTTGTAAGCGAAAATGGAGTCATACTTTTTACATAAACAAGTTGATCTGGAAAATCCCTCCAGGTACGTATAGGCGCCATCGAAATTTATCATATGTAAAAAATCCACAAATTAGCGGGCGCCCATAAAAAAGGCATTTAGGTGTCCTATGCATTTTTAATCAATAAATATATTTTGAATCACATCGGAAACAAATGAATTTGAAATTCCATAATTTACTCGAAGACAAGAATATTCCTTTACTTTCACTGTTTCAATATGAATAAATTATTATTTATTTTTAAAATATTTTCATTATTAGAATCCAAAACCTGCATTATGGGATTTCTTAGAGATAATATGGGTAAAAAGAAATTGGAGGACACTTTTCACTTTACTGGTATTACTTATAGGCGTACAAGTGTAAATCATGGATATTATTGGATATTTTTTTCAATCTAGTAAATATGCTAGTCGGGTTTTGGGCCACTTTTACAAGACAGGTTCTATGCTACTTATAGGTTCCTATCTTACCAACATTGAGATGATTCTGCAGCACAGTGATTTTCTGTAAATAAATTTGATCAAACATTTTAAGTTTTTTCTTAAATGTTTTTTTATCATTCTTTTTAGCATCCTCCTAGAATTATTTTTCTGTGATTATCATTTTCGCTGCACCTTAATTTGAAATTTCAGAATAGTCTGAGGATTTGTTTACAACAATGTATATGTTTTTTAACTACACTCGAAACTCGAGGGATGCGATGAATCACAGACTTATGCTCCTTCTTTTTTATACTACCAAAAAATTATTTTTCTGTGGTTATCATTTTCCCAGGCATTTTAATTTTCAAATTTAAGAATGGGCTGCTGATTTGATAAAACAATGTGTATGTTTATAACTCCAGTAGTTACAATATGTGATACTATGTTACAATAATAATATGAAACGCAATGCATAGCATCCTGTTTTTCTTCCTTATAGATAATATATTTATAGAAAATTCCTGCCTCAATTTAGTGTGCAAATTTCAGCAACATTGAGAACATTCTACAGCTGTAGTATTTCATGCTCATGCAAATTTTTTTTTTATAATATTCATGATGACTCGATAAAATGATTCTAAGCAATTTTCTGAAAAAGAATTTCGCGTAAACTACTTCAAGTTTATTTTAATGATGCATAAAATTTGTTCATGTTACAAAATGTTATATTCTGAACATGTTTAGACACCATGATCATAATTTAGTACCTTCTGGAATATTAATACGTTTTTTTTTCAATGTAAATATCATGATTGCCTACGTGTTTTTTTGTAGAAAGAGTTTTCGAGAAAATTCCCTAGATGTTTCCATTTATAATAATAATAATAATAATAATATTAATAATAATACTAATAATAATAATAATAATAATAGCTCTAAGAAAGGATGGTAGCTCGAAGAAAGTATCCAGATGTGACTTTTGTCACCTTCAAAGCTCGTGGCCGCTCGTAATTGTATACCTACAACATCATCGCAGGAGGTTTCAACCATCGTATTAAATTATTTAAATTAAGTTATAACATTCTAATCTCATCAGTCACTTGACTTAGTCCGTGGCTATGATGTATCACCGGGTTTACCCGAGTAAAAGTTTAATAAAAACACACAATAATAATAATAATAATCCGGGGTTCGATCCCTGAGCCCGTACCTCTAGAAATTTTTCAATGTACCTTTACCGAGGTACTGGTGGTTCGGAACCCACCTTAAGTTGTAGGTCCCCCCATCGTGTACTTGACTGCAACCCAGTCCGTCAATGATAGGGTAAAAACCAGGCTTTGTCCAATATGTCTGGGCAGACTGCTCTCATCAGATCACTTGATTGCATTATAAAAATGCGTCCGTGACTGATGATTTATACCGGGACAGTCCCGTGCAAAAATGGTCAAATAAGAAAAAAAATCCAGCTCTAACCAAAAATGCCTTAGACATGTTGGGCAGTATAAGCCTGTGACAACATTTCAACACTGAAATGTTTTTTATAATAATAATAATAACACATAATAATAATAATCCTTAAGTATATAAGGCACGATCTTTAAGCACTTTTTAGTGTATTACCATATTCGGTGCAGTAAAGTCAGTCCTATCAGCTTAGTCTTAATAATCGTTTCATACAAATTTTCTTTCTGTTCTCCATCAAAGTGTAAGACAATAGTTTTTTTTTTTATTTGAAAAGGATGATATGTCAAAAAATCATTCAAGATATTATAAATGAGGGGGAAAATAAGTTAGCAGAAATAAAAGAAAGGAGAAAGAGAGCTAAGGAAGAAGGGAAATAACTATGGTATAGCAATATATCTACTTTCATTAAATAGCCAGAAAATATACAGAAAAAAGGCCGCTGTGAATATTGAAAACAACGATCCTTTTTCGTTCCTCTGGGCAGTGACAGCAGCTCTTTTTCCTACTTATGATAATCATAATCGGAAGGCGTTTCATCCGCATTTCAGCGGTGTATTAAATTATGATAGAATCAAATTTTCCATCATAATAAAAGATATTCCGAAATTTGAATAAATGAATGGACTGAGTATTAACCTCTATAGTTCAAGTAAACAAAATGAAAAAGAAGAAATAGTACCGATCCATTTAAGTAAAACATTCCAAAAAGCGGATAATTCACCTTTTTATGTTGAAAAAGATGAAGAGGCATTATGATGATAATATAGATGATAATAGTCAGATTAATATTGAAGATTTTATAGAAAGCATAGAAGAGTACATCATTGAAAACTCATCTGAAGAAGAGAAAAATGAGAAACATTCTTTTCAAATAAATAAAATTTTTTCTTCAAATCGAAAAAATTTCCTCGAAATAAAAAACAATATTTTATTTAAACAAGCGAATTTTTTGATTCAATGGAATTTTTTCTGGGCGAAGAAGAGAAAACTTAAATAAATGATATATCTGGGTATGTATTAAAGTGTTACAATGCACTGTTCAACACACGCATACACAGAGAAAATATTCTTTTCAAATAAATAAAATTTTTCTTCAAATTGAAAAAATTTGTAGAAAGAGAAAGCTCTATTTGATACCATTTCCATAAAAATTTAATTTTCAAATAGATCTTCTCAGAGAATGCTAAAAATCATGAAGAATATGTTTTTGGTGGCCACTGAAAAAAAGGTATTGAAAAAGACATTCTATCTGAATTTTGTATATAAAACTTTTTCCAATGAGAATTAAAAAACATTTTTTCTGTGTATTTTCGATAGAAGAGTTCTGTTATTATCTTAGTATGTTTTAATTAAAAGTCCAAAATTATTCATCAACTGTATTTTTAGCTAATAGTACACCTATATCCCACAATGTATTCACATCCATTCTTTCTGAAGGATGAGGTCAGATCAACTGCAAAAAAAAGAACTTGGAATCTATGGATTTAAAGCTATCTTTATGGAGCTGAAACAAGGAACATATTGAACTTTTATAAAAATAGTATTTTTGTTGTTGCAAGATAGAGAAAAAAATGTAATATGATTTTGGGCACTAAATTCAACAAAAAAATTTTTAAACGTGTAATAAAATTAAATTCACTTCTTGTTCTTATTATATTATACTGATTAATATGTTAATATTGTGAGGTTCTCAGAAGTTGAAATAGAATTAGAGAAAAAAATTGTATAGCAGAGTTTAAACAAAAAATTCAGAATGACTTTGGGCACTACATTTAATAAAAAAAAATGTTATGTGCAATCAAATTAAGTTAAATTATTTTTCTTATTATATTAAACTGATTGATATGTTAATATTCTTAATTTCTGAGAAGTTGAAAAAACATTTTTTTTTAATGTTTAGCAGAGTTTAGAAAAACATCGTGAATTTTATTTTTGTTTTCTTGATCCACATTCAAGTAGTTGATTGAAAATTCAGATATATGATTGAAAAGTATCTTTTTCTCGCAAGTTCAAACTATTTGCTTGTAAATGCAAGTTTTAACCAAAAATTAATTTTTGGTAGAAAAACTGAACTATTTTACTTTTAAAAAATCATGTTTTCTTGGTCAAAAATTATCTTTGAAAGATTACAGTTCATCTTTTTCAACCAATAAACAGAGAATTTATTCAAATTTATTAGTATTCAATTTTTAGTGCATACGAAAGCACTACAAAAGATGAAGCTGTTGATATAAATTATGATGTGAGAGAGAACTAAGATGGAATTGAAGGAAATTTTAACGAAAACAACGAAGACAACGAAAATGCGTAGACGAAACATGAAAAGAATCAAAAAAATTTTCTTAAAGAACACTGAGAAAAAGAAGAATGAAATCAACTTCTTTGTCTGTACACACACACACACATACAGACACACATACAAGAAAAGCACAATAAATTTTGAAAATATATAATATATTTACTTTCACTAAAAAAACTACATGTGTATCGTTCGGAAGACAAAAAACATAAATCAACCTAGCATGAGAAAAAAATGTTTGAGACCCTTTCTGTGTGAAAATTTTTTCTATGTATCAATTGATATTTAAAAATATTCACACAAGAAACTCAACAATCTTTTTTTCTCATGCTAGGTTCATTTCTTTTTTTTAATACACACAATACTACACAACACTACTCAACACTGTGCTTTAATTTCTTTTTAAAGAAATAAATGCCATCCGTTTTTTTTTCAATTTGGGTTGTCACATTTCCCATTTGTACCTGAAGATCACAAACCACTGCAACAACTTTACTTGAGCTACGAGGGTAGTTCAATAAGTCCTTCGAATGAAATATAAAAACAATTTTTTTTGGGTAAATTTTTTATTTATTTTTCAACATAATCTCCTTGGAGCTCTATACACTTGGTTAATCGCTTTTCAATTTTTTTTAATCCTTCAGAAAAGTGCGTTTTCGGAAGTTCCTCAAAATAAGCACTTACAGAGGCAATGACGTCTTCGTTGTCTGGAAAT
>NC_046657.1:131033361-131062994 GCF_010883055.1 Belonocnema kinseyi | reverse complement strand
GAAATCCACTGTTTGGATTGTTCCTTTGTCTCAGGAGTGTAATCGTGTATCCATGTTTCATCCACAGTCACAAATCGACGAAAAAATTCCTCACGATTCCGAATTATGTGTGCCAAAAGAGCCTCAGAGGCGACCACTCTATTGCGTTTATTCTCAGCTGAGAGCCAACGCGGCACCCACCTTTCCGATAGCTTTTTCATGCCTAATTTTTCATGTAGAATTGAAACAACTGCACCTATAGATATCCTTGTGGCCTCAGCTAACTCACGCACTTTTAATCTTCTATCCTTCAACACCATATCGTGGATTTTATTGATGATTTCGGGAGTACTTGCTTCTACGGGCCTTCCTGAACGTGGCTCGTCACTTATTGATGTACGACCACGCTTAAATTCATTTACCCAGTTATAAACCGTTGCTAAGGCATGGGCAGATGTGCCATGAACTGAATCCAATTCATTTTTTATCTTATATGGAGTTAAACCCTTTAAATGAAAATGTTTGATTATCGCTCTGAACTCGTTTTTTTTCCATTTTTCTGAACGAACAATTTTTTTTCAATTGGTTATAAAAACACGTAAACTCAGAAGATGTGGACTGTGACTGCACCATATATCTAGTCGGGAGTGGTGCTGACAGAAAACAGATGATTTGGAGCGATTCGCGCGCCATATGTTGGTCATTCTAAGGACTTATTGAACTACCCTCGTACAAATGGACCCCCACCATACCTACCGTTTGGGAGCTGCAAAACAGAAGTTGTGTGATTACCACTGTGAGTTCGTCTGTAAGCCGAAAATGCACGATTCCACTTCGGTTTTCTGCTGTATGATGATTGCTGATCTGAAAGCTTCGGAAGACTTCGGTGCTCTTCTATTTATATCTCGATCCCCTTTTAAATAAATGGAAGAAATTGGTAAATTTAATGTTTCGCGTGATTCTTTATTTAATGCATGAGTCGATTTTGAGGTTATGTTTTTCAAGAGTATATAATGTGCAGAATGGCTATTATTACTATTACATATATTATTCATGTTAATATTATGATTATAAAATATCATATCAATAATAATGACTGATTGACTATTTATTAATAAAAATAGTTCAACTTTTAACTAAAACAATTAATTTTTTGCCAAAAAAATAAATTTTGAAGAAAATAGATAAATTAAAAAAAAATGGTTAAAATTGTTTTCAACAAAATAGTTAAATTTTTGAAGAAAAAGTTAAATTTTCATCCAAAAGGCTAAACTGTATGCTAAAAAAAGAACATTTTAATAAAATAAATGAATTTTTTACAAAAGAAATTTATTTTCCTCCAAGACTAATTTCTATACAAAAAAATCAGTGTTTATTCATAATTAAATTTTCGACCAAAAAGGTTAATTTTTTAACAAAAAAGACGAGTATTGAATAAAATACAAAAAATTTCAACTAAAAAAGATCAATATTCAATGAAACATACAATAATTAAAATTCAGTGGGACGATGGTCGTGGGGGCTAAAGCGTAGGCTTTCGACCCACTCCTTCGGCTTGCAGGTTCGATTCCCGCCTCGCATTCTGGAAGAGTCTCGGTGGCCCATGCGGTGAACACTAGCCTAGCAAGGGAGTTGTTCATCTCCGGAGAGTCGTGAGACCGGTACCTCAAGAGAAAAAGGTTTTCTCTAAGTACTTAAGGCTGTTGCTCTTGGTGGTTCGGAACCCACCTTAAACTATAGGTCCCCCTTCCACCACCAAGTAAGTGTGTGGAGGGTGTGTAAAGGAATAGAGAAGGTGTAAGAAAAATGTAAACCCTTAGGGGACACATTAGAAGCTTCCATTCCAATAATTAAAATTCTTGGAAATCGCTTGAAATTAATGAAGTGAATTGAATGTCCCTTGGAATGTTTTAAAATATCTTAACATAGTTTATATCCTTTAAAATCTCTTGAAATTTTGCAAAGCTCTTGAAAATTCCTTGCAATTTTAAAAATACGCTAAAATATTTCAAATCCTTTAAAATCTTATTAATTATAATTTATATTATAATATTATAATTATTATAATATATTATAATATCATAACATATAATTATAATATTATTGAAATCAATTGAAAATACCTTGGAATCTTTTAAAATATGCTAAGATATATCAAATCCTTTAAAATCTCATAATAAATTACTGTAATAAATTGAAAATTCCCTGGAACCTTTTAAAATACTCTCAAATATATCGAAACCTCCAAAATCTTTTAAAACACCTTGACATCTTTTAAAGATTTCAAAAGTACTTTGGGATTTTTTTTAACAACCCTGCTAAAGTTGTTTAAATTCTTTGAAATTCCTTTTAATTATAAAAATAAGTTGAAAATTCCTTGATATTTTTTAAAACATCCTCAAATATTTAAAATCCTTTAAAATCTTTTAAAATCTCTAGAAAGTTTTTAAAGCTCTTAAAAATTCCTTGAAATTTTAATAATACCCTGAAGTATTTCAAATTCTTCAGAATCTTATACTAAATTATTATAGTCAACCCGGTAATAAGCGTTGAATTCAGAAAAATTAAGAATTTTTATTCCTATGAATACGCGATTATTCCTCCGTCTAAAAATCCCCCAACGGGAACAGAAAAAGTGAAGATCCTATTCCTCTCAATCGACTTAGTGAAATTTAACGAAAGCACTTATTTAACCTATTTTTTTGTTATTAAATATTTCTACAACTTATAAATTCGAAAAATATTAAAATTTATATTTATTTAGATTTTAATAATTTATTTAAACGTCTTAAAAAATGCATCAAAGAAATCTATTTAAATGTGTGAATTAAAATAATTTTAACTCTATAGAGAGGCGGACTTGAATTAATTAAAACTCAATTTTCAAAGCTTATATTCCACGTGAAGAAATTAAAAGATTTTATTAGATATATTAGGTGAACTTGTTTGAAGGAATTAAATAATCTTAAAATATAAACACTGTTGGGGAATAGAATACATCTCTGTGAGATTATCTGTCGGTACAATTACAAGGAATTAAATATATTGGCAACACGTTCTCGTTCGGGGAATAGGAAACTATGCAGCGACGACTATGGAAAAAGAAATAAATTAGTTTCTGAGATATCCTATTCTTATACTGACACTTTAAACAGACGGAAAAATGGCGCATTCGAAATAATAGAATAATCTTCACTTTTACGCTGAAATCTGAAAATATTAATTTTTCTCTATTCAACGCTTATTACCGGGAATTGAAAATTCCTTGAAAACTAACTTTTTAATTCTTTGAAATTCCTTTAAATTATAAAATATATTAAAAATTCCTTGAGATCTTTTAAAACATCCTTAAATATTTAAAATCTTTAAAAATCTTTTGAAACTTCTGGAAATTCTTTAAAGTTCTAGACTAAAATTTATAAAACTTTGGGCTTTAGAAACTGTGTACTTTACAAAATTCTGATTATCAAGTGCCAGAAATTAACAATTTTTGAATTTTCGCACTTAGTTCAACGAGAAGGAAATTCACAGGATTTCCTTCATATTACTATTAGTCTAAAAAATCTCAAGAAAAAAATTAAAGTTGGCCTTTTCCGTAAAACCCATTTGTTAGTTTTTCTAAAAATTAAAGTTTTTTTTGCAGTTTGAAGAAATTTTCAAATTACTCTAAAGAATTGAAGATACAACTTTCTGAAATGCAATTTTTTTCATTATTCGCTTGAGTTCGTGAAAAAAATAATTAATGAAAAAAATATATACATTTGTCTCCTATTTTAAATTGGAAAATAATATTTTACGGCTTTGAAACTAAATTATAAAACACTTAATTTTTATAACATTTGTTTAGCCGAAAATTGCTAAGGATTATATTGTCCTCGATCAGATCGAAATATTTACAATATTTCTAATATTTACAAATTATGAGCTTATAAACATGAAAAAATGCAACCGCAAAGCAATGAAACAATTAAAATCTAAATTTTAAATGAAACTGCGAGATGAATTTCAGGCTTAAAATGCTAATGAAAACATAGTAAATAAACAAAATATTTGTTAAAACTTGCTCACAACAAGATATAGGTTTAGATCCTATAATTAAATTTTTGTAACATTTTCGCAATCGCATTTTAAAATTTAAATATTTGTGGATGTTTCAAAAGATGTCAAGGAATTTTTAATTTATTTTTTATAATTGAAAAGAATTTCAAAGAATTAACAAAAATTTAAGAGGAACATGTTTAGAAATTCCAAAGTACTTTAGAAATCTTAAAAAAAGGTTCTAGGTATTTCAAAATATTTCGAAGGATTTGAAAAATTTGAGAGAATTTTAAAAGGTTCCAACGAAATTTTCAATTGATCAAAGAAATTTAATATGACATTTTAAAGCATTTGAAATATTTTAAGGTATTCTTAAATATGCAAGGAATTTTCAAGAGCTTTGAAAAATTTCAGGAAATTTTAAAGAATTTAAAAACATTTCGAGGAATCTTCATTTTATTTCAATAATTTCAAACGATTTCAAAGAATTTTAACAATTTTGTTCATATTTTCTGGTTGAAGGTGGAACTATTTTGTTACAAATTTATTTATTCTTTTTTGGTTAATGATTCATAAATTTAGTTAGAAAAATTTGTTTTCTGAAAATTTAACTATTTTGTAGAAAATTCTTTTTTTTTTTGGGTTAAAAATCAATTTTTTAAACTAAAAATTTAACTTTTCTATGTTTCATTAAAAAGCGACATTTTTTAGTTTGAAAAATGTTGTATTTTATTGAATACTCGTCTTTCTTGGTAGAAAATTTTACTATTTTTTTCAAGCAGTTTTAACCATTTTTTTAAAATGTATGTATTTTCTTTAAAATTTTTTTTTGTGAGATACAGAAATGCAATGGATATGTGTTACTGCTGTATGAAATATATAATTCTATTAAATATATCACTCATTGAGCACATTCTAATGCTGTATTTTGGAAATATCACTATAGACAAGGCGAAAACGTCGCATTCGTTTGAAAAACATTACCGATAGGATTTTTTGTCATATTCATCTCCGGAATATACTCTTGAATGAGGATCAAGATCTTGCCGGCCGCAAAAACTGGTCAAATTTGTTTAAACAAACTTTGTTTGTTTAAAACGTAAAAAATGCTTTTTTCGACCCGAAAGCAGTTTTAAAGCTTTTTTGGTCCATTCTAAACAGTTTTTGTCTCTTGTCATTTTTGTGAAAAATTGACCGTTCCCGAGTTATAAATAATTTAATGTTTGAAAAATCGCGAAAATGGCCATTTTCAAGGCTGAAAAACAGTATTAAAAAATAAAATTTTCGAGTTTCCCAAAGTACCTAAATAATCTTTGAACATCTCTTAACAAAATTCCGAAGAGTATGTACAGATTATTGCATTCTATATCTTAGTTATTTAAAAGTTATATAGGCGCTCTCCGACCAGCAGATCGCAGGCTCTCTACTGTTGACCGGACTACCCAGTGGGCACAAAGTTTGGCGACGTCTTTACAACATCGTTGCGACATCTTTACGATAACTTTATGACATCCTATGTCCATGTCGTTAAGGTGTCTGTACGATATCGTAAACAAGTCGCATGATCTGTCGATGTCTTTACGGCATCGTAAAGGCAGCGAAACGACATGGAAGTAGGATGTCGTAAAGTTGTCGTAAAGATGTCGTAAAGATGTCGTGAAGACGTCGCCAAATTTTTTGCCCACTGGGCACCTCAAGTCAACAGCTTGTCTGCTGCGCGCCGTGTTAGCTGTTTATTTGTTTGTGGTTTTCTTTTCCGTGAATGCTTATATCGAAACATGGATCGGTTTGTTAATCAGAAACTACGTGAGTAGAATTTGGAACGGTACGCTTCAATGTTTGACGGCAAGTAAAAATAATTCTTTATTTATAAGTTCTGTCCGTTTCACGCTGGCCGGTGAAACCACGTAACCTCACCTTGCAAAGTAAATCCATTTTTAGTAGTTAATAACTCTGAAAGTGTGTATCCATATATTTATTACTTATTACAGAAAATGAGCTAGATAAAATGGCCTTCCATTGACTTGTCAAAGACTTAATCAAAGAATTATATAAAAACAAAAATAGGCCACAGGCAAAATTTCTATACCAGCGGCAACTTTGGAAGTCTTTGCTTTCCATAGAGCTTGATTCTATTTCATTTCCGCTTGTGATGGATCATAAATATGGCTGTACCGGTTATTTATTTTTCTGAGTTTAATAAGACGGAAAAAGATAAAAGATATTTTAGGAAATAATTTTAAATGTTCTGCAATCTTTTTCAAATTGTTCTTAGAATTCTTTGAGAAAAAAATCATTTAAAATGTTTCCAACAATCTTAAGAAATTTTTTTATTCTCTTAAAGCGCTGCAAAACTAAGTTGACCTAAAATTCATTTTAAATCCTGAATGATTAAAAGAATTGTCTGAAGGTATTTTATACTGTAAACATGTTTACAGATTATAGTGTTAAACCAAATGTTAAACATTCATTTACAATTTAAATATTGTAGTTTATCAATAATATTTCGAACAATTTACAAATAGATTTTATGGAGTAAAATTATTGAATTGGAAAATATTTATATTTAAAATTGAGGTTGTAGAAAATTCATAATTATTTATTAATACTTAAATAACCTGGAAACAGTTACTAAAACTTATAATCGCTAAAATCGCTTTTTTTAGGCAGGGAACTTTCGATAAACTGAGGTGGAAAGTAATTTTATTGTTTTAAGAAAAGATAATGTTTTTAGTTGATAATCCTTATTTTTGATTGAATTCAACTGTGTCTGGTGTAAAATTAAAATCTTTTTTGATTTATATTTTTAATTTCGTACTTCGAAATGGCACTACTTTGTTACAAATTCATTTTTTTCATTAATAACTATTTATTTTAGTTGAAAAACCTGTATTTTGTGAAAATTCATCTTTTGTTGAAGAATACTAAAGTTAACATTCGCGTTAACTTAATCATTTAGTTAAAAGTGTATCTTTTTTTAGTAAAAACGAAAACTATCAATTTCAAAATTCATATTTTTTGCTAGTAAAGTAATCTTCTTGGTAAGTATATCTTCTTTTCGGTTGAATATTCATCTGTTTGATTGAAGGTGGAACTCTTTTGTTAAAAATACATTTTTTGCCTTTATCCGTTTAGTTGATAATTAATGTCTTTGGCTGAAAAGATTACGAACTTATTATTATGAACAGGAAATCTTTGATAACTCATCGCAATACTTACTGGAAAGTAAGCAGCAATATTTGCCCATGTCGTGTTTATGATGTACTGATTTATTTCCTCTACAGGTAATGTATAATTCTATAGGAAGAGATTTTCTCTAACCAGCTTAATGAGTTTGATGCTCTGTCGTGAATGTGTGATTGAATATACTTTCACGTGGCGCCATCTACAACTCAGGTGGGCGCTTTGTAAAAGACTCAACGTATATCCGTGACTTGTCTTCCTGTTTCTATCTTGTGCTGTGTTCCTTATTTTTAGACAGAAAAAGTCGTCTTTCTCGCGTGGCTTTTGGTCAAAGTAGTACGTGCCACTCGTGGAGAATGTTTGCTCACAATTAACCATTTTCCCCACTTTTAGCAGAAAATACTAGTTGACTCACATATGCAATGTCGTCCTTTAGAGTATTCACTTTTATTTTCTAGCAATTGTTATCCTTTTCCGCATCCGGCTTTACATCCTTCCCTTCAAGCTATAAAAGATAAATTATCAAATTTTATTCTCAATACCTAATACAAATCATACTTTGAGAAGAAAATATTCTGAGTATTTGTTTTTAAAAACTCTTCATAAAACTTCAAGTACTGAAGAGCTATAATACAAAACTTTTGAAAAAAATTTCCCTATACTCTTCTAAATACTGCACATCATTTTCTTTTCGAAAATTCTTTTCAGACAATTCACTTGACGTAACAACATTCCTCACAAAGGACACATTTTCTATAGCTATATTATTGAAGTAGTAATGATTATACGTTTTATGTGCATCAGGTATTTGCTGCGCACCATTACCGCAATACAGATTTTGCAAAACCTGAAATATAAAAAAATACATACCGTTCCCTTCTACCTACTTTATTATATCCCTACTGCGTACTGTAATTTAAATTTTATTAATGAGACCTACCCCGTCGTATTCGTGATCCATAACGACCGTGTAACCTGCATTAAAACAAGTTTTTATCTCTTGAAAATTGGTAAAGTACTGTTACTATTATTTAGCTTTAATTAATGCTATTAAATTTGTATTATTATTATGGGCAATGTTTTTTTAATGTGGACTCTAGGTGGTTTTTATGGTTGAGTTTACATTTGAGGTTGTAAATTAAGGTATGCTTATTCCATTAACAAGTCTTATTTAGAAATTTGTATATAATTTTTAATACGTCAGAACGTACAATACAACATTGATAAATGTTAAGTTCCAGACATTTACATCACAATAAATAAATTAATAAGACCTTTGAATTTGAACGACTCGAACCACGTGCTTGAACCCCTCAAACCGAATTGGCGATTACATCTTATTATTATTATTATTATTATTATTATTATTATTATTATTAATAATTTGCTTCCATAATTACGAATAATGATTTAATATTTTTCAAATATATTTTACATTACGCTTTGAGATTTGAAAAGAGGTAATTTTTACTAGGCCAAGTTCAAATTTTGTTTTAAGCAGACCGGATAGGACGAAATAAGAGAAACTGATTGCCCCTGTTATGTCCCTGCCACCCGTCAGAAGGAGATTTTATATAGTTTTACGTTCGGATCAAAAATTTGAATATAGTTGGTTTAATCTATCGATCCCGGCGGTCCACTTCCGTTCCCGTACCGAAACAATAAAAGAATTTTTCGTTGACCTGAAAGGGGGTTTACGATTTTAGGGCTAGATTTTCAAAAAATTAATTTAATTTTTGATTCAGAATTTCGGACGGACAAAAGTCTAGTTATTACGGCCCATGTCAGGTTGCCCAAGCTGTTGTCTTTTCTCCCGCCCACACGACAATGTTTATTTTATTTTATCCTGGTCAATCCGTCAATCCCGGCGGTCCACTCCCGTTCCCGTACCGAAACAATATAAGAATTTTTCGTTGACCTGGACGGGGGTTTACGATTTTAGGGCTAGATTTTCAAAAAATTAATTTAATTTTTGATTCAGAATTTCGGACGGACAAAAGTCTAGTTATTACGGCCCATGTCAGGTTGCCCAAGCTGTTGTCTTTTCTCCCGCTCGCATGACAATCTTTATTTTATGAATTTTACGTCCGGATCGTAATATAAACTCATCCTGGTCAATCCGTCAATCCCGGCGGTCCACTCCCGTTCCCTTACCGAAACAATAAAAGAATTTTTCGTTGACCTGGACGGGGGTTTACGATTTTAGGGCTAGATTTAAAAAAAAATTAATTTAATTTTTGATTCAGGATTTCGGACGGACAAAAGTCTAGTTATTACGGCCCATGGCAGGTTGCCCAAGCTGTTGTCTTTTCTCCCGCCCGCACGACAATGTTTATTTTATGAATTTTACGTCCGGATCGTAAAATAAACTTATCCTGGTCAATCTGTCAATCCCGGCGGTCCACTCCCATTCCCCAACCGAAAACAATCAAAAATTTTTTCTTTTGCCTAGACTAGGGCTTACAACTTACAAGCTAGGTTTCCCAAATATAAATTGAAAGAGAATTACTCAGATTTTAGGGTTCCGACATACAGTTATGTTTATAGGTTTGCGAAATTTATATAGACAAACGCCTTCGCTTGGACTGTTTCATCTGCGTGGCAGAAAAATCTTTAGAACTATACAGAAGTAAAGTGCTTTAAACTCTTTTATATTCCTTTGTGAAAATTTTTTAATTTTAATTCGTATCAGAATTGATACAAATTGGCAAAGTAGCATTCTTCTTATATCACCACGTGCAAACGCAAAAACGAGTCGGCGCTATTTAGGAACTTGGCAAAATAAAGATTGAAAGGTACCTTGCGTCTTTGTATCCCAGATAACAATTTAGGCGCAACATGCGCGCATGGCGTAGGCACAACGTGTATGTTTACACGCTCGACGTGCGCGCAGATCAGTACGCAGATCTGTCATCCATGGAGGGGCATACGCCCGGCCCGTGGTGCCTGCACGCACGTGCACGCATGAAAGAGGCACTTAGTGCGCGCGTAAGTGGGGTCTTAAAATTATTTTGTTTATAAATAGAAAAGAACCATCAAGTTTTTATTTTTAATTGTTATTTAATAAATGTAAAATTAAAACATTTAGAATTAAAAATGAATAAAATTGCACAAAACCGCCGAATAATAAACCGCGTACAATTATTCAGGTGACTCTAGTAAATAACCTAAAAAATATAGAATGACAAAAAAAGAAAATAAAAATTGAATATTTTATCTTGATCCGCAGCCGAACTTGCTCGAATTAAGTTAGTGTCACTACGCGCGTGTACACAAACAAAAACCAAACACATGCCATCACAAAAAATGAAAGGTGATATGAAACACTTAACACACTTTCTTTTACACGAGACCTTTTATTATTCCCTTCCTTTCGAATAATCTTTCTCGCACTGTTCGTTGGATTAAAACAATTAGGGATACGAATACACAAAGTAACGCAAATAATAACACAATAATACCACAATGACAACAAAGACCGAAGCACGCACGGTACATGACGAGAACGAATAAGCGTCTTCCGTCAACTGTGAGAGTTCGCCGGCAGGCGCGCAGCACTAGTGGTAGGAGAACGTGTATATATCGCATATGCGTAGTAGTAATTGCTCTGTATTTAAAATAAAATTTGCGTCAATAAATGTTTGTAATTTTCTTTAAAAGAGAAAGTATACAAATACTTAAATTTTAGTGCAAAAATGAGAATTATTAACCTTTCCAACTAACTAATAAAAAACGAAGCTATGCATAAGAAACATAATATAAAGTTAAACTTTTATTTTATTTTTTTATCTTTGGATTTTGCACACAATTATTGTATTAAACATCCTTCTTTGCAATTTTTTAAATTTTAAATTCAACATTCTTCTTTATATTGGCTAATAATTATTGATTTATATTACTTACTTCAGCAAATTGCAAAGTGCATTTATAGTGCGTGTACGTACGCGTCGCGTATTTTCGTCTCCGACTGCCTGTACGCAAGCCTGTTTTTGGCGACTCAGTGTGCACGCACTAAGAGCGCCTTCACAATGTGCTGCCGATTGCAGGTTTTTACAGATAGATGACCAAACAATAACTTCCCTTTCCTTAATTCTATCCCTTTTTTATGTTCTAGGCTCAACCTATTATAGTAACCTTTCTCATTTGTAGCTTGAATTTAGGTACCAGCGCATCGAAGCACACATTCATTCAAGTCACCAGTACATGTATTTTTGCAATCTACCCTCACACAGATGTTTTGCGAAACACTATTTTTAAGTTCAAAAGAAAAAGAAAGAGAAATCATCTGAGAATAATTTTAAGTGTACCCAAAGGAAAGGATTGTCCGAGAATCAATTCGGGCAATTTATTCAGGTTATTACTCGGCATTATAAATGTATTCAGCATTTGAGTTGGCTCGCATGTCAGTCCTTGGGAGTTTGGAACGTAACGTACGCATTCTGACATCAAGCTCTCAGGTGACAAGCGAACCAAGCGAGATTTTGTAATTAACACAAAGTTTGAATCAATGTAGCTTAAAAATAATATTTCGAGCTATGTTGTTTCAGAAAATTAATTAAGGTTTGCTCGTAGCAAACCACACCGGAATTTTAATATTTCGTCTTCAAAATTTAGGACAACTTAGAGATAAAGAAGACCATTAAAAAGGATGTTCGATGTCGCGAAGAGCTTCGAATACTTCTTCAAATAAATATTAACATTTGAACATCTGTAACTTGTCTGATATGATTTCTTAGATAATTTTAATACTGTATTCCTTAGCGATTCTCCTTTAACATCCACCGATATAAGACTGACATAATGTATTTTTAATAGAATTGGGCTAAAAACCGGCTTTCAAAGTGGCTCAATCTTCAATTTTATTGAAAATTTGGCGTTGAGACCTTCCATAAATATGAATTATTCATCTTCAAATACATGCACCTTTAAAATATTGTCCCTTCTATGATCGGTGCAATTTCTCTTCAGATTATTTCAGTATTTAGCTCGTACATAAACATTTTTCCAAAAAATTACTCCATCAAAATTTTTAAAGTTTTGAAAAATTAAGAATTTATTGTTTATACATCAGTCTCATAATTTTTCTACCTATCTAACAGGAACGAACTTTGAAAATTCACACGTACTTTCACTAATGCGTGTACAGCTGATACTCGACCTGGCCCTCTACTCAAAATTCACTCAAATAATGAAGCATTTTCTCTGATGAATATGATAATCTCACTGACTCCAATTCAGGCGGCAGCTTGCAGAGACTTCTCTAGTGTCAAAAGTCATTTACAATTGTGTTAGCATACAATATTTGATTGATTACAAGATAATTTACATTTTTATTAAGACTTTCCTAATTCAAAAGAACTTATTTCAAACAGTATTTTTTCGGCTCCCGTAAAAATTCAAACAGTTGCTTCCTTTTGTACCACTCTAATATGAATACATATATGCAAGTATATCAAGTACTTCAATGTACTTACGGGAATAGTGACTTGGCAAAAAAAAAAAACTATCGCATTCGTGAGATCCATTTGAGTATTTTATTATATGCGTTACATTTTTATACATTTCCTTCTCACTGAAAAGTGTGAAAATGTTTTCACGTAACGTAATTTACAATTTGGGAAAGCATAAACATTTTATGCGATTGCAGAGGATCAAATTTTTTTAAAAGTTATTCTTGGCCACCTGAGATATGCCTCATGGAGCACGACATTGCTGTCCACTGATGTGCTGAGCTGCTGGGCCTGATCGAGGTTATACATTACTAAACCAGAAATTATTCTCAATTACCGGAAAAGTAGTAAAAAGCCTTAATTCTTCTTTTTTCATACAGAAAAAATGCTTTTCGAGCCAAATATTATTTTAATATGATAACTGAGATCGCCAGTTTCATGAATTTATAGCTTTCTGCAAGCAAAATAAGTAGAATATCAAGTAATAACATAGAATTACGGAAAATCGATGATATTGATTTTAGTCCAATTTATTAGGTATTTTCAAAATTTGAAGAAGTTCAATTTGAAAATTTCGCCAAAAATTTGAAAGTTTTGAGATAATCGAGGTTGTTACCATCTGCTTTGTACCTATTTGACTAAATTTAAATTTATTATTTGATACACTGCGCCTTTTTGCGTGCAGAAAACTTGAAGAGATTAAAGCTGGTGACCTGATTTATCGTATTGATTTAATATTTTACACAGAAAACATTTTTCCTGCAAGAAATAAAAAAATGACTGCTTTCTACTGCGATGACCAGTATTTACTGGATTTTTTTTTCTGTGGGCGTAAGTCTGTCCCACTCATTTCTAGTATGCTCCTCTTGCGCAGCTTTTCCTTCATCAGAATCACATGGCCCTCCGTTGTATATTATATTTGTACCTGCCATCACTATCAATACTTTGTTAACAATTTATTTTGGAACTTTTTAATATATGGGCCTCGGTATGCAAAAAGGGGCCTACCAATTCGATTCTCGGTTTTAAGACTGTCACGTGATAATATGAAATAGAGTATACTTTATCGACCTTAGAAGCTTATCTTCCAAAAGCAAAGTAAGTTTAGAATACATGATAATCTGTGTTGCAATGTTGCGTCAGGATGTTTGTAAAATTCAAAATGTTTGAAAATGGACAATATTTAGTGCTGAGCCCTTGCTACATTTTATTACGAATTAGAATCTGAAATATCTTTTTCAAATAAAAAATGGTCGAACTGTCTCGCAATGTGTTAAGAGTATTTTAATTTTGAGGATTTAAACTACTTTTCACTAGAAGTACAAGAATTATTCCAATTTTTTACATTCTCTTTATTTAGGATTGAGGAGCTTACGTTAGATTGTGTTATTTCGGGACGAAAATCATGTTTTCGCAATAGCCAATCACGCGTGAACTGATCACGGAAATTTTGGTGTCGGAAGAGTATTTTGCCGTAATTCATGGTATATGATTGTTTTGTAGAGAAAAAATCCCGCAAAATATTCTCAGAGAATTCGAAAAAAATAGTAGAGATGTGCGACTTTGAGTTTTTGGTTAAATTTTTTTTTATTGACGTTCCTTGGGTTCTAATGGACAGATTCACCGATTCGTCCCAATTTGCTTGCTTTAAGAAACATTGGAGAAGAAAAACTTCAAACGACAATTTTTGATGTCGAAAATTTGATGAAAACAAAAAAAAATGATAAAAAACGCGTTTCGAAAAAAATGTCATTTTATTTATTTATGTTTTCGTCAGATAACGGTATAAGTTTGCACTACAAAACTAGAAATTATTTAAGTAGGTTGGCCTGGCGCAACTCAGTAGGGTAAATAAAAATCCCTATAGACAAATAATATTGAGATCACAGTTTTACCAGATTTGAAATTTTTTATAAATGAAAATTAATAGAGTGCTGCATTTATCGTTTACATTTAATTTTCAAGAAAAAGTTTGCAATACTTTTCTATTTCATAACCAAAATGACAACAACAAGACTTTTTAAATTTTGAAGAATACATTCGTTATAAATAATCCAAATTCAATTGAAAAACTGTACTGTCAATGACACAACGATTTAGAAATATTTTTGGTAGAATTGTAGAATTTTACAAATATATTCAATTTGTTATAAGCAAATAAGTGGATGGAAATTATTTTATACGGATAAGCAATGTTCATTCAATGAATTTAGACTGTATTTTTACAATGTATAGAAAAAAGGGATTTATCATTTGGCTGAATCCAAATTATTAAATAATTTATTATTTAGTGAACAAATTTTATGAACCATTATCTATTTCAAAGAAATAAAAATTTTAATGACAACCACCATAAATTACTCTGTAATTATGGTTTAACGATTGCTTAAAGAAACTTGTTTAACAACTCAGATCCTTGGCTATGTTTCCAGATATAATGGTAATTTTTCAAAGAAAATTTACTGTAAATAACTCAATTTCAATCTTTCTAAGAACTCTTGGGCGATGTCTAACAATTATTTTGATATCAGCAATTTTTAAATTCAAGTCTTCTTGTAAAAAAATCTCATGAATTAAAAATCCGTTTTTTTTTAAAATCAATTTCCAATGGCAACTTGAAATCACATTCGGTCAATCAATTAAGTTTGCAGCCGAATAATAATTACTAATGTCAAGGCAAATAATCATTTGATACAACGAATATCGCGCGTTTTCACGAGCTTCTCTAGTTGCTTCAGTTTTCAAGATGGTTACTGAGATAAAATCTTCTGAATCAGAAAAAGGTTAGGTTTTCATTTGCGTCTTCGAAATGGGAATAGTAGCATGTACACCTTGTGTTCCATCAATCGTGACGTAATATTCGAACTACTCTTTTAATATCAGTTCTTCTGCTTTTTATTTTCCACTGCTATACAATTCTAAATAAATGTCCTGAAAATGCGTCCTTGCTCAGTTGCACATTCCACGAGCGGTAGTGAGTCAGAGGAAGATAAAAACCTTTAGATTCATTTAAACGTTAAGCGATGCGAGCCATGCGATTGGAAGAGCCGAATTTAGTTGCAATATTTTTAATACTCTAACTGCATGGAAAACTAGGTTGCATAAGATTTTCTTGCCTTTAACTTGATTTAGCCTCCTCAAGCTTATGTTTCAAATGGCTAATAATTTCATCATCATCGCATTAGGTGCCTTAAACATCAAAAAGTTGGCATCCTATTGTTTCACAAACTTTTGTTAAAGCGACTTTCTTTTGCTTTTTAGTTTTCAGATCAACAAAATTTATTTTTGTAGCCCCAAAAATGCTCCTACCGGTATTTAAACATGAAAGAGCCAGTAGGAAGATACGAGAACATCCACTAGAATTAAACAAGGCAACAATTTCTATACTTTGATCTGATAAACAAGTGCCTAACTATAAATTTAATTGTTTAAAACTTGCAGAAGTACAAATTTTATTTTTTCATTCATCTGCTGAGGTATACATTTAGTTTTGTCTATTTTACTGTCACGTTCGAAATTGAAAATTAAAAAGTGTTTTCTAAAGTGTGCATTGTTTTCATATTCAATAATAACTCCATTTGTACAACAAATTTTGAATAATGTATCAATAGACAGCGTAATATTTGAAAAAATGGGCTGGCGCATGCAGTACGACAACCTGTTCTTAGTGTTCCACGAACTAACCTATGCGTCTAGGGTTAAGCATGTACCAAGTAAAAAGTTGCACGGGTCATCTGCGCTAACGTGATGCTTCCTCAAAATTCTTTTAATATTTGTCAAATTAAAATTTGGATCAATTCATGACACCTTTTCCTTTTTCTTCTTCCGATGTATGGGCTTTCTTTCGCTCTCAGCGTACGAAGCAAATGCTGCTGACTGCACTACAACGCTCAAATCGCGATGCTCCGCCGTGCCGTACAAGATGTGAAGTTTGAAGATTTTTTTTTTAAAGCAATATTTCGGGTTCCAAACCAGAAAAAAACTTCTAATTTTGCCCAAGATTTGTGAATATTGCACTTCACCTCTTCAGGGATGAACTGAAACTAAGGTATCAGGTTATGTTGTTTTAATGTATACTCTCTACGATGTCTATAATTGGCCAGAGCGTCCCACCTTGGCGACTGGTCGAACCTGATTGGACAATCAAGTCTTTGGTTTTTAATTCGGCAGGACGGAAAGCCACATCGGATTCGTAATATTTCCATTGTCCCTATTTATGTAATTAGGATGTTTCAAGATTTCGATTGCTTCTCTATGTTTTCTTGCAAAGATATTTTGTGTTTTTTTCGATGATTGTTGGCTCACTGCTCTTCCGCTTTCTTCAGTATAGACTTTGCCACAATAACAAGGGATTCTATATACTTCCGGATCAGTGAAGGGTGCCTGTTTATCTTTGGGGTTATTTTGCAGTTGTCCTATTTTCGCAGGTGGTTTAAATATGTTTTGGATGTTGTGTTTGTTGAGAATCCTTCCTGTTTGTTCTGTGACACCTTGGCTGTATGGTAGAATGGTGGTCGCTTTTCTCTCTCTTTCTTTCGTTCGTTGTGTTGACTTTTTTTTTAGCATATTTTCTTATTGCTTTATTAATTTGCTTGTTTGTGTAATCGTTCTGTATTAGGAGTTGTTTAATGTTTTGTAAATCCTTTTGTCAGTCATCTTTATCTGTCATGGAGACAGTCTGTATACGAGAAAGTTGATGACCGATTGTTTTTGAGATGGGTGGTAGTGGAAAGAGAAATGTAGGTATCTGTTTAGTATGGGTGGGTTTCCTGTAAACTTCGTGTCCTAATGTGTTATCGGATCTTTTGTAAAATAATGCGTCCAAGAAAGGCAATTTTCCGTATTGTTCAATTTCCATGGCCAACTGGATATTAGGATATAATCGATTGATGAAATCGAAAAACTTATTTAGTTTATCTCGTTTTTGTCGTCAGATGACAAAAGTATCATCAACGTAACGCAACCAAAATTCCGGCTTAAGCTTCAAATGACTGAAGATTTTAGTTTCTAGATGTTCCATACAGAAATTGGCTATTACAGGTGAGATTTGAGATCCCATTTTTGCTCATGAGGTTTTTTTTTATAGAATTGGTTATTGAAAGCAAATTAATTATTATTGAGACAGTGTTCTTTAAAGGTATGAGCTAGGAAGGAAAGTTTGTAAAAGATTTAATAATATAAATTGTATCAAAGATTGGTACTTCTGTAGACAGAGATACTACGTTGAAACTCACTATGATGTTCGGGGTTGAATTTGAATCCGCTGTATCTTTTTAAGAAAGTCAAATAAGTTTTGGACGTAAGTGATAGATTTTCCTGTGAAAGGATTTAGTTTTGTAGCAATGAAGCGAGCTAGTTTGTAAGTTGATGAGTTTATTGCGCTAACGATCAGTCTGAGTGGAATGTTATTTTTGTGGATTTTTGGGAACCCGTAAAGTCTTGTACTGATAGGATTATTAGCTATTAATTCAGATATTGTTTGGCTGTCAAGTTAGTCTTTGAGAAGGGTTTTTTTCAATGACTATTGTTTTTGTGTAGTCCTTTTTAAGTTTTGTGTTTACATCGTTCGTTAAAAGGTTTATGATTGTGTTGTTATAGTCTTTTTTATTCATTATTACTGTTGTGTTGCCTTTGTCTGTGGGTAATATTATGATGCCTTCATTCCGATTGAGTTCTTTAATTGCGTTTTTTTTTTGGTTTGTTAAGTTTGAGAAGGGAACTTGAGCTTGGCATATTATGCTGGCCGTTCAACGTCGTATGTCATTCGCTTTTTCGGGTGGAAGAGTATGTATTATGGATTCCAAATTGCTGAGAGGACGATCAGAGATGTTTTGTACTGTATCAGTTAGTCGTTTTTGCCTTACTGGAAGTAATTTGTCAAATTTTATTTTTTATTGTTGAGTGGAAAGGTCTTTAATCCTTTGAGTTGGTCAAAATATATGCGGTCCAATGTAGACCAAATTTCAAATCTGAGGGTATCTGATAGAGAAAGCTGAAGCTATGATCTTTTGTTTTTTGAGTTACTGTTCAAAATAAATTCAGTCTTATTCTTTCTTTCAAGAAAAGCAAACTTGCACTATGCAGAATTGATTTGGATTTACATTTCCCAAAATTATTTTTCAGTTTTAAGAATTTTGGGACGATTTTGTTGTCCCTGCACCGTTTCAAAAAAACTAAAAAAAATTTTCTTACAAATAGTGACAATGCCATTCCAATAATTTCAGGGCATGTTATACCCTACTGTAAAGAAAAAACATCATAAAAAATGACCGAAGATAGGTAAAAAAAAGCAGATTTCCAATAACTCGAAGTCTTATATCTCCGCCACTTTTATGAATTTTTGAAAAATATTTCGTGGATTTTTTTTCGCTATCATGCAATCATATATCCTGAATCACAAGAAAATCCCATTCCGACACGAATATTTCCGTGATTAAATGACGTGGACTCCATTAGAAGTAATCATCAGAAGATAAGAAAATGTTTTTCAAAGCTACTCACATGAAGTACAAAATTTCTTGAAGCAGTGGTATATTGCGATATCCCAAGTCTCATAATCACGATTGCGAAAAATACAAATTTTACGAAAAACGGGGTACTGTAAAAAAGAAGTGTTAAGTTATTGCCAAATTTGATAGCTGAAATATGACTGCAGATTACAGTCGAGCGAAAAAAAGTGATTATGTACTAGAAAATTGTACTGGTGCAGAAACGCTACCTTCGTAGAATACTAAGAGGCCCTAACTTTCTGTTTTCAAATCGTTCGGTAGCCCTGTCGCTTCTATTTGATTGCGATTTGAGGTGAATTTATGTTTGCCTACTTTTTTGAGGACATTTTTGGATATTTTTACAGTTGTTGTGCAAAACTAGAAAGTTCTACTGAATCCCAGATTTTATACCTGATTGACAATTCTTTTTTATTAATTTATATTGCGAAGAAATAAATACTCATATACGAGGGCGACATTCCATAATGTAGCTACCGCTTCCTTGCTCTGTACGGCAGCATTTTCAATATAATTAAGTGTACGAGGAAAGGCGAGTTTAATCGGTTTTTATTTATTTTTTCAAATAAAAAAATCAATACCGTTCAACAGAAAGACATTTTTTTGGTTATCTTCGACGATTGTTTATTCATGCAGAGGCATCGACACTCGAGTGACAAAAAATCTTTCGTTTTCATTTATAAGATTGCGAAAATCGTCAGTCAGATTTCATACGCTAATTGGAATAACGACATAATCGTTTTACAATATAGAAAAGACCGTGCAAAATTAAGCTTACTTACAGCACATGCAGCTGTACATGCCGCCCAAGTCGCATCTTCCTGCAGAAAATATATTTTGAGTTAGAAGGAATTCTGTTAATTAAAGTTAATATACAGTGCGACTCTTCTATAGCGTCGATTTTGGGACTGACGGTGGGTGGGAGCTAACTCATTATAGCTAGCCGCGCTTTTGTTTGTTTACGCTTGAATACTTGCCTGAGTGAAAACTGCAGACCCCGTTCAGGTCCTGTTATACCTATCTGCGTCGTGGCTTCAATAATTGAAATGGCTATAAGAAGGGAGGGCTATTGAAGGGCTTCACTGTACTTTGATAACACAAAAATAATTTGACTTTCCAAACAAGATAAGTATTTGGTGTATTTCAGCTTTTTTAAACGTCAATTTGTATCATAATGAATTCAGCATTGTAATTTAAATAAAGATTGTCTAAAACAGCTTACCGCTAAGCTAGAGCTTCCTGATTTTCCTGACTTGTAGGGCCGAGGATCCTAAGTATGAAAGATAAAAACATGTATTATATATCATTGATAAAGGAAGGGAATAAGCATATAAAAATATCCCCCGCACCTATCAGTCCTGAACTGGCATCATGTATAAGCAACTATGTGAATTTAAAATGAAAGAAAATTTGAACATTAAAATGTCATTTTTTTGAGAGATATGGAGGAGGCAGTGAAATCAAGAAATAGGTTTTTATCGAATACGGCTGAAGTGATTTTGACAAACAAAATATATATCGTGTTAACCAAAAAAACTACTCTCAGAAAAAAGTTTGAATTTTTTTGGATAAAAAATAGGGATAAAAAAATGCTTTCAAATTTAGAAAATATTTTTTTCTGGTTATGTTTTACAGGTACACCTCCAATTTTTTTTCAAAACAAACCTTAAAGTGTCTTTTTGAGCATACATTTTTGTCAGATTTTTCGTGGTGGTGCGTCATGGCGAAAAATGATGAAAGTCATGCGTGTCACACAGCAAACAGCACACTCTCGCTCCAGCCAGGTACATCGAACTCTACTGTTTGGTTGACACTTTATTAGTTTAATTAAGCAGTGGGCTGAAATCATGGTGCACTTGTATTTAATGAATTACTTATATTTCATTTATTTTGTGCATAAAGTTATGAAAAACAAATGCGCATTTCTAGAACGCTACGCTACAGTGAAACTACGATTGCTCTGATATGTGACACATCAAACGAAATAGTTGAAATATATTTACATAAAAAAGTTGAAAAAGAATGTCAGTATTCTATATATATATATAAAGTATTAAAATAAGACTCGGCTGCAGTTGGCCTATAAAACTTATAGTTCCCAGGGTTCATCACGAGAAGCTGGCAATAAGTTTTTGAACTTACAAGAGGGTTTGCTCTTCAGTGTAAGTCCCGTTGCCTCTCACAAAACGGGGTGCTTTTTTAGTGAGTCCCCTCGCCTTACACAAAACCGAATTTCTTTTGATCTTTATCACTGTCACTTTCAAATACTGGAATGTAGTTGTTTTTCTTAAATGCAACACTTAGTGTTTCCGCTGGTTTAAAAACTTTAGATAAGTATCTAGCATGAGATAATTAATACACTATTGCAGCAATATGAGAGCTGCAATCAACAGTTCGTTTTCCATTGGTAAACTCGGATGTGTGATGCATCAAACTAGAAACACCAACGTTGTTAGGCCTCTATCTCAAGAAGAATCGGTATGTTGTACGAGAAATATGACGAGATGAATATTTCAATTTGAGTACATTTTACTGATCTTTAACGGGCTGAATCTTCAGTTTCCCATCTATATCCATAATTTCTGCCAAATATATCGTTTGGCTCGGCTGGTATGAATCAGTGAATAACATCTTCTAATCTTTTTTCGTCATTTCTGGGAAATCTAAAATGTCATCGGATGTAACACTTTTAAAACGTAACTTCCGACGAAGCCAACCATTTTCTTCTACCTCAGTTGCCAAAATATTCTGCACCTCTTTTTGATTATGCATTCTCTGCAGGATTTCATCGAAAGTGTCATCAACAGAATAAAACCTTTTTCCAGAAGTATAGTTCAGAAGCGACGCAATTCTGAAATAAATCCCAGTGTTTCGTATGAGCTTCTTGTCGATTTTATGATTCAAAAGGCGACATTTTTGTTTAGATACACTGTGTACAGATTAGACTGCCCAGCGAACTTTAGTGAAAAAACGAGACTCATTGGATTCTTCTGTGACAGTTGTTTCCTCTTGCCTTTTAGATCTGGCATCCAGACTTTCAAATCATCATCCCCTAATTTTTCTTTTACATCACGGAAACCACGATCAAGGACGAAAACATCACCTTCTCTTAGGATTTTTCGCAAACTAATTGGATCGCCCATGACACTTTCCAAAATTCCCATATCATTTTCGTTAGCATAATATGGTCCAAGCATGTCGATAACATAACCGCCAGTTGTGCACACATTGAAAGGCTTACAAAGAGAAATCTTCTTCTGCCCAGAGTTAGATTTCCTCTGGTATTCGTTGTTGGTGCTTTTTCGCTGATGAACATACGTGCCATCGCAAATCAGAAATAAATTTTCATTTAGATTAAACAATTTGTTTACCATTTCGTTTGTGTGATTCTGAATTAGGTCATATCGAATGACAGAAACTTACGCTGAAACGAAGGGGTAAAACGTCATTTTGAAAAGATTTTGTAATACTATTGGAATAATCTGAAACAAGATGTTCATCCTTCAATTGCAAAATCGAATCTATCATCTTATTCGAGTTTCCTGTCCATAACTTTAAGAGGAAGATAACGAGTGCTTGGATTATCTAACGGGATTGACTGTTTTGCAGTAAAATAATATCTTTAACAATAGCAAGCTTTTCCCAAACTAATCCCCTGAAAACCGTTAACTGTTTTTCCCAAATCCTACATTCGCCGACTTTGTTCAACTAGGACGAATCACATTTTATCGACATAGTTTCCATCACTTTAGATAACTCTAAAACTGAGAGACTTGTTCCATTAGAGTGAACCCTCAGGAGTCCAAGATCCTCTTCATAAATTCTATTTCTTATTAAGTGACTTTTACAACATTGATTTCAATCTGGTATATAGATTTTTTCTTAATATATGCTGGAATTCGAGCTTCTTCAGAAATCCTAGCCAGATTGATACAAAAGGAACAAATGAAACAATAGTTGTGTGTAGCCACAGTTCTCTATATAGGAGTTTCAACACATTTCTCATTAGCAATTTCTTCCTTTGATCCGTTGTCGAGAAAAACCTGTTTTTTATATTTTACTGCCTTTCTCCATATCTCCCAAAAAATGAAAAATTAATGTTGAAATTTGCAGAATTTTATATTCACATAATTCTCAATATATGATGCCAATATAGGCTTGATAGTTGCGGGTGCCATTTTTACATGCTTATCCCCCTAGGCACTTTAGTACAGAATACGTCGAATCAAATATTTTTTGGATACTGTTTCTCAAACGAATAATACCATTCTTCTCCGACAAATTCTAGTTTTATATAAAATTAATAAAATAGTCCATCGAATTGAACACATTTTTTGTTTCATGAAATGAAGGCATTGTTTTACTTAAAAACATTTTATTTGAATGGAACAAATTATATTTTTGATATAAGGTCAAATAAATGTTTGTTTAATTGAAAAAGAAATACAACAATTTTGTTGAATAAATTAAAACTTACCGGTGTATGGACAAAGGTGGTCAACGATAAAGCTGTAATGGCTTTGAGGTAAAAAAAAAAATTATTTTTTACTAATCTTAATTGAGTAGCATATAACAGCATATTCCACTGGTCTGCACCAGTCCTTCACGCAGTGTTTCACCTACACCTATTTCCTGTACTGTCTCAATGAAGAGGAATAAAACAACTGATATTAAATTAGTACGAAACAATGGGTTTAAGCATTGATATCTCTTTTTATAACCTACCAAGTTTTTGAAAGTTTTTAAAATCTCAATGACGGAACTTTGTTTTGTTGATGCTGTTGGTTATGAATACTGGAATTATATTAGGCTAATGAGGCCCCAAGTTAAGGTGGGAAAACGGCTTTGTTTATAACTTTGTACAATATATGAACAATAAACGTAAAAGAACAAAAATCGGGTTTCACTCAAAAAACCTGGTTGAGAACCCGACTAAATAATTAAATTTAATAAGTATGTTATACGTTTTTTGGCCTTTTTGAATTTCTTTCTTTGTTTCTTGTGGGCTCTCAAAATACTAAACAAATTTTATTTTAAATTGTTACACAGCGTGAAGAATCACAATAACCAATGGAATATGCTGTTAGTGAGAGTCATTTTTAATTTAAAAAGTAGTGTAGAATATAATATAGAATCAGGGTATAGCACAAGACCTATTCTAATTAACATTCTGTGTTGTGACGCGGCTTTTTGCACCTGTCATACTCTTATCGGCGACGGATAATTTCACTATTTAACTAGATTTATCTAAGAGTATTTATAGATATTTTTTCATTTAATCACTTTTTGCTAAGCATGTAAGAAAAATAATAAATCTTCCTATCAAATTGTTCGATTTTCGATCCTCAGTTTTAACATTTAATCGCATTATTTTGTTAAGAAACGTGATTTGAAAAATACTTAGAGGTGAGTGTAAGGAAAAATGGAAGAAATGTAATACTTCATAATTTTGAATAAATATTACGCAGAAAAAATTAAAACCATGCAAAAAAGAAGGTGCTAGCTCGCATGGAGAACATTAATTCCCGAGGTTAGCTTTTATCGAGTAATAGTCAAATAATTCAAAAGTGGACCGTTAACAAATTGCGCCAAAGCCTATTATCACATAAGTATAAAAAAGCTTAACAGAATATGAAAAATAACGAAACTGAAATTAATAAAAATAAGGAAAAACAAGAGCAGCTGCAGTTTCGGGACTATCAATGTAATGCCTCTATGATAAATCAAGCGATTAAATAAACTGGCAAGTAAATTTAAGACTCAAATACTTTGGTAAAAATTGTTTGGTCTTCAAAGAAATTTTATTATATCCGCAAGGAGAATATTTGTTTGTTGAATTTTATATCCCCACTAATACACAATTTAACTCTAATAGTTTTATTACATTACAACACATTACATGCAATATAATTTCTAATTTATAGGTTCATAATAAAACGCTTTGATTCAATTTTGAATCCTGTTTAATTTATTACAGTGTAAAATATTCCACCTTTCAGACATTCAATTTGAAATTTTTTAATTGAAAAAGAAAAACATTTAAGATATTTATCATTATCTTCCTGTTTATTAAAATTTGGTAATGATGAATTATATATTAAAAATTACACTATATGAAACTTAACTTTTGTAAACAGACACCCTTGAATCGCTGAAATTTTAAAGTGATAAATTTTAACTTTAAACATCAGAACTGAAATTATTTTAGTTAAAAGAATTTTATTCCGTTAGAGAAATTGTTCAATTTTGATACACTCATAATATCTGAACGATATTATTATTAACTTCAAACGATTCTAAATTAAAATAATCGAACTTAATAGGATTTATGTATTTAAACACTTTATAATTTCCTTATTCTAATTTTAAAAGAAGGCCGTAGATGAAAGTATTAAAACTCCAGTACGAAAGCCTATTTTTTATCACAAATAGCGTGAAAAATGTAGATTTGTACCCACATTTCGGTAGTCGTGTTTTTAACATTTTTATGAGAGTTAAAGGCGAAAAAATTTGTATTTATAATATTGTTATAGATTTTAAAGCGAGGAAATTTTGTTTTTTAATATTGTATTTATCTGAAGAAGGATAATGTGTAATTTTACAATTGCTATTGAGTTTAAGGAAAGAATTTATTTTCATATTTTCTTACAATTGAAAGAGGCTGTTCTTAATAGATTTTTAAAAAGAACTCTTATTGAGTTGAATGGGTTGTAATTTAGTTTTTTAAGTATTTCTAAATTTGAAGAGCTCAATTTTTTCTTTGCGAAATTTTCATTTGGTAGACGGTTAAAAATTAAGGCTTTTTAACATTCGGAAGGAAGATGAAACGATTCATTATTATTTTATGGTGTGGATTTATATGTTTTAACCACAAATTCAGATTTAAAAAGAATTATACTTTAAATACTTTAATGAGCATTTTAGTTTTGATTACTTTACATGAATAAAAATTCAATTTTAAGAGTTCGGTTTTTTTAAATTTCAATGGCATATTGCCAAATTTCAGCGATATGTCTGCTTTTGATAAAAAATAAGAAGGCGTAAAAGAAACATATGGTGTTATCCTAATCAACTGATACCAGAAATTTTCGTGCTCGAATGAATTTGGCTGTAATTGAGGATATATCGCCGGTGTTTATGAAAAAAGAACCTGCAAAATAAAGTTATAAAGAAAAACCTTTTTCAAAGACGCCATGAAAAAGAAATTGTTTATTAGGTCACTGTTGAAAAAAAACATTGTTTTGAAACACCATGAAGAAGAACACATATCAGTAAAATTCTACGAAAAAAAATATATTTTGGTAAATGCTGAGAAAAAGCTTTATTCCTATAAGCGCCGTGAAAAGAAACCTTACTCATGAAAAAACCTTATTTTTGAAAAAGCCGTGAAAAAGAACAAAACTTTTTATTAAACTGGTTTACTCTAAGAAAAAAACAAACAAAAATGATCATTTCATCGTAAAAAAGTATTATTAGATGGACTTTGCAAAAACTACAAATAAATATAAAGTTAAAATCGTTTGTTTTATGCTGCCACACAGTGGTCAAAAATCGGAAAAAGTTGCCCAAAATTCGAAAATGTTCATAAAATGGGCCAAATTCGATTACTTACTGGCTTTTGAGGTCGCTGATTACGGATCCGATGTCAAAAAATCCTAAAACAAAACGGCGGATCCAATATGGCGGACGAGTATACTAAATAAACGTTCGATTCTTTTCAAATTCGGTATAACGGGGTTTTGAAGGTCGTTGATTGCAAATCTGAATTTCGAAATTATAAATATTCAAATTCAAGATTGTGGATTCAAGATGCCGATTACAAAATTTTGAAAAAAGAGATATACGAGCTGGAAAATCTACACTTGGATTGTTTGGAGCCGCTGCTTACGAATTTTAAGTTACTAAATTAAAATTAAAATTAGTCGATCAGCAACCCCAAAAGTCCCTGATTATAGATTTTGAAGCTCATAAATACAATTAAAAAAGAATTCAAACCACCATTTTGAATTTGCTATCTTGAATTTGAATATTTCCAAATTCTGAATTCAAATTTGTAATTAGGGATCCCAAAAAACCACGAGTAAAAAGTTTCAAGCTTCTATATCTCTTTATTCAAAATATGGAAATCACGATCTTGAATCCACCCTCCTGAATTGAACATTTCAGAATTCTAAGTTCATATTCGTAATCAGCGACCCCAAAAACCTCCAAGTAGATCCAAGTTACTTATCACGGTATTTTCACGAATAAGGTTTTTTTTTGCGGTGCTTTAACAAAAAAATATATTTTTTCATGGCGCTTTCACGAGTAAACTTTTTCTTCACGGCGTTTCATAAAAAGGGTTTCTTTTCGGAGTGTTTACTAAAATATCTTTTTTATTACGATCCTTCAATGATGCAAGTTTTTTTTCACAGTATTTATACAAGACGTGTTTTTTCACAGCGTTTACTAATATGTATTTTTTACAGTGCTTACTGACATATATTTTTGTTCATGACATTTTATAGAGATGAGTTTTTTTCATCGCGTTATGATAACAAGTCTTTTTTCACAGCAATATAATTTACGGGTTCATTCTCCTAAGCACCGGCGATATGATTGCTTAGTGTTGTACGAAATCTCACCAAATATTTTTCAACAACTTGACAAATTTCGGAGAAATGGGACTTTGTGTTTTTAACCATTTTTGTCTGCAAAGACAAATCTTGGATTTTAATTAAGCCATTTTCCACTAAAACCGAAAAAATGATAAATTCAAAAAAAATCCTCACGTATATATACATCCTCTCGGTAATATTCCACTAAACTGAGATAGGGTTCGTTAAATGTAATAGCGGTCATTTTGACGGGTTGTAAAAATTTAAAAAAATTCATGAGTACGAGGAAAACTTTTGCGAACCACATGCAGTTGAGAAATTAAAAAAAAAATTGTTGCTTAAAAGTACAAAAAAAAAATGTGCAACTTTATTATCTTCAGTTCTAATATAGATATTAAAGCGATTCAAACTGCAAACAATAATTGATAGGCTCTGTATTTATTTTCAATCACCCGGAAGGATGTGTTAATCTTCTTTTTTGTGAAAATCGCGATATTTTTAGACATTTTTTTTTTTTGAAAAACAAGTGACAGAAAGCAGAGGGGAGGGGCTTTTTTGTTTTACTGCCGACCGCTGGTGCCATTCTTCGGCCCCTAGTTCTGAATGCTTGGATGGCACTTGGCCACGGGTCAAAGAAATGGACCAGCGGTCTGCAGTAAAAAAAAACGAGCCCCCCTACTTTCTGTCACTTTTTTTCCAACAAAAAAAAATGTTTAGAAATATCGCGATTTTTATTAAAAATAAGACTAACACATCCTTACGGGCGATTGAAAATAAATACAGAGCCTATGCATTACAGTTTGCAGTTTGAATCGCTTTAATATCTGTATTAGAACTGAAGATAATATAGTTGCGCATTGTTGTACTTTTAAGCAACAATTTTTATTATTTTTCAAATTTCTAATTTGCAACTTGTTCACAACCGTTTTCCTCATAATCATGAATTTTTTCAAATTTTTTCCATCGCCCCTTGTATAAGAAATAATGCTCTAAACTTGACTGTTCTTAAATGTACTCAAAAATCCTTACTTTTTTTACATTTTTCAGTCTGCCAAACACAAAATTTTTTTACATAAACGCCTATAGTTTACATAATTTACATAGTTTTTTACATAGATGCCTATAGTTTTCTCGCCGATAGTAGACCATATGGAACGGGCGGCAATTCGTGACGTGGCAGAATAAAATTTGCAAATTTTCAAAGTAAATAAATTATATTTTAACCATGAACGTTATACACAGCCTATCTTGTATTACTTTTATTAATTTTGAATAATGTATCATTAATTATTCTCCAGCATATGTTATAAAAACAACTCTCTAGGAGTACAACATTCAAGTATATTAGTTAGTGAATAAAATCTCTTCACAGCAAGTATTTTTTCTATGTATGATTACTTACTTATTGACAAAGCAAGTGCGCCGTTTTTGATCATTTTGAAAACTGAATGTAAGAACAGCCTGTTTCGAATTAAGATTTTTCTTTGGAAAAGACGCTCTTAAAATAACGATACGTGGCAGACAAGGGAGTACGTGGAGAATTAATTATATGTCGGTTTTATGATTGCTTCATATATCATTTCCGTGAACATGATGTGTACGTTAACCAATTTCGGCGCAAGCAATAATTTCAGTATTTCGCAATATGCAATTTATTACTTGCGAAGCATAAAGCATTTCTAAAGAATATGCAAGATAACAGTGAAAATATTAGCTAGTAACTATTCCCAGTTTTTCTCTTTTTTTTATTTCAAGGTACAATATATGACCGCTTTCTCCATTACGAGGGTGGATTGATAAGTTTCCGGCCTGACCAAGAAAAACAACGTTTTTAAGAATTTTTTTTTTATTTCTCAACATAATCTCCTCCAAGGCTGATA
>NC_046657.1:131023585-131033261 GCF_010883055.1 Belonocnema kinseyi | reverse complement strand
ATAGCTACAAGCTATCTAAGGATGGTACTATAGAACGCCACCTCAAGGTAGGCCTAGTGGCGCCATCTCTTGGTCAGGCCGGAAACTTATCAATACACCCTCATATTCGGAATAATGGCAGCAAAAAGAGTAATCGGTGAAAAACCGTTTCATGTACAATAAGTTTGTGCGCCATGCACATTAGGGTGGTCCAAAAATGCATGGCAAAATTTGTTTGCATGCTAGAGGGCAACGACCCCCCCCCCTCCTATTTTATTCAAAATCCGAAAAAAGAAATTTCATAATTCTTAATTTTTTAATTTTTTAATTTTAACAGGTGCCGGTTTTGAGTTCAAGTTTCCCATGTAAAATGCATGGGAAAAAATCACTTTTTTTAGTTTTTGGAATAATTCTTTAGAGTTTGAAAAAATATGACGGGAAAGTGTGGGCGCATGTAGAGAATTATTCAACGAAGAATTTCATCTATCAAACATGGTTTTGACACCCTTAACATACCCCACTTTTTATTATTCAAACAAATGGAATTTGCATAAAAATTTTTTTTCGAAAATTCGTTTACCCCCGAAAAATTATTACTATTAGTCTAGTGGAATATTTGTTAACATTAGTTTATTAATTTTCAATTGTTCAAACAAACGGAATTCGTTTAAATATTTTTCTAATAAAAATTATTAGTATTTCTTCAGTGGAATATTTATCAACATTGTTTGATTAACATTACTTGAAAGAAAAAAATGTAATAAAAATTATTACTCAAATATAATTGATACATTAATTATTATTAAATAAATTATCAATCAGTAATTAATATTATTGATTAATATTCCACTAGACCCACAGTGATGATTTTCATTTTTAAAAAAATTGAAACGAAATTATTCAAACAAATTACATTTGTTTAAACAATTACACGTTTATAAGACAATGTTAATAAATATTCCACTAGACTAATTGTGATAATTTTAAAGGTGGGAGAACAAATTTTCGACAAAAAAATATTTAAACAAATTTAATTTGTTTAAATAATTAATAGTTAATGAACCAATGATAATAAGTATGCCACTAGACCAATAGTAATAATTTTAAGTTTAAAAAAGCAAGGTTACAGTGCTTAAATGTCGAATTCATGAAGAATTGACAGTTTTTGTTTTAAGGGTAGTTTTTAGGCACTTTTTTTACGGATTTGGAATGAAATTGAGAGGATCGCTGCCCTTGAAAGAAAAAAAGCGTTTTTGAGCCACCCTAATGCACATCTGATAACGGCTGTGTCACTGTAGGAAATTTTTCAAACGCCTGATAAAAAACACATCCAGAGGTTAAATCTTGCCTGTCATTCCTGCAAGTATAGTGTGAAATTTGAGATATTCTTTCTTTCCAATATTGTGTAAAGTGTTTTCGAATTTTAACCACTCTACGAATCTATTAAAAGTACACATTTATCTATGGATAATGGAAGAAATATTTGTTGGATCTACGTCTTCCTGAAGGCAAACGTTTATTTACTTAAATTTGAAGGTAAAATAAGGTCACTGTCGAAATTAAACAAGTTTTTCGGCACTTTTGGTCCAAATTGCCCATCTTTTTCTTGCAAAAAAATAAATATGAAAGGGTGATAAAAAACACCACTTGCAGAAATTAAATGCTGTATAGTGTCGCTGTTAGTCATGAAATGAATTCTCTGCGTCAATGCTTCAACTCTTTCTTGTCCATTATTTAATTTCGTCTTTAACATCCCTTCCACCCGCCTGGAAAGGAGGTTATAGGGAATTAGAAATATTAGAAAGTTCAGTGATTTTATTTTTAAAGTGGAAGCTTCTCATTGTCACTCCAAGTACGTAAGCAGTCAATGAATTAACTACTTTTAGTGCTAACCAGGAACAATGATGTGGATTTAGTAGTTGCCTGTTCCCTTTGGGGTGCTTTTTTTGGTAAGTCTCCTTCCCTTTCATAAGTAAAGTACTTGCTTTAGATGGAAATTTCACATCAAGCGTTTAAAATGGTGTCCTTCCACTTCGATGAATTTCTTGATTGGCGCTTGGAAAGTTTGCACATAATTAATGAGTGTGTCTGGTGTGATTTGGTTACAGGGAGCCCTCATTTGCTGCTTTATGTTTTGCAGAGTTGTTGGCACTTCTTATAAATCCTTTGGATAATACCATAAAGAGAAATCCGGCGCTGTAAGGTCTGGCAATCTGACGGGCCAATTTATTGGACTTTTACTACTGATCCAGTGACTACTTAATTCGCGATTAAGTTCACGCGCGATTGCTGAATAATGCATCCGAAAAAGATCGGGTTGGACAAAATTATGTTTGATTGTTTATAAGCAGCTGTTTTTTAACGTTAAGTGTTGGGGACCAAAAATCGAATTGGGTATTTTTAAGGAGCCTAAGAATCATAGAATCAACTGACACTGGAAAATTCTCAAAAACATTATTTTTTGACAAAGTCATATATACATGGTAGAGAAGGGTGGATTTTAGCCATCAAGGGATGGAGCCTAAAAATCGAAGTGAGTATTTTCGAGGAGCCCAAAAATCAGTGACTACATTGACACTAGAAAATTTTCAAAAACATTACTTTTTTATAAAGTCCCATATAAGTGGTGGAGAAGCGTTGATTTTATACGATTAGGGTTGAAGCCCAGAAATCGCCGTAGATATTTTCGAGCAGCCCAAAAATCAGAGACTACTGACACAGGAAAATTCTCAAAAATATTATTTCTTTACAAAGTCATATATACGTGTTAGAAAAGGGTTGATTTTATACGTTAAGGGTTGAAGCCTAAAAATTGGAGTGGGTATTTTCAAAGAGCACGAAAATCAAAGGCTCTACTGACACTGCAAAATTTGAAAAAAAAAATATTTTTTTACAAAGTCATATGTACGTGGTTGAGAAGAGTTGATTTCAGCCGTGAAGGGTTGGAGCCAAAAAATTAGAGTGCGAATTTTCGAGAAGCCCAAAAATCAGACTACATTGACACTAGAAAATTCTCAATAATATTATATTTTACAAAGTCATATATATGATGTGCAAAAGGGATGATTTTAGTCGTTAAGGGTTGTAGCCCAAAAATCGGTGTATAATAATATTTTTGAGAATTTTATAGTGTCAATAGAGTCTCTGATTTTTGGGCTCCTCGAAAATACCCACTCTAATTTTTTGGCTTTTTTTTTTACTTCGTCCAAAAATAATATTTTTGAGTATTTTTTAGTGTCAATGTAGTCTCTGATTTTTAGGGTCCTCAAAAATACCCACTGAGATTTTTGGGCTACACCCCTTAACGACTAGAATCAACCCTTCTCTACCAAATACATATGACTTTGTCAAAAAATCATTTTTTTCGAATTTTCCAGTGTCAGTAGAGTCTCTGATTTTTGATCTCCTCGAAAATACCTACTGGACTGTTCAAAAATGCCAAAATCAAGGTTTAAGTTTTTATTATTGGGTTATGTGTTTTGTACATAGGGTTGGTTTTTCTGAATTTTTGTTTGGTGCATTCAAGACTCTGAAATATGCCCAAAATCTGGTAGTTTTTGGTTGTGCAACTTTAATTTTTCACAACAGGGTGGTTTTTAGAAAATAGGGGTAGTTTAAAAATTGTTTTCGTGCATTCGGGAGCAATTGTGAAGTGTTTGATTTTTTATTTCTTTTAATTTTTATATAGTGGAGGTGTTGGCTTGATTCAAGTCAGCACCTCCACTCAAAATTTGAATTTTCACAAAAAGTTGCGGAGCCCAAAAATCGACAATACAGCCCAAAAAACCCCAAAAAGCCCAAAATTCTGACACAAAGAAATTTGGAAATTTCGTTTGTGAAGGTGCTAGCTTGATACACCTATATTAATGTACCTTCTTGTCCTGAAATCGCGATTATCTCTCAGGACGTGCGTGCTTTCTACTGTTGGTCTTAACTTTGCCTCCTCCTCTACTTCATCTGCGGCTTGATATAGTGGTTAGGAAAACGCTCCGTTTCTTGGAGAGGTAGTCGGCTTTATTTCACAAAGACTAATGCAAAACATGCTGAAGCTATGGGTGCTTCTGGCACTATAGACTGTGCATGCACGCCATTCGGCCTTTGTGTACTAGGATAAAGCTGCCATCGTAGCAGTCTATAATGTCCCCATTGAGTGTTTCAAATTAATAAGTCATTGTAGAGTTTCGCAAGCAAGGATATGGCTGAATACTTCGAGAAGTCACCCTGTGCCCCAGAAGCACCATTTAACAACGTTATATAAAAAGCCGTTTCGCACACTTTTCAAGGACCTTATCAGGATAATTTAATTCAAGAATTAATGACCGGAAGTATAAACAAGTGAAATTCCATAATTGAATTGTAAAGAGTTTTATAAATTCCGTAGATTATTAAAATGTATATCATCGCTTCCATCTATCGTTTCATACTTAATGAATATCAGTTGTTTTACACGACCCAATTGAGATAGTACAGGAAATAGGCGCCGATAAAACATCATGCGAAGAACTGGTGGAAACCAGTGGAATTAATTTTATATGTTACTTAATTGAGATTATTATATATTAAGAATTATTTTTAGTTTTTATCTTGCAGCCATTGTCGTTTTATTATCCACCACCTTCGGCCATGCAACGGTGAGTTTTAATTTACTAAAGGAAATTTGTGCAATCCTTTGTTAATAAAAAAAACATTTTTTCAAGTGGATTAACCATTTGATAGATCCTTACTAAAAAATAATGTGTCAGAGAAGAATGCAATTTTTATTTGAGAAGATGTATTTATTGAGATAAGAACAATTTTTTTAGACAAATAAATATTTAATTGGACGCATTCAGTAATAAATTTTTCCAATTTAAAGAATATTTTTTCGCAGTGATAGTACATAATACAAGATGTTTTTATTCTCTACACTTAGGTTCCAGGCCACTACAGGAAACAACATGGAGGAAGCTCTGGCTGTAGTGCCCAAAAATTGTAACACAAGTCGAATGAATCAAGAAATACCAGGAAATAATATAAGTACGCAAAACAATTTTTGGATACTTTGTCTGGGAGAACTAGGCATATCCGCTTGATGTTAAAAAATCTAAAATCCCTTGTGGTTTTCGTAAAGCCAGATTATTTTTTTAATTATCAAACTATATTGTATTTAATAAACAGTTTTTCTTATAATTTAAATTATATTTGAAACTACATTTATTAAGCCAACATAAACTTTAAAAAAGAAAATCGTGCAAAAAATTGCGCAAAAAGGCTTAAAAAAAACTATCATGCGCGAAGAGCAATCCGGAAATGTCGCAGTAATTAATCGTGGTTAGTCGTCTTATGGGACTATTTAATCGACTCCTGGGGGGAGAGGAACCATGAACGACTACCGAGATTGAGAGCCAGGTAAGATGGATCCACGTTGCAAAGATCAGGGAGCCTTGCGAGGGAGGTCCTAGGAGAGAGACTGAGGGAGCATGTGTGACATCCAGGAGTAGTGTCAACTGTTTGTGGTAACGTATGGATATCAATGCCCTAGACTGATTCGCACTGACAGCCTAGACTGGCTGTAGCGACATGAGAGAGAGCTAAAAGCTCGTATTCTAACAGAGGATTTGGTTTTATGGTGATACGAAGTTTCCAAGTTGATATTGGGATTTTTGATAATGGAATCAAATTTCGCCGATATGGGCACGGTTCTCTCCGTGCTGACGTTGGTTGTCTCTGCGTCGCAGGTTGATGCTTACAATAGGGGAGTAATTCTTTCCGTAAAGGGGGTCGGCTGCGACTGTGCTGTGAGGGCGGCATGCAAATGATAAAAGGGAAGGGGGGTCCCAAAATGTAGGAAGGCAAGTTAAGGTGAAAATGATCCTTTATTTCAGGAGCATCGACGTGCACATAATGGGGGCTCGTGGAGAAGTCACTCTCGGTCTCGAACCGCGCTATTCTTAACGACTAGCTTGGTGGCGGCGGGCCACTTACAGCGCAAGTGATGGGGACATTGGCCCGCGGTCGCAATCCGTCCATTCCTCTGGGCACGTTCTGTTGACTAGTTGGTGGTGTAAGCTGTACTCATGAGGTTGATAGGTGATATTCATTTCTTTCTTATCGGCGAAGTTAATAGACGAAAGGAACTTGTAGAAAATGGAGCTCCTTTCTGCCCTGTTCCGCTTCACGGCCGGCCGACTGTGCAAACTGCTGGGGTATGCCAAACGAGACCTGTCCCGCCTGTAGAACTGGAAGTTGGGATACCCGCCCTTCTCGTCGGCTTACGGCCAGTGCCCCTCGGCGGCCTTTCGCACCAGGTCTCGGAAGTAGTCGCACCTCTTCCGGAAAGCAGCGATTGCGGGATCCTCTTTCTTAATGTCTAGATCCTCTAAACGTTTTCGTGTGGATGGGACATATCCATCCGGAATATGATGTACGTTGACAAACATATACGTGTCAACGTCCAGTGATGATACCGTAGCACGGTGTTAAAATGGTGTCACTGGAATTAATGTTTTCCGGGCTCATAAGCGCCAGGCCTGCTTCTCCCTTCGCAGGTTCAAAGCCATCCTTTGCGATTCTCCTGGTGGTACTAGAGGTGGGGGAAACCGAGTCAACAGCGTCGCTTGTACTGCAGTTTGTGATACCCCCTTGTAACACACGGAATTGCTCTGTCCTACCTCGTGGCGGACGGGCGACGATACCCGTGACCCTTAATAGTTCACTGTAGCTTCCGCGGCTGGTTGCGACCTTGGGCTGAGCGGAAACCTCCGGATGGAGGGGGTTGGCAGTCCCTCCTGTCGTCGACGGCGTTCTCGTTGCCTGGGATTCAGACCACCTATCCAATCGTTCGTCTTCGGACTCCCGTTGATTTGCCGAAAAGGATGAGCCTGAATCAATAAGCTTATGTTCCTCCACTCGAGACCTATCCTCTCTGATCGATAAATGGCGGACTGCCGGAGCGCCGGCAGTTAGCGGTAGGAGTAGATTAAAGTCCCGGGTAAAAGATCCGTGAGATTCTACTTCCAAAAGGAAGTCTACGTTTTCAGACTTTTGCTCTGAAAAGAGCAGTTTCTTGATAAGAATATGTGACATAGAAGAGATTCCTAGGTTTTATATTTGTCTTTATTCGAGCAATTCTCTACGCTGGGAGAGCAAGCTCAGACAATAGGAAGCTAGAAAGGAATACGTTCAACTAGCAGGGAGGCTCGAAGCCGAGTGACGATGGTGGCGAAGGTCCGTTATTATATGCACTGGGCGCGTTGGCAGGCGGGGCCGCTCCCACTCCGTGGACGCGGCAAGCGGGAGTGGGAGACTTGGTCCGAGATTTTTTTCCACTCCGCCGAATTTTGGGAGCGTGGCTCAATGAAATCATTTCCGCCAGCGCAGCGTCGTCGTGGAGGCATCCTAACATGCCTGATCGCTTCTCTCTCAGCGTTACATTACAAGGAGTTTTAACGCGATGTCTTAATTTACGTGGTATGAGAAGTAAAAACAACACTAAGAATAAACTAAAAAGTATAATCACCATAGCGTCGCAATATAACTTATAAATGTAAAAGAAAAGAACAGTATTAGAACCTAAATGTAAGGCACGAGAAGATAATAGGAAACTTATAGAAAAAGTGGATAAAATTATAAGAATTGAGATTCGTTAATTAAACGTAAAATCCTGAGTATCTGTGGTGATAGTAATTTTAATATGTACAACGCGTATCCTAGCCCCTAATTATGTTTACTTGATCTAGATAAAAGAGAAAAAAAATTATTATTTTGCTTTGATAAAATTATGTCTACGGATAATTGATCAGTTTATCCGTAACTAACTTGTAACAAAGAAAGAAAGATAAAAATAAAATGATATTTTTAATGAAAATTTAGTGGCTGGAATTTCTAAGTGCGAGCCAGCATTGACTCGTTCTGCCGTTCCTGGTACATCACATTCCTCGGATCATCCCGTGATCCGTGTGTGGTAAGCGAAGGTCGTCGTGGCGGCAGAGGAAAGGAAACTTGTCAAGAAAACGTGAAAAAGAAAGTTTCAGGGGTGAAACATAAAAGGTTACTTACGTCCGCCGCCCGTTATAGCCAACGGCATATATCAAACTGAGTAAATATCTTTTCAGCACTGCGGCTGACGCGGGTTTCGCGTGATTCGTGCGCTTTCACCAAGCAGAAACCTACAAGCGTGATCGATTATCGAAGCCGCGCTTGCGCTGTCAAGTGTCCGAAATATTAGAATACCTTGATCGAAAAGTTCCCGGAATCTATTTTTAAAATTAAAAATATAAATTGATTCTTGAATATTGATGTGCTCCCTTTCAAAGTAATTCCCATCGACTGCCACGCACTTATACTAGCGCTTGATCCAGCTCTCAAAATATTTTTGATACTCAATTTTCGGTATGCCCATCACTGCTGTTTTCGATTTTTGTATTATCTCCGATCGGCTGCTAAAACGCGTTCCACGTAGTGGTTTTTTCAGTCGATCGAACAAAAAAAAGTCACAGGGAGCTAAATCTGGCGAATTTGATGGATGCGGAATTGTATTAGTTGAGTTTTTGGTGAGAAACTCACGGATAATGATGGCATTATGCGACGGTGCATTATCATGGTGTAAAATCCAAGAGTTGTTTTTCCAGAGATCCTTTCTTTTAGAGCGAATTGCTTTACGCAGACGTCTCATTACACCTAAATAATACTCTTTGTTGACGGTCTGCTTTTCTGGCAAAAATTCGTGGTGTACAATACCGTTGTAATCCATGAAAACCGTGAGCATTACCTTCTTTTTCGACTGAAAACGACGTGGTTTTTTCGGCCTTGGCTCATTGGGGAGTCGCCATTCACTTGCCTGATGTCTGAATTGAGTGTCGTACTCATGAACCCACGTCTCGTCACCAGTAATGATGCGTTTGATAAATGCTGAGTCCGTTTCAACTTTAGAAAGCATGTTTTGAGCGATATCGACATGATCTTTTTTTTTGCATGAAATTTAGATCTTTGGGTACTAATTTTGCAGCAACACGGCGTAATCCCAAAATATTTCGGATAATGTCTTGAACAGATCCATAAGCAATGTTTAAGTCATCTGCCAACTGTCGAATTGTTAAATTACGATTTTCAGCCAACATTTTTTGTACTTTATCAACTTTTTCGTCGGTTTTTGATGTCGACGGCCTACCACTGCCATCATCATCATTGATGGACTCACGTCCATTGGTAAAGCGTTCATGCCACTGATAAACAGCTGTTTTTCAGATCATCGTTGCCGAAACACTTTTCCAACATTTCCAAAGTCATTTTGCCATTGAATCCATTTTTAAAACAAAATTTAATACACACACGTTGTTGCAAAATTAAATCCATCTCAAAAATCAAAATTCGTAAAATAAAACAGATGCACTCAAAATTGCGTTACATTTTAACGCGCGAGTCAATTTACTCTAAGTCAAATGACAGGTGGTGTTAGGACGTCTAGGCGAAGAATGAAAGAATCATGGATGTTTGCGAAATATTATTCATGGTTATAAATATTATTCATAACCATGAATATAACTGAGCGAACATCATAATAATATTGTACGCCTTTTAATAGGCAAGGTTTTGTTCTTTCGACTTATTTCATATCATGCTACCAGGTGTATACATATGAAACCGGTATTGCCATTTAGCGGCCAGTAGGCACACTTGTAGGCACTGTCGGAACTTACCATTTGTGCTAATTGGCGTA
>NC_046657.1:130977270-131023485 GCF_010883055.1 Belonocnema kinseyi | reverse complement strand
CAGAACAACGCTACCAACAACAATTGGCCAATTTGAACCGTGCTCTGCGCCAAAAACGCCAAAAATATGAAACTAGGCATGAAAAAGTGATTTTTCTCGATTTGTTATCATTCTCTTGAAATAAATGTGTTTTTTTCTTGAAAAAATACCGGTTTCATATGTATACACCTGGTATGTTTGGTTTAAAAGGATTATTTTCGATTTTTCCTTATATTTCAAAAATTCTATGAGTCTGTTAATTTTCTGTTTATCCAAAAAGTCCGAAGTGTAAATCGTTTATGTGTTTGAGTACTACAGATGACCGTACAAACGCGGGCCTTAATTTATAACCCTAAAAGAGTATACGAAAGGCCAGTCCAATCTGTTAATCAATCAATTAATCTGCATACACATAAATCTAATACCTTCTCTGGTGAGAATGTGAAAATGAAAGCGGATATCGAAACCACCTCCCTTTCACTTCTTCATTATCTATCCTTCTTTTATATACTACCAGGATCTAAAATGTTCCGAGGTCTTTTAGGCGTCTTTTTCAGGAACAATTTAATAGTGGACTAATAGGAAAGATTTTTATGTAATATTAATAATAATTTTAAAAAATTAAATTTGAAGTTAATTATTCAGGTATCATTAACATGTTATTCTTTAATATTCCTTGATAATCAATTGTATATTAGAAAAAATGATAAAAATTCAGCTTTGATTCACATATCAATCCAACAATCTTGAGAGTTTATTTGACTGGTAATCGGTTTCAAATATATGATGAAATCAAAATCAAGAAAACTTTAATTTCATTCTAAGATTTAAACTTATCGGTTGTTTAATTTTTCCCCTAAATCCAGTAAAAGATGAAATTTCTTCCTTGAAAAGTCATTTTTATTGACATTAAAACAAAAATCAAAATTAGTCTTTTTCTAAATATATTCACCGAGTTTGGAAAACGATTCTTTGGTTCAAGGATGGAACGCATACTGAAACAAGCGTCTCATACTCATTTTTCTCATACCAACACGTTTGATAAATCTACTTTAAAACGTTTTAAAAACATAAATTCAGGGCATCTTAGTATTATATGAAGGCGACGTTACCGCACTAATACAATCTTCTAGCGCATAATTACTTTTCTTCGCCTCACTGTAATCCGCAGTTTCATTTCACAGTATGATCCTACCTCCGAACTTTGTGTTTCCCATGGTCTAACAAACAAGACCTGGTACTCTTTTACGCTTTTTCCACATTCAACGTCTCAAATTGAGAAATTGTTTACCTTTAAAAGATTTAATGAAAATATTCACATTTGGAAAATTGATTCACATTCTATAACTATAACATTCTCAGAGATGCAAACTATAAAGAATTAAAGTTGAAAACTTTGCAATTTCAGCTTTAAGTATGCTCACCCCAGTAAATAATGCTGAAATAAACTCAGTTTTAGTCATACTTATTACAACTTCACTAAATAAATCGAAATTATGCTCTTAAAATTTAACTTAAGGATTGTAAACAATTTGTACATACAAATTCTTACCTGCGTGTTTTCCTTAGAGAACAAAATTTAGTTTTTACTCCAATTGCGAAGAGTTAAAACGAAACTCATACTTTCTAAGGGTAAATTAATACAAGTTACCAATTCCTACTGCCATGAACATTTCTATAGACAAATTCTAAACTCATAGAGTTTTTCTCATGATTAAATTGTTTTTTCTGACACGCCCTGATTTACAATTAAGTTTAAAGACATTTTCAAATTTCAAGTTTCATCGGGCATAATAAGGGCTAACTTACGTCCTGATTTAGCTAGGCATATCCTGCCTTCACCGAAAAAAATAAAAATAAAATGCAAATTCGGAAATGCTCTGTCCACATCACGGTTTTTATCCGGATACTTTATTTGATGGTGATTCATTGTGCGTGAAAATGTTCAAAATTTTCTAAATTTACACTGTCCAAACAAAATAGTTTCGCCACGTCTCGAACGCATGTCACTAATTTCTCGCTTTGACTCGCTTTACCAGCCTCTACCTTCGCATCTAGTTACCACCTATTGTTACCACTTTCGGGTAGCAATAACTCCTTGCTTATCCCACTTCTTTCCACCTCTTCATACTCCTCCAAAAAGTATTTCACTTTTGTATCCCCCTGCCCACACAATTCACGCATCTTTTTCTCTCTAGAAAGCCAGAACTAATCATAATCCCCCATGAATCCGCATCTCATTTTCGCTATAAGCTCCTGACTTATTTTTCTTCCTTCCTCACACAAATTTTACGCTCCCTCCATTGCCACAATTTAAATATAGTTCCCGTTAAACCTTGACTCTCTTATTCTCTCCTTCTCTGCTTTTTTCTTCCCACTCATGCTTTTTTTTAACCACCTTATACATCTTTCTTCCTCGTGCATCTTTCTCACTTTATCCATCTGCAATCAATACATTTTAAAATACCTCTCCCTTTCCACCTCCATGTTCCAACCCCCACATTTTGTTCTCCTGCTTACAACAACACAACTTGACCTGCTTACTTTCCACCTCTTCCAAAAAATTTTCCTTATATTTACACGCTCGACTCAACGTTATAATCCTTAAACTCATCCTTCCTGTCTCCATACTGATAATATAGTTAGGCTGCACTCCTGCACTCCGAAAAATAAGACATCATCACTGGCGAATCGAACAATTTTATTCGCCTTCCAAAATCATCGGCGAACAACCTTTTTCTTAGCCCCCAGAGCTCACTCTTCACGACACTTTGACCTCCTGTAGTACAACCTTTTCATCATCGCCTCTAAAGCCGTTTTGCTCTTTGCTAGCAGCTTTATGTCATTAGCACATGCGAGTGACTATATCCTGACTCCTCCTGCCCTAACTCCGTTCACCACCCCGGCCGTTCCATATCCACTTTCCATACCTATCCATATGGCCGTACCTGCTGCCACCAATTAGGTCCAATCCGCTATGGACACTTCCATTAATAAGAAGTTCGAATAACGGGGATTAAAATTTAAAACAAGAAAATCTTTTGGGTCAAACCTGCCCTTGCCTGAAAAGTGAGGATAAAGTTTTCCGACCACTGAGTTTCGCGGGCACCCTTGCCTTAACCCCCCATCCATACAGACACCCTTCGAGATTCCCCCCCCCCCACCTCTCACTCTATCTTTCGTCTCTTTATATACCATCCTTACCTTCTCCATCAAGCCTTTCTCCACTCCCCTTTTAGATCGCCAACTGCTACCAATCCCTATCCACTGAAGGGAATACACCTTTCAGATCTACAAAAAACGTGTACACTTTCGCACTCTTTTTAGCTAATTCACAAGCCACCACGTGCTGCAAGACGTATATATTGTCGATATTACTTCTTCCCTACCTAAGCCCCGCCTGCGGTTTCTGCAGTATTACTTTCCCCTAAATATTCTTCCGCAGCCTATCTGCCAACTTCATTGCGTATACTTTCTACATCGTATTTATTAGATTAATTCGTCTATAATGTTCCTGCTTTTCCCTATCCCATTTTTCTACAGTGATACGAACCGCATACGTCTAGCCCTGCTGCCTTCGATATTTTAAACTTCCTCGTCCATTTCACCCTGTCCCCTAAGGACCCTTATTTTCCACAATGTCTGCCGCTACCCTCCCCTTTTATCCAAAAATTTAATGACTAATGGTCTGATTGAACCCTCTACCCCTCTATCCGGTCTCTTAGAATCTCACCTTCCTCACTTATTATCTTATCCTTCGATTTCCTTTCGAAATTCTCCCCTTCCCGGTCAAGGTCCCCTTCCCACTAATTCTCATACTCCCCCTTCCCAACCCCTACCCACCCAGGACTGCCATACCTTCTTCTCTGTCTCCTATTAAGTCTTCCACCCTTTCTTCAATCCTTTTCATCCCATCCTTATTGTATACAATCACAAACTTACAGCTTACTAGCTCTTCCATTCGTCTTTACTCTGATCGACTCCTGGAGCTTCCACGTACACACCCTTGGCATTTTTGGCTCTACTTTATCCTGTTCCTGTCTCTCTGCTTACATCCTTACCAGTCCCACCACCTAAAATTTCTGAATATACGTCCAGAAATCCGCGTCTTTCTGCTTTACCCCTTCTGCGTTCCAGTACATTACCTTTACCACTCCTCCACTCTGATTTACCTCTGCCCCCTACTCCCCACAAAACAAATTTCGCTGTAATTACTTTAACACCACCTTCTGCTCATCCCATACCCACCATTTTATCCTCTACTATTATTTTCCGATACCCTGCCTTCACCGCTTTCCCTTCACTCCTATCCCTACGAGTCCTGTCCTTAAGCATTATCTGCAGATTCAGTTTCTTCCTCGTCAAATTTCAATCAATAAAAGCCTTACTATCCTTTATCCTACGTTTGTTTCAAATTACCTGCAGCTTTTTTCCCTAGATTTTCCATTCCACAACCGTCACTTCATTCTCCTTTCTCCCCTCAAGCCTAATTTTCCCTACACTGTCTTTAACCCACCCTATGCTCTGTGGAAGCTCTTCAGCTTTAATCCTATTATCAAAATCTTCTCTCCTATCTGCTTTCTCTCTTTTCTGCATTCCCAACTCCGGTCCTACTTCATATTTTCCATCTGCTTGATAGCCCCCGTTACGCCTCTACTCAAACATCTTATCCCGCTTATAAATAAACCGACAGCCTCCTTCTCTACTTACCCATCCATTTTTAAGAGGATGGGGGGGGGTGCTCTACGTGTCCGTACGCTCTTTTCAAACGACTCTCTAGGACGCTATTCTCCGGACTATCTTCGTTTTCTCTTTTCCCCTTCAAGAGAGCCTTTCCCTTACTTGCGATAGACGCTCTCTCCCACGCCTTCTCGCTCACTTCAATCCCCTTCATTCCCCTCCCCGACGTGCTATTCGAATCCAGGCCACGCACAGCCAGAGATATTTTACGCAGAAAACAGGTAAAATACCTTGTAAATTACTTGCCAAGATGGCGGACCTGTAGAACTGTACATAACGGCAAATTTTTGAATTTCTGGTTCGCGTATTCCTAGGATTTTTATTTTCAATGCTAATATTGTCAATTGAAAAATAATAATGTCCACTAAACTGAAACAGAAAATACATAAAAACATTTCGGGCTTCCATAAATTATATGTTATGAGATTAATTTTAAACGTATCCACATAAATAAAAATAATAAAAATGATAGAAATGTTACGCAATTTTTTTTGCAACATAATATTAAAGAATGTTGCTTGTAAGTGCCTTCTCGGACACAGGCATGTGAATAATTTTTAAATATTGTTGCATTGATTCATTTAAATATTTTTAATTGATATATATTTTTTAGGAATACCAATGAATCACTCTAACCTAAAAATCTTTCGTAATTTTTCATTAATTTTCGCATTTATATCTATGATTTTGTTATTATTATTATAATGAAATATTAACCAGTTTAATATTCAATTCCTTAAAAGCTGTTCATATGTGTTTATATTCAATTTCGTCAAAAATTGTACCTAATAAAACATACACTGATAAAACAAGTTTATTATAACAAACCTATGTACCTATGTAATTTTTTAAATTTATTTCAAGTAATGTTTTCAATGGAAACCAAGTTTTAGATGTTTTATTTGTGGAGGGAAACGGGAACCGCAGAACGTAAATTACCAAGGGCATTTTATTTACCATCTCTGCGCACAGCTGGCCATCGTGGCCTGTGGGAAATTCCCTTCTTGTCGAATTCACTACCAGCATTGCTAGTACTCTCGCTGTCCACCTGACGCTCTTTCATCGGTAACTGCAATCTCCCCATGCAAAAGTACCTATTTCAAACTACAGGTGTCTATCAAGACCTTGGCCGCTCGTTGCCTCAAATTGTTCCTTTCTTTGCTCTATTCCAGCACTCACATTCCTTACAAAGACCCTTTTTCCTCCCGTCAAATCCCCCCGTCCTACGAAAACCACCGTTGTCCCCATGAAATCCCAAACTCATGACCACAAACCCCGATCCCTTGCCAACCTACCCTCACTTTCCCTATTTAGCCAAATCCCACAAACAACTACCCATTTTTGAAAAATGAACCATAAAAGTGATTCCAGAAATATTTGTAGCTTGGTGTGATCAGTAAGTTCTAAATTCGGCCCACTGCGCATAGTATAGTACCTACTTATCATTATGACCGCACAAAAAAGTAAAGAAAAATCCACAATTTGATTTTGCGACCCAACATTGCAGAATATGATAAAATATTCACGGACACAAATTGTGCGTCCAAAAAGTCCCACTTATGTTTTATTGGCCAATTTTGATAGGACGAGTAGTGTTTCTTCTCGTCGTAAAAAGACATCATACAAATAACAAAATCGATTTTTTTGACAAACGAAGAAAAATTACATTAAAAATAAAACAATAAATTTTTGAAAAAAAACGCAAAGCGTGAACAAAAGTAATAAGCACAAGAAAAAAAGGGTTATTGCATGGTTAAAAACGTAAAAAATAACACTGAAAATAAACAAATTGAATTTAGGGAGAAGCTGCATAAGTTTAAATAAAATGTCAAATAAGAAGATTGTTCTTTTTGTATGATACGCACTTTTTGAAATCTTAAGAACAAAACAATGCAAATACGTATGTTTAAAAATCAATGCATATCATGAATTACAATAATATAAATTTATTAAAATGATCAATATACATTTTATATAATAGTATTAAACGTAACGTAAAGAAGTTCGCATTTTGGACAAAAACCAAGTGCGAAGCACGAGCGACGTGATGAGAACGTATTCGGTAAAGTCAAAGGAGCTTCAACAAAAGAAAATTCATAATCACCAAATTACAGTTATCGAAGCTTCGACATTCAATTTATAAAAGTCTGTACAAAAATTTGTTGAAAATACAAAGACTGAGCGCGAAGCGCTAGGGCTCATTGTCGCGCGCCCTGGCCGCGCTTAAACTTTCGATCCAAATGTCGATCCAATATTGCGATCTTTCAAAATCTCGTTATATCTCTATGGGTACGAGGACCACGGTATTTTTTTCATGTACCGTTTTGGGTATCAAATGCTGCTTATAAATTTAAAGTTGAAAGGCTGAACTTTTTTTTATTTAAACATTTTTTGAAAATGAACTAGACAATCACCCTGTAATTTTCGCAGACTTGAAAAAATGTCTTCTGGGACTTTACGGGTGTTAAAAAAGTTATACAACACAAATATCACACATTTCTTTGAATTTTAATGTATAAGACATTTTTTGTAATAAAAGTTACCTGAATTTAATAAATGTCATTTTCGCTTATTTTCAAAAAATCCTAACTTAAGAGAAAGTTATGTTTTATAAATATCTTATCAGCGTTCTATACAAAAAATTGTACTTAAATTTTATTTAAACTTTAGATTTTATTTTATATTATGTTCTATAAATAAAACCAAAGTAACGAGTCCTATCAACAGTAGTTCAAATAAATTGCTTAGGAATTTTTAAAACCTGAAATTATCGCGCTTAATTTTTACCGTATCTCACGTCATTAGGTTCTAAATTTTAATTTTCGATTTTTTTCTAGTGTTTTCGATAACTGAAACTGAAATGACGAGAACTGTCAAAAAATAGTTAAAGAAAATTACGTAGGAATTTTTGGAAGCTGCAATTTACCTACGGAACTTTTTCTTGTATCTTAAATTATTTAGCTCAAAATTTAAATTCTCAATTTTTTCATCGTGTTTTCGAAAAATAAAGCCTAAATAAGCATGCCTAATTAAAAATTGTTTGATTGAATATTGTGGGATTTAAAACAAATACAATTTCTTTTTGAATTTTTTTTTTATCTCACGATGTTTGGCTCAAAATTTGAATTTCATATTTGTTTTATATATTTTCGATAAATAACACCAAAATAAAAAAAATTCTATCGACAAATTGTTAGATTAAAGTTCGCTGCACTTTAAATAAGCTATAATTTCTCCTGAAGAAAAAAATATCACATCTTACCGAAAAATGTTTAGGGGAAATATTATAGGTTTTTCAAAAAGGTACAAATCTTCTGTAGAATTTTTTCTTTCATCTGTCGTGGTTTGGCTTAAAATTATAATTTTCGATTCATTCATTTTTAATGCATAAAACCAAAAAGATGTGTTCTATCAAAAAAGATTAAATAAAAAATGTACATATTTGAAAAGTCTTCAACTCTTCTTCCGAATTTTTGTCTCGCATCTGTCGTAGTTTGGCGTAAAAATGAAATATTTTATTTTTAAATGCCATTTTCGATTGAAAAAATCGTTGGTTCGCCACGAAAATCTGGTTAACAAATTCATTATTTGAGGGCTAAAAAGTGAGCAAAAGCTTAATTAGTTTCGTTAATTTGATTAAAAGTTATTGCTTTTACCAGCGGGCAGACGGACAGGCAAACCTACGCCATCGCCGAAACTTCATTCTCGGCTTCAGAGGGGCTTATAAAATAGCGCAAAGTAATCTTCTCAATCAGAAATGTGAAGAATCTTAAGAAGTTACCATATTTTCATGCAAACAGCAAAAATTAGTTTAAATACTCAAAATAACAATTCTTTTACCGTTAACGGAAACCGATTATAAGTAAGCGATTTAAATGATCTAAATACATTTGAATATAAGAAGACAAGACCAACTAAACTTCAAAGACATTCACGAGGTTCAACATATCAGGTAAAATATGAAAAAAACCAAACTTAAGTATTTAAATTATATTCTGAAATCTTTTAAGAAGTTTGAAACCCAAAAAGGAGATTTATTAAAAAAGCAATTCTTGGAGTTGAGAATATTATTATTTCAATCATTTTTGGAGATTTTAGAATTGCAATTAAAAACTTAATCTGTTGAAGAGACATAATTTGTCAGTCTTAACCTTTAAGTGACCTTAAAAATTGACCTGAAGGTCATAATGGTCAAGGTGATGTACACCTTAACATTTCATCGATTTTTGTTAAGCATCGTGAATATTTGGTTACCCCGAGAAACCAAGACAATTCAGAAAAAGGGCATCTGGTCGTTCCTTAGATATTTTACCTTAATTTTGTACCTTTCCAAGGTCACAAAAACTATTTTTCCATACATCATTTTTGACGCGAAATTTCCCGCTCTTTTCAAATCCGCAGAGAAAAAGTGAACTAAAAAAAAAAAACGTGCGGAAAAGCGTACTAAAAACACGCGATAGCAGAAACGACCTACGAATTAGCGAGAGGTAAAACGAAACAAGAAAGAAGGGAGAAGATTCCCCCCATTTTGCTGCTGCGAAGACCAGCCTCGTGTGAACCATAGAATCATTACATTTGTTGCGAACAGGAAAATTTTTGCACCATATAATTAAATTTTGTACGGAAAACGGAATGTTTAATATATATCCAAACAGATCATTTTATTTCAACAGAAAAGAATGTGTGATATATAAAAGTGATATATGAACTTTAAACAAGAAGAATGAATTTTTACCACAAAAGTAATTTTTTAACTAAGAAAGATCAACTTCCTTGCAAAAAAATGTTGTTAATTAAAAAATATATATTTTCAATCGAAAATGATAAAGTTAAATTTTTTAATTAAAAAAAAAAAATTTCAACAAAATATTAGAATTTTCAAAAAGACAAAATATATTATTTTTAACCAAAGCAGATGCTTTTTGAAACATGAAGAATAAATTTCTACTAAAAAAAAAAGAATTTTCAACTGAAAAAATGGTAAAAAGAAGATCAACAAAATTGTCAAATTTTCAACTCAAAAATGAATAATTAAACTAAAAAATTAAGTGTTTAACCAAAATTCTAATATTTACATTTTTAGTTTAAAAAATTTAATTTTCGACGATTTTAAACAAAGAAGTGAATGCACAAACAAAAAGAATAATATTCTATCAACGAGATGGATTTTTAACCACATGCATACTTAAATTTGAATAAAAAAGATTAATTTTTAACATAAATGGAATTAGTACATGTTCAGTAAAAAAATTAATAAAAAAGCAAAAAAAAAGAATGCATTTTTAATCAAGGAAAGTCAGTTTCACACAAATAGTTTTATAAAAAAACACGAAATTTAAACCAAATTAATTTGACAAAAAATGAATTATCTATAAAATAGGTGAATTTTCAATCATGAATGCCATCGTAACATTTTCAATCAAAAAAATAATTAAAAATTTACACATTTACCAAAAAGTTCTAACCAGATAGTTGTCAACTAAAAAAGATTTTTCAACCAGGAATGGAATAGTTTAATTTTCAGATAAAGAAAAATTATTTTAAACAAAAACATCATGATTTTTTACCAAAGATATTGGTTTTCAAACAAGAAGGAAAAGTTTCTACCAAAAAGACGAACTCTCAATTGAAACAAAACACTTTTTAATTGAAAATTGCATTCTATTCTGAAGGTTTCAGTGAAAAAAATTAAATTTCAACTCAAGAATAACATTTAAAAGAAGAATTTTCAACCAAAATGTTTATTATCTTTCTGTAAAAGAATTTAAAATAAATAGATCAAAAATCATCATTCTATGGAGAAAAAAATATTTCACGACATTAGTCCAAAACATAAAAATGAATTTAAATGTCTATTTAAAACAATTGTCCTCGTTATTTCTCTGAGATTCGAACTGAAATATTAATATACACAAATCTACATCTACGTCTAATATACACAAACCTCTTTGGTTGAAAATTAATTTTTTGCACTGAAAATGTAACTGTTCCACTTTTTGTTAAAAATGAATCATATTTAGTTGGAAACTTAACTCTGTATTTGCCAAATCGTCTCAATTGATAGCAAATTATTCTTTTCGTTTTAAAATGTATGTATTTTGATTAAAAATTCAGTTCTTGGGTTGTTAATTTTTTTGTTCTTGTTGAAAATTTTATTATTTTGTTCTAACTTCTTTTTTTCGGTCAGTAATCATATTTTTACTGAAAATATAACTATTCGAATTTGTCCGGAGAATTAAACTTTTTTTAACACTTTCTTTTTTAGTTGAAAATTCAGCTGTTTGTTGGAAAATTTATGTATTTTGATGAATATTCGTCTTTTTGATAAGAATATTATTACTTGTGTTTGCAAATTCATTTCTTTGCTTGAAAATATAACTATTTTGTTGTTGATTAGATTTTTTTTAATTATATTTTTTAACTGAAAATTTAACTGTTCCAGTTTTGGCTAAAAGGGTATGTTTTTTAGTTGAAAATTAAGTTCTTTTGTTGAAAATTAAACTATTTTGTTGAAAAATCAAATTTGACTATTCTATTTTTGGTTGAATACTTATTTTTAAATAGAAATTTATTTTAAAGATAAAAATTGCTTTCGTGTTTGCTTCAAAATTCGTCGTTTTGAGAGAAAATGAATTTCATTGATAGAAAATTCATCTTGTTATTAGAATATTATTCTTGTTGTTGGTGCATTCACTGCTGTGTTTAAAAATGTAACTAGTCTGTTGTAAATTCGATCGTTTTGTTGTTGTTCAAAACTGATTTTTCAAATTGAAAATTTAAACGTTTCATTTTTGCTCTAAAATTTATATTTGACGTTAAAAATTATTTTTCTTATTAATAATTCAACTATTTTGTTGAGAAAATGATTGTTATTGAGATGAACAAAAATTCAACTGAGAATTTAATTGTATATTTTTGTGTTAAAAAATTATGTTTTATAATTGAAAACTTATCTCTTTTTTCATTGAAAATTGAACTACATGATTCGAAATTTTTTTTTTTTTGCTTGAAAATTGACCGTTTTCAGTTAAAAATTCATCTGTTTTGGAATTAAATTATTCTGCTTGTCTGAGAATGTATCTGTTTAAAATGTGTTATCTTCTGTTTAAACTTTATTAATATGAAACTTGAAATATTTTGCTGAAATTTGTATGCTTGAAAATTGAACTTTCTCAATTAGAAATTCATCTTTTGGTAGAGAATTATTATTATTTTTGTTAAAGTCATCTACTTTAATCGAGAATTTATTTCTTTCGTTGAAAAGGCATCCTTTTTAAAAAACTTTTTGTAATAGAGTTTGAGATTATTCTTTTACATAACGTTTAAACGTTTCATCTTCCGACAAAAATTGCTCTTTTTAGTTGAAAATTCATCTATATGGTTTAAAGTTAATGTATTTTGTTGACAATTAAACTATTTTGCTGCAAACTTTTTATTTGTTGTAATAAATTTATTTTTGAAACTAATAATGTAACCGTTTTTTGTTGGAAATCGGTCTGTTTTGTTCAAAATTCGTTTTTTTTCTTGTTAGAAACTCGATTTCAAAAATTTTAAATTTATGTTTCCAGTAGAAAATTATCGGTTTAAACAGTAAATCATTTGTTTTCAAATTAAATTTTTTGCTTGAAAATTTAAATATTTCGTTGAAACTTAGTTTTTTGTGGGTAATAATTTTTTTTACTATTGGACAATTTACCTTAGTTTTAAATTCGGTTTCTTCTTTGTTCAAAATCAATGTTTTGAACCAAAAATTTACGTGTCCCATTTTTGGTTAAAAATTAAAATTTTTCTCTTGAAAGTAAATTTCTTTGTTTGAAACTTGAAATATTCTGTTGAAAATTCCGTTTTTTATCCAAACATTCAACGTCGATTTTTTATTCAATATTTTTTCTTTAACTTAAAATTCGGTTCTAAAGTTGAAAATTGAGCAATTGTGTTGAGAAGTTTTTTTCTAAATATATATATTTACATACTGTAAATGATAATATTTTTGTCTTCGCAACAAATCTAATGATTCTAAAGTAACTTCGGATTTTAAAACCAGAATAAATTTGAGGAGCACCTAATTATATCATCATTCGTGAAGTCGGGCGAGCTCGGTTCATGTTCGCGCATTTTCGGCTTTACATGAGGCTAATCTTTACAACAGTAAAGTGGGGGGACTCTTCTCCCTTCATTCTTGTATCGTTTTAGCTCTCGCTATTTCTTGTGTAGTTTTTGCTCTCGCATGTTTTTACTTCGTTCTTCAACAAGTATTTTTTTTAGTTTTCCTTTGCTCTGAGCGTGTCAAATATGTCCCCCTCGGTCTTGGTCAACTGTTGTCCAAACCATTTCTACGCAGATAAAGTATTTTGCGAGATATTTGGCATTATAGATTAAAATGGGTCACCGTGTATAGTTTTAAACAAAGGCAATTAATGAAAAAGTAATGCTTGCAGTTAAGTATAAAGGTATTTCAAACATTTTTGGAGATTTCAGAATGTTAATTGAAAACTTAATGGGTTTAATGCGTCTAATTTTCGTTCAACACTTGTTATTTTTTCTTTTTCATTATCTAAAACAATGTCTCTGTCATAATTATCGATACTTTCTGTGAATTTAAAAGCTTCATTCAAAAACTTATTAGTTGCGTCGTCATCATTATTTTTAATATTTAAAACCAGTATGAATGGCACTGCTGCTGATGATGAAGATTTTGGCGAATCACGATTTAGACATTCACGTGATAGTGACGGTATTTTTTCCTTTTCAGAAAAGTGGAGTTTTTTCTTAGTGGCAGAACACGATTGGTGAGTTTCGTCAAACAAATTTTCTGTAAGTATGCGCCTAAACTTCGTATGCACAATCGGTGCCCTTGAGGGTTCTTGGTTTGTTGACTATCGCCTCGAGATCGCATCAACTTTCAAAGTAGACAATGATGATGCTAACGGTGTTTGATTTACTTTTGGCACGTACTCTAAAAAAATTTAATCTGAAAAAAACGTGATATGAAACTAGAAGCTACACAGTTCTGACCTTAAAAGTGCCGATTATAAATAGTAACAAACTCTTTTTAGAGTTGACCTTTTGCCAGAGGCGTCACCAGGTGCGATACCAGATCTGCTACCAGTTCTGTCACCGGAATTACCAGCTGACCTGTCACTACACTTAATGATCTAAAACAAATGAAAACATTTTGTCTGACACTCAAGACTGCATTTTTTCGTAAATAAAAAAAAACACACAGAGATTAAAACCCTAACTTTTAGATTATTAGATATAAATTCTTTTTTTTCAGATCACAACACTTCTCGTCAAAGTCCACATCAAACTTAGACCTAAATGGCATAAACTGACACGCGAGAGACGAAAGCCTGTGTGATTACGTTGCGCAGTAAAAATATAGTTGTTACAAGATGGTAAGTTAACCTCAGTGGGTATGCAATGCGTGCGCGTGTATATGATTGCTTGTGTCAATCCCTTAGGAAGCATTGATTTACTAGAACAACCTATAGGGAACAAACTCCATATCGATGTTGTTCACAGCATGGACGCATGAAATCTCAAAGACTAAAACATTCACATGTAATCTTCGGGATGATTTAAATAATATTTTCAGAATTTACGACACACGTGCTCTTCAAGAGTAATAAATAATGTCCTCAGATTTCTTAGATGACAAACTAGTTGCTATTATCAGGTCGATGTTTCTCGAAGCTTCGAGAATCCCCTAGTTCACGTAGGCCAACTATCTTTTCGGAAGCTTCAAGAACTCAGGGAAATCCCCCGATCCAATTAGCGTCATCTAAAAAAGAAGCGTGTAGCTAACTTGGTCAATAAAACAGGAACCCACCTTGCCGACTTGGTCATGGATTCGTGGCAGTGGTCTAAATTACCAACTAAGCAGTTACAGACTGTTGGGAACTGACTGGTGCTATATTGATCAGGTCGAAATCAATGGAGCATATCCTATCTCATATTTTAATGTGATATTCTTCAAATCAAGACGTGAATTGTATGTTCCCTTTCTATAAATCAAGTCACGTACATATAAAATTCCGAAATAAATTTTTCACAGAGTATTAATAGTGATTGCAGATGCAAAAGTAATATTCAAAGGCGGGTCCTATACCTTTCCATTTAAAAAACGCAAGGTAGAGGAGCATATGAAAGAAGGATGGGATAGGCTTACACTCCAAGAAAAAAATCCAGTCATTACTGGTAATCGCAGTAGAAAGCAGTAATTTTTTTATTTCTTGCAGAAACAACGTTTTCTGGGAAAAATATTATATCAATATAAAAAGTCAGGTCACCAGAATCAGTACTTGAAGTTTTCTGCACTTTGCAATGCGAAACACATGTATAAAAATTTAATCCACGTAATAAAATACTTATATGTATCTTAAAAATGCTGTACTTTTTTATTGCCAAGTTCCTAGCCCATCAGCGGTAAAGAGATATTTCGGGTTCCAATTGTGTAAAAATGGACGAATTTTGACGGCGTTTCGTGAATATGGCAGTTCACCTTTTCAGGGCTGACCTGAAACTGAGGTATCAGGTTATGTTGTTCTTTTGTATACTCTCTACGATGCCTGTGATTGGCCAGAGCCCCTAACCGCTGGGACTAGTAGAATCTGATTGTTTAATCAAGTCTTTTGTTTAATCCAGGAGGACGTAAAACTAAATCGGATTGGTCTTATATCCATTGTCCCTACTGATGTTATTAGGGTATTGTGAGATTTCGATTTTTTCTCTGTTTTCTTGGAAAGATATTGTGTATTTTTGAAATGACTGTTGTTTCGTCATGTAAAATGTTATGTCCTGGGTCGATATGATAATCAGTTAGGGCTGATTGCCTGACTTTACTCTCATGTTCGTTTATATGTTGGCTCACCGCTCTCCCGGTATCTGTAATATAGACTTTGCCACAAGAACAAGGGATTTTATATACTCTTGGATCACTGAGGGGCAGTACAATAAAATCAATTAGTTGTTCTTAGTCATTCATCAAGCTAATATTGCACGAATGCTGAATCCCGGTGCTTTGTGTTTGAATTTTCTTAAAAGTACCACTTAAAATATTAACTAGAAATACATTTATCAATTCATTTAATTCCTTTTTTTTAATTCCATTATTAATTCCTTTTAGATACAGTTAATAATTTATTTGGTCAGTCATTCTTACTCATTGAATCAGTAGATTTTTACTAATAACTAGTAAACAAATCGACACTACATGAGTTAGTACAAAACTACTACCAACCAGTACTTTTCTGCTAGTTCAGATTTATAGAGTATTTCGGTAGATCTTTAACCCTCCTAAGCGTATCACATATTTTGTAAATGACCAATAAACTAAATGATATCTTTGTAAAATCTTGATTAGCGATGATCTATTTTTACAAATGATTGATATTTCACTATTTTCAGTTTTTTCATTCAACTTGCTGCACATTCTTCTGCTACTCTGTTTTCATTTCACCTTATGCTGAGAAATACCTTATATATTCCTAAACTCTATTTTTTATCGTAGGGGCTGAAGCGTAGGCTTTGGACCCACTCTGCTGTCCAACGGAAAAACGTAGTAAGTGACTTTTGCCAAAGAGGTTATTTTCTCATGCGCATGTATCGGAAACTAGTCTTTGTGGCAAATTTGTGGCACTCGAGAAGAGGCTCGGCGGCCGGGACCTCTATAGAAAAAGTTTTTCTAAGTACTTCGAGCTGTTGCTCTTGGTGTTTCGGAACCCACCTCAAACTGAGGGTTTCTCTCCCACCACCAAGTAAGTGTATGGGGGATGTGTAAAGGAATAGGGAAGAAAGTGCAAGCAAAATGTCAACCCTTAGAGCACACATTAAAAGCTTCCATTTCAATTCCACTTTGGCCTCTTATGGCCGTATTCGCCTTTATTTTCAAAATCTGATTTCTTTTTAAAATCGTAAGCTCTTGTATTTTCTCCTGCTGTCTTCGGACGACTACCTCTTTTGTATAAATAAAAACAAAAAATTTTTTCCTTTCCGAGTTCTTTTTATTTCTATCTAGTTTTTTTTCATTCCTCTATTTTCCTTTACTGTTTATTTCTTATTTCTTGATTTTTTTTTGCCAGTCTGAAGGATGTTGAACTTGGTCGCCTGAGTATATTCATGACCTCATGATTTTCCATTATTTGTTTTTACTTCCTAAATGGTGGGTGAATTTCTTTTTTAAATGAAAACTGGTCCTTAAAATTTCGTATTAAACTTTTTAGCTATTCCTTCCCCTTTATTTGATATATTTTCATCGCTTTTTGAAACTGATTTGCCAATTTTGAAGCTAATGGGTCTACGCCAGAAATTTTAATTATTTTTAATTTTATCATTTTATCTGCTCATTTTTCTAATTCTTGCAATACTATTTTGTTCAAAGGATTTCACTAAGTAGTTTACGCCGAGAAATGTGAATTCAGTATAAAGTAGATAAATTGAAAGAAATAAATAGTTGTTTAATTAATTTCAATAATAACCATGCCTTAACCGAATATGGTGCAAATAAGAAAATTTGGGCTAGCAATTAAATTTGTCCCGTCGTACTGCCCCCCCCCCCCCACCGCATCGCATATTGTTAAAAGCTTTACATCCTTGTGCTTTCCAGGATGCTCTATAGTTTTACTAAAATTTAAATTACTCACTAATTCATGACAGTTTTTCTGAAACTCATTTATTGATTTTTTCGATTAGTATTCAAGCTAATAAAATTTTTGAACATTTAGCTTTAACTTTCTATAAGGAACTACATAATATTTCTTTTGTATTATATATTGTACTAATTTTTTAATTTAGCATTTTGAAATAAGAGGTACAAAATATTCTAGGCAGAAAGGTAAACCTTTATGGAAATTTAGAATTTTCCCAAGATACTCTAAATCTACTTCATGAATGTGAATTTCGAATGGATCATCAGGAATAACGAAAAATTTTGGTTCATTATACAAATTTTTAAAGCACTTTAAATCTTTATAAGGTGAATATTTGCTCATAGCAGCATCAGGTTGGTTATTAATATGAACATATATTATGTACATAAGGCTTTCCTATGCCGATATGAGCGCATTTATAGCTTAAACAAGTGTCACTGAAGTCACTATGGAATGCCACTGATGAATATGACAACCTCCCTGACTTTAACTTAGATAGCAGCTTTCAAAGACTAATCTAGTTTCAAAAGTAATTTACAACTTTGTTAGCTGAAAATACTTGCTTTATTAGAAAACAACACAAAGTTTGCAGAAGGGTTTCCTAATTGAAAAAAATTTATTTGAGGGCTGGAACGAAGCGCGGCTGTTCAGCACACAAGAGGTAAGGGAGAGGCTAAAGAGGGTATTGAAATAAGTATACGCAATAGTTTTAGCACAAAGGCTGCGGAAGGATATCGAGGGGAAAGAAATATTGCCAGCGACGTAGGCGGAATTTAGGAAGAGAAGGATCACTATCGACAATGTTAACGTCTTGCAGCATGTGGTAGATAGAGAATAAGCTAAGAAAGGTTTGCAGGTATAGGCGTTCCTTGTGAGTCTGAATGACGTGTTTCCATCAGTGGATAGAGGGAGGTTTGGATAAGGCGATGAAGGCAAGGTGAGTAGAGAGAGGCTTGATAGAAAGAGTAAGAGAGGTATATCATATTCTTCGATTTTAATCACGGATATGGAAGGTAAGCTTGCGGATGAATTTGGAGGAGGAATTGCTATGACCAATTGCTGCTAGCTAAGAGCAAGCCGGATTTAAAGGAGATGATGAAAAGGTTAAGAAGACACCTGGATAAGAATAGCTTTCCCTTGAATACGGAAAAGTCCAAGGTTATGTTGTTCAGGAAAGAAACTTCAGGAAAGAAAAAAAAATCAGGTAAGGATAATAATTAAATGTAGAATTCGTTACATGCGAAGAAAAATATTTCAATTTAAATATCAGTATTTTTTAAAAAAAGAAAAAATTTTTTGGATAAAAAAACTGTTTAATTGATCGTATTTAGTACTAAATCTCTTCAATTCAATTAAGATTTTTTCTTAGTGTTATATAATACAAGATATTTTTATACTTCACACTTGAAAACCTCTGCCCTACAACGGCAAAGAAACAGAAACATCCAGCTTGTAGGTCAGGTGCAACTGACAATCTAAATTTACATTAAGTGGTTTAATTTATTATCTTAAAAAAATTGTGTTAAATATGGTTGAAATTGGAAAAAATAAGGTAATAAATTGAAGAAATATCCTAAAAGTTCTTTCCGGTACCTCAAAATGTTATTAAAATTCAAATCAATCTAGAGATAAAAGGACGAAATATATAAATAAATAGAGGCAACCTTGAAATTCGTAATGAATTATGTATTTGATTAAAGCATAGTTATTTTCATTAAGTGCTTAATTAGTCATTTGTGCGTTTTAAGGTATAAATAAAAAGGGAAATATGCGTGTATGAGAAATCATAATTTACAAAAGTTGACATAATCAAAAGAAAAATCGACGACGAAAAGTTGGGAAATTAAATATAATAGATTTGTCAGTAAGTAATTTGAAGAGTTGGGCTATGGGGGTGTCTGATTCACTTTTTATGAACTCGATGGAAACTGCCGCATTCATTGTTGTAAGATTTTCAGATATAACAGTTATGTATTTCTGTTTGTGCAAATTGTTGATAAAACGGACACAGTCAAAACTTGAGCTCCAATAGATACTTGTAGAGACCTAAATGGATTCGTTTAGAGCGCACTTGAAAAGAACAGCATCAACAGCATCAAGGCCCATTCACAAACCAACCGCTTACAAAGTCGGTTCGGTAAGTTAGCGATTTACATAATATGTCGGTAAAGCAAACACTAACGATATTAATATTTATTCATTTTATTTTTTACTTTTTGAGCTTCACTTATTTTATAATTTTTAATACAAAATTGGTTCAAGTCCACACCACCTTTATATGACCATGATTGAAAATCATTGGTCAATTAATAATTGGAAATGTAATGCGATTTTATTTATTATAAGTGAAAATGCATTACTCAGCTAACCCATTTTGAACCTACTCTTAAAAGTGATGAAAAATTATACTGCATATAAAGTATCAAAATGCATACAGTTCGTTATACTTACTTTATAAAGTTGAAAATACACTTAGGGTATTTTCTTGGAATAAGAAAATAAATTCAAAAGGGTTAATGCAAGATTCCCTTTTTAATAATTGAATATTATTGCTGATGACTTATTTATAAATGTGAGCATACATAATAAGTTTATTGACCAATGACTTAAGACGAATATTTTTTGGCATATGCATCAGTGCTCCCAATTTTGGGAACGTTTAGAACTGCGCATGCGTCGCGCCAGCAACATGTTTGGTTGCATTTAGCGTGCGCATTTAAAATTATATAAATATTAAAATGTTATATTTATAATAAATAATGATTGGGAAATGCTTCAAAAGTAATTTATTAATCCTAAAATAGAATTTTTGAGTGACAGATGGAAAAAATATTGTGATTTTATTGCAAAAAACGTTTTTAATTTTAACTTCAGAAAAAAATTTCAATTTATTTTTAGTAACTTTATTGATTTTATTTTAGATCAAATAGTTGCGGATAGAAAAAATAAAAATTAGAAACTCGACAGAGACAAGATTAATCATTGAGCTAAAAAATGCTTTCTTTCTCTTACCTCGGAATTCACAGCGTCTTTTTAATTAAAATCGAATAAAATTTTTATCTGTCACTTCAAAATCTTATTTTATGATTAGGAAATTACTGTTAATGCATTTCCTATTCATTATTTATTATAAATATCACATTTGAATATCGACACTATTCAAATTCAGCCCGCCAACAGTAACCAATCATGTTGCCGGCGCGACGCAAGCGCAGTTCAAAAAGTTCCCATGATTGGGAGCACTGATATGAATAAGCCTTTATATTTAAAAATTTGCTACATGACATGCAAATGATATTTATCAATTCATTATATCTATTTCAATTGCAGTAATAAATATTATAAGTTAATTAGGCTCATTAAGCTATGTTCATCAGAGTTCGATGACATGTATGCTTTAAGGAAATACTGTGTTATTAATTAAAAGTAATGTCTAAGAGGGCAAAACGAAAATAGGTTGTTTGGAATAGGTACAATTACATTTGAGATCCTTTCGAACCCCAAGTGTGGTATCATTTAAAGCTCATTTATCCTTTTGGGTTCCTTTTCAGCAAGTGGGGTTCATTTTTGTTGCAGCTCCTTTGGAACCAAAAATGGGTTCCAATGGAAACGACAGTTTTTTTTTTTGTTGGTTTGCTCTTCTTTATTTTTTGTGTTTCAGGAACAGTTTAATTTGTCTGAGTGTCAAACGATACGTTGATAGTTTTACTTTCTGAGAACCTTAAAAAATCATAGACCCGCGAGGATTCTATCTCTACTGAATAACTGTTAACTTGCGAGATACGAGCTTGTTTATATACAAAAACTGCACTGATTCAACTCGGTGACATGCGTCGGTATATGTACTTAAAATATATGGGGAGTGGGGGAGCCCTGTGTTTGGTGGGTGAAGAGCTATATTTTGTGAGTGTGGGAATAACTGTTGTGCCGCAAACGTGAATGAAAGCAAATTCTCATGAACATTCAAACAAAGGATTGAAATATGCGCTTCCTAGAAATGACACAAGAGAACACGTGTTTCATATAAATCATTCAAAAGAATTCGTATTTCCTAGAAATTACACAAAGGAACACTTTTCACCTGAAAGCCGCACAAAAGAATCTCCATATCACGTACTTTACACAAAAGAACACATATTTTCCCTAATTCACACAAACCTGTTAAGTGGAAGGGGGCGGGGGGTATTTGATATAAACCCTGTTTTTCAGGTGGAAATGAATAAGTGCTATGAAAACAACTTTCCCTCATTTGCAGATATATGCAGGGTGTAGATATACTGGCGCTAAGTTTTAATCTATCCAAAGAAAGAACCATTGGATGAATAATGGGTATTTTATATAAAAAAATTGTCAAGTACAGGATTCAAAGTAATAGAAACAAAACAGTTCATCAAAACAAATAAATTCAAGGTGAGGCGTTACTACAAAGGCTAATTTGTTTCATCTTTCACAAAATGTCATCTACTTTCTGTAAAAGTATTATTCCACTGCGTAGGCAAAATTCACAAATGAAAATAATTTTCAAGCAAATGCCATTCTTTGTTCATGCACGGTTCAAGGCATACCGATACATTTTCTCAAGAACAAATAATTTTTTAAGTACTTTTTTCCAGAGAAAAAATTTCGCTTTCGTTCATGTGTCAAAACCATCTTGTACAATTCTTATGATGTGTTCTTAAGTAGTAGTCTAAACTAAAATTTTTTTAAACTAAACACATATTTGAACGCAGAATTGTGTAAAAAATTTGTGAAACTGTCTTCAAGGAATTAGATGAAGTATAATTCTGATCAAAAACATTTTAGTTATAACACTTCATCACAAAGGGAGACATTTTCTTAGGTCATTTATAAATCAAATAAATAAGTCTGTGAATAAACTCTACCACTTTTCTTATACGAGAGAAAAATTTTAAAACCAAATTTTTTCTGTGTCTGATGGTTCAAATGTATAACGTATATAGTGATAAAGTCCTTTAAAGAAAAAAACTATTGGCAAGTTCACACATAAGCGGGAGAGGGTGATGCTAATGCTTAAACCAGTTTAGTGGATTTTTTTGGCATAAGCCGAGTTTTCAGGTGTAAAACAGTTTCAACATGCTAGAAATAGAAACATTAATCGAAGCAAAACAACAATTTTTAAAGAAAAGCTTTAACACAAAAACTAATTTTGTTCATACGAAATGTTCAGAACCAATTTATAGGAAAATATATGCCACAAAATTACATATAATTTGTGCGAAACACATTTCCAAACAAAGTGCTGAAAGAACGACGACCAAACTCAATGAAATCTTTAGGAAAAATAATTTTTTAGAAAAAACATTTGTTAGCAATTAAAAAAGTTCTTTTGTTTTTACCTAACTTTTTTTTAATGAAAAAAATTCTTAAACTTAGTTTTTTTTAATTAGTGACCATTGCGAAAGTTTCCGCAATCCGAGCCCTAGCGCTCTACTTGACAAGTTAGTTTCACAGAAAATTTCAAAATTAATTAGAGAAAAACAGAAATGTTTAAGGGAAGGCTTTACCACAAAACCTTATTTTTTTCATTCGAATAATGTTCAGAACAAATTTCTATAGAAATGTATGACACAAATTTTAATAAAATTTATGGAACTAATTTTACAAAGAAAGTTAACAAAATCCGCACGCTTCGCGAGCATATTTTTATGGCACGCTGGGCGCACGACTGTTGGTTCTCGCGCTTCGCGGTCGATGATATATTTATCTCGCGCCCCGCGCTTGATAATGTATTTACTTTTCCCGGTTTTTCAAAAACTGAATTTACTTATTTCCAATTTTATTTTGACGATTTAAACGTAGCACATACTGCCAAAACATCAGACTCATTTTTTTTCAACTTCTAAATTAAATTTCTACATCAGTGACCCGAAAAATTTGATTAACGAGTATTTGGAGGCGGGAGTGGGAGGCAATTAGTTTCAACCAAGAGTCATAGCTGGTGCTATGCTGTATGCTGAGAAGTTAAACCAACCTTCAGCAGCGTTGTGTTAGATGGGAGTTCATATGATCTCATTTTCACATTACCGGCCCACAGTGGGAAAAAATGACTTTTTTGTTCAAAATAACGTACAGCCCACAAATAATGAGTGATTTGAACAACAAAAAAATTGAAAAAAATCTGTTAGGATTCTTAAGAGAGTTGTCGCGTCTGATTTTTCAATTAGGTTTTTCAATTTTTTACAAATAAACAAACAAATGTGACGAAATAATTGCCATTTTATCTATTTTACGTTACATGAAAAAAATATTAAAGTGATCAGATAGTGAATGAAATTTGTTCTTTACTTTGAAAATTACTGAGTAAGTAATTCTATGCCGACTTCAATAAATAAATATAATGTACATTTGATATAAAACTGTTTAAAAAAGGCCGACAGAGCCTCAAACAAACAGAATTCACAATCACCAAATTACAGTTGACGATTTTTGGTAATAAATTTGACAAGGTCTGCGCACAAACATGGTAGGAATACAAATACCAAGCCCATTGTGCGAGTTAAGTACATTATCTAGCGCCAATCAAGAGAATCAATATTTGTGCTCACTTGACGCGCTCGAACTTGCAAGCGAAGCTCTTTTAAAAAAAGAAAAATACACAATAATCAAATTACAGTTGTCGATGCTTTGACCTTTAATTTGTATATATTATTTTACTTGAAAGTTATTCAATACAGTATAATAATAAATCGTCTTCATCAAAGAAAAGTCCTCTTCAGTACACATTTATTCATCATTTATTCATCATTTATTCATCAATTTATTCATCAATTATTCATCAACTGAGATAACGTGTTTCCAAGTAATCTTCTTGAAAAAATGATGAAATGGTTTATTTTATTGCCTATTTGATTCTCTTTTATTTAATAGTATTCAGGTATGTAAATAACCTGATATTAAGAGTTTTTCAGGGAATGAAATAATCCATTGTTAATTAAATTAAATAAAAATTCCGAATTTTGTCTTAGACGCTATCGGTAAATCACGTAATCGGTTTTTCTCAGAAACGTTCTCAAAGTTAAGAAAATGTGCATAGAATCACAGAGAAGTTTAAAGGGATTTTTAAAATCTGTTGATTGTGAAGTGTACATTTAGAATAATATAGTAGTTTACGGAACTTTCACATAAATATAAAATTATAACCAAATTGTATATACAGTGAAACTCTTCTATAGCGCCGATTTTTTGGCTAACGGTGGGTGGGAAATGACTCATTAGAGGCCGCACGGATATTTTTGTTCACGCTTGAGTGCTCGCCTGAGTAACAATCGCAGACCCTGCGACTCTCGCGCAGCTCCTGTTATACCTACCTGCACCGCGGCGTCAATTCTCAGAAAGGGCTATAGAAGGAGGGGCTATTAAAGGACTTGCCATTTTTTACTCAATATATAAAAAATATATCAATTGACTTTTAAGGATTAAAAAGGATTTCAAGAGATTTTAAGGCACTTTAAAGTACTAGAAAGTATTTTTTTAAACTACAAATACTTATGAAATTTACAGAGGATTGCGTTGAATAATATTGAAAAAATAAATGACCCAAAGAGAATTTTTTCTTCTGAAAAACCAACATTCACCTTTTTTTTAAAGCGACGCCAGATGAGAAACAAGTCGAAAAATCTACATTGTTTTCAAAAGAATTTTTAGAAAAATTTCTCATACTTTTGTCTCGCGTAGTTATTCATATCTATTACGAAAATATGACATTTGTTTTTCCGAAAATTATTTAGTTTATACCAGTACAATTTTATGTCAGAAAAAATTAAAAAGAATATGAATGATTAGTTTCAACAATTTTTACATTTAGCTTTTTTGTGTGAAGTCAATAAATTAATTAACTGAATTAAAAGCAATGAATTATAAGACAATATCGTAAGGATGTTTAAAGTAAATCCTTATTGCATTTGATTAATTACAAAGTACTATTCATCCACACCTTATAACTAATCCGCTCGCTCCTATAGCCTAACCTTCCTCAACGCGCCTCGCCTCGCCTGGCACGCATTTCGCTCTTTTGTCGCTATGCCTCGCATTACCAGCCTCTGCCTCCGCAGCTAACACCTAATACTTAACTACTATTTACAATATTTACATTTCTCTTATATCTACTTCCTCTCCTATTTACAATCTTTCCTTCTCCATTGCTCTTGCTCCTTCCTTCTCTTCTTCTCTATCTTACCCAACACCCCCTTCACCCATGCTACTGCCCTTTTGTCACCCATTTCATGCAACAATATGTCCATGCTTATCCCCCTCTTTTCCACCTCTTCACATTTCTCCAACCAATGCTCCAATTTTGCATCCCCCTTTCCGCATAATTCACACATTCTCTTCTCTCTAGAAAGCCAGAATATATTATAATTCTCCATGCAACCTCAACTCATTCTCGCTATAAGTTTCTGACTTCCTTGCTCTCTTTTCGTACACAAGGATTGTGCTATCTCCCTGGGCATAATCCACACATAGTTTCCGTTATACCTTGACTTTTTTATTCTCTCCTCTCCTTTTGCCTTCTCTTTCTCCATGCCATTCTTTTGAACCAACTCATATACCTTCCTTTCTCGTGCCTTCTGCTAACTTCATTCATCTGCAAACTATTCGTTCTAAAATACCTTTCCCTTTCCACCTCCATTGTTCACCACTACGTCTGTTCTCCTTCTCCCACCAACACTTTCTAACCAATTTACTTCCCCCCTCTTCCAAAAATTTCTCCTCATATTCACACGCTTGACTTCCTGTTATAATCCCTAAACTCGTTCTGTCTCCCTCCTGACAATATAGTTAGGCGTATTTCTTGCTAACCCCAGTATCCACTTAACATACCTCTCCGTTACCCTATTTACCTCCTCACTTACTTTCCAACCTCACACCATCACTCCGTAAAATAAGACACTCATCACTAGCGAATCAAACAATTTCATTCTCCTTTAAAAATCATCTGCGAACACTCTCTTCCCCAGCCCCCACACTTTCCACAACACCACGTTTGCCCTTCTCAGTCTCTCTTTTATATGACCATCCACTCCCCCATTTCTTCGAAACAGGAAGCCCAGGTACACGAACTCTTTCACCTCCTGTACCGCTTTTCCCTTTAACTTCCACCCCCCCCCCCCCCCCAGATCTCCCACCTCCTTTCCTGAACACCATAACCTTGGAATTGTCCGCATTTAACTCTAACCTATTCTTGTCCAAGTACTACTACTACTTCGGCCACTAGCTTACTTTCCATATCGGCGATCAAAATTGCAAAAAGCGTTGCGCTAAGCGGGCACTCTTGCCTCAAACCCCTGTCCATCCAAAATCCCTCAGAGATTCCCTCCCCTCCTCTCACCCTATCTTTCGTTTCCTCATTTACCTCCCTTACCCTCTCGATCAGGCCCCTCTTCACTCCCCTCTCTCCCATTGCCTCCCACAACCTCCCCCTATCCACTGACGGGACCGCGCTCTTTTGATCTACAAAAAACGCGTACACTTTGGCACTCTTTTTGGTTAATTCTCTATCCACCGCGTGTTGCAAGACGTAAATATTGTCAATAGTGCTCCTTTTCTCTCTAAATCCCGCCTGCGTCTCCGGCAATATTCCTTTCCCCTCAACATCCTTTCGCAGCCTATCTGCTAACGTCATAGCGTATGTTTTGTACGCAGTATTTATGAGTCTAATTCCTCTATAATTTTTCTGCCTCTCCCTATACCCCTTCTTATACAGTGGTACGATCAACCCCTCTCTCCACCCTCTTGGTAATCCCTCCCCCTCCATACTTTTTTCACTACCCCCTTCAGCCGCTGCCTTACCTCTTGTGTGTCAAACAGCCACGCTTCGTTCTCTACCCCGTCAATCCTTTCTGCCTTCGATTTTTCCAACTTCCCTATCTGCTTCACTATCTTCTCGTCGTTCAGCTCCTCTTCATCTACCTCTCTGTTTCTTCTAATCCCTTCATTTCTCTTTTGACTATCTGACCGCGGAAATGAATCCCTAAAAAATTTCCTCCACTCGTCGCTTCCCATCTTCTCACTTATCCCCACCCTACGTTTCCTAAACCTATTAATTATCTTCCACACGTCCCCTTCTGTCTTAACACTTCAAAACTCCTCTTCCAGCTTTTTTTCTTTTTCCTGCTCTTTCTTCTTACACATCGCCCTAAACACCTTCCTGATTTCTACGTGCTCCTACCTTTTCGCGGTTCATTCCTTCCACTTCTTCTGCTTCTTTTTCACCTTTCTCCTCATAATTTTACATTCCCTATCCCGCCACGGCTTTACCATTCATTTCTTCTTTTTCCTAAATACCTTCTTTTCCACACAAACTTTCACTCTCTCTTGTAAATCCTCCCATACCTCTTCCACGAACTCCCCCTTAAAGCTTACGTTGCCCAACTGCTCATGATACTTCTCTATCGCTTCTCTCGTCAATGACACCCTCTCCCCTAACGACCTTTCTTCCCCACCCAGCCTTTCGCCCGCCTTCCCCTGTATCCACAAACTCAATGGTTGATGGTCTGATTCCACCCGTCCTTCTACTGTGAATTTCTCTATCTCCTCAAACCCTTGCATATTCATAATCACGTAGTCTATCGCCGATACACCCCTCTTACTCACATACGTGTATTCTCCCTCTTCGTCTTCTTTTACCATACCGTTCGCCACCGCCCACGCTCCATCCTCTATCCAGTCTCTTAGAATCTCCCCCTCTTTATTTATTATTTTACCCTTCGATTTTCTTTCAAAGCTCTCCCCTTCCAGGCACAGGCCCCCTTCCCACCCAATTCTCGCATTAAAATCCCCCCCCCCATTACCACCATACCCTCATCTCTCTCTCCTAGTACGTTTTCTACCCTTTGTTTAATCCTTTCCATTCCATCCTTATTGTACACAGTCACAAACTTATAAATCACCCCTCTTATCCTTACATCCCTCATTTGCACGCCCTCCCCTCTCCCTCTCCATGAACTTCTTCTTCTAATCCATCCCTAACCCCTGTTATAATTCCCCCACTAGCCCTCCCTTTCCTTTTTACTTTGACCGCCTCCTGTAGCCGCCACCTATACCCCCTTGGCAACTTTCGCTTTACTCTATCCCATTCCTCTCTCTTTACCCACGTCTCTACCAGTCCAATCACATCAAATTCCTGAGTATACCTACAGAGATTCTCATCTTTCTTCTTTACTCCTGCCACGTTCCAGTGCAACACCTTTAGCATTCCTCCACCCTGCATTACTCCCACCCCCTACTTCACCCGAAACAAATTCCCCTGCACTTCCTACAACAACTCCTTCTCCTCGTCCCATACCTACATTTTCTCGTTTTTTTTTTATTTTCCGATACCTTGAGTGTTTGAATGGATTTCTAGAGAACTTTGGAAAATAAGTTTTGGGAGAGTAGAACGTTAAACAGAAAAATTATAACGCAGATCTGGAACACAGAATTTTTTCAAGAGAATAACAATTATTATTTAAAACGGAAGATATTGAAGAGAATAATGATCCTGACTGCCAACAGTAAACTTTTGAACAATAATTTTAATGCAAATCTGTAACGAAAATTATAATTCTGAGTTGCAACAGGGAATATTAAAAATAAAATTATTGAATTCTCAAATCATAAATTTTCAGAAAAATAACAAGTTTCGCTGAGAATGGAAAATTTTATTTAAAAATTATGATTCGGTCACAGCGAGACAGTAAAATTATTATTTACACCGCACCTTGGAAACATATAGGTCATACTCACCAAAAATGATATATGAGGCTATTGTAAATACGTCTCTTCTTTCTCCAAGTACTCACTTTCCTGTCAAGCAACGTTAGTTTCCGACGTTCTTTGTCTAAAAAGAAATCTTGACTGGAAACAGATTTTCCTAAGGGTCAATTTTCAAAATGATCGGAAGCAAAGTATTCTTTTTGATACTTAGTAAGTAATCATATATAGAAAACATACTTGCTGTAAAGAAATTTTGTTCACGAATTAATATAAATGAATGCGGTATTCTTACAGATATTTTTTATAACTTATGCTGTAGAATAGTAAATAATACATTATTGAAATTCAATCAAATTAATACAAGATGCACTGTAGATTACGCTGATTATTCAAATGTGATTTAATTACTTTGAAAATGCGCAACTGGTATTATGAAACGTCACTAATTACTCACCATTCCATATGGTAGACTCCGCGTCATTTGATAATATAAATTTTCTTGATATAGGATTTGTCTGTGATGCAGTATATATAAAAAATTATTTCTCAAGTCTAGTACTTTAAAGAATTTTTTTTTCGATTGGATAAAAATTGACCGAGGTAGGGTAGGGGGAATTTTAGGATTTTGTGCTAGTAGTCACTATTTAGGGGACAACTAAACTGCTTTCGTATGAGTTTAACAAAACATTGTCCTATACATTTTTAAAGATTTTTATATGATTTATTAAATGGTTATAATAATTTTTGCATAAATTGAAAATTTAACATCGAAACCTTGAAGCACACAATACTATTTTTCTTTATGTCGATAAATTAAGAGTAAAGCAATACATCGATTACGTGCGTGACTGTTGAGTGCTGAGACTGTCATTGTGGTATTTTATTATCGGCATTACAGCATCTATAAAGATGTAATGCTTCTTTCTTTTTCTCAATGCCAGCTTCACAAATTTTCTATTTTTGACATGTGTCTTGCTGGTCTTTGCGTTGTCTTAGATTCTTTCGAAGATTTTTTTTTATAAAAATCGCACTCTCTTGCTGCTGAAAACGACTCCAACTGCAATTTCCGATCTGAATAAGGAATAAATGTTGTTTTAAAGCTATTTGTCTGTCCATACATCAGTCCGTCGTGCAGAAAGCCATATCCTTTATCTTTTGCTTTTAGATAATTTGAAAGAATAATTCATGAAAAATAAACGTCTTCATAAGCTATCAAAGCGTTCCTCTAAGGGGCTCGGCGTCTAGGTTGACTAATTTTGCTTCCTCGTAGAGAAAGTTTTTTAATGGGAACATTTTCGCAAAAATTTGAATCTATTTAAACAAACGGATGTGTCGATGTCACACTTTTTTGTGAACACGATAACATGAAAGCGGTTTCAGATGAATGTATGAAATTAGGAGGGCTTATTTTCATCACTAATGTTTTGAAACTAACCGAGGGATTTCTACAAATATAAATTGCATTTTTTCAGCACTTTATGTTATTTTAAAAACAAGTTTTCTATGGTAAAACTGTTTTCATTATTATAAATCAAGGTTGATACAAGAATACAAAAAATGCTTTGGTTGAACACTGTTAAAAAGTACTCTCAAATCGATAGTGCCGGCAGTCTAATAAATTTGACCTTAAGTCACATAATTTCAGTTTTTGCATAAAAAATACAGCACTATAGATTAAAAGATTGACAATTATAGAAAACTCCAGCATATAAATTTAAGAAAAAAAGATGTGTAACTATTTCAAGAAAATATTGTATTTCAAGTACTAAACACACTTTTGAATTATCAAAAGTATCTTTTTAATTTATAAAGAAAATCATTTCGGCGAAACAAAGATACCCAAAAGTCTCAAACCTTTTTAATCTATAAAATGTTTTTTTATGTTTCCGGAGCGTATACAATTGGTCTATATTAATTTTTTTAAATCTTGCAAGAAATTTCGGAGACAGTCATATGTAGTTGAAAATCTATACAAAAAACAATTAAACAAATTTCTAGCTAAAGCGATAGTTTATTAAAATTTGTTTTCAAGTTTTACCTTGGCAATTTGTTGGAGATGACTGAAAAATTCCATCAGTTTACAATATGACCGTATTAGAGAATTCCCGAAGAACAAAATTCACGACAGAAAATTGCCGTATGTTAAAATACCGGAACCAGAAAAATACGTAATTTAAACAATTAAAAAGCGGTTGTTTGTAAACTATTACTTATTTATTTAGCATGAAATAAACAAATATTTTTATCAAAGACATTTATCAATATTTAAAAATTTATAAAAGAATTTTAAAGAATTTTAGTAACAATAATTGAAGAGAATATATATATCTGAATAAAAAATGTAATTTAAAAGTGTTGCAGAGTATTGAAAAAAACAGAATATTATTTAATTTTAGCAAAAATCGAATTGTTAACTAAAAGAAAAATCCAAAATAAGGTTCGAGATAAATCTATACCAGATTAAATCATGCACATTTTGTTTGAAAAATTTTATCAGGTTAGGCGAAAATTTAGGTTGAAATTTCTTTTTCCTCTTCTTTCTTCTACCTCCATGAAACACTTCCTCGCTAACTCCCCTCCCTTATTACACTCAGCTTCGTGTTAAATGGCTATGCCCTCTTTCTCACTCTACGACTTAGCATAACACTTTGGGCTTCCTTTCTCACCATATACTGTCATCCTCAAGTTGACCCCTAGTGTCCATCTTATATATCTTTCTAGTAAACTTTCAATGTCTTTCCTTTCTCTCAATCACCACATCTCTACTCCATAACCTAACATTGCCCATACGAGCGTTTTGAATAACCACATTCTCCTTCGTAAATTATTGTTCTGCCATACTTTTGCTATCTCGATATCATTTGTTTGCAAGATATAACCCTAAAATATATGAACTGTTTTACTCATTATAACTCTATGTTCTTCCAGCTCCCCGTATATTCATTAGTTCTTCCTTCATACAATGTTAGACTTAGTTTCACTGCTCTATAATATTTAACTTCTTCCACTTTGCTATTCTTCATTATGTGTACAACTGCTGTTTTTCTGTAATTCTGGCTATTTTCCTTCTTTTATATCTTTTCTCTCTACTCCTCCGAAATTATCCATACAATATTTTTTATATTCTACCATTTCAATATCCTGCTTTACTCTTTTTCTTTCTTGATTTTTCTTTCCTCATTCCATCCACCTCTATACCCTGCTTTACTAACTTTCTTTTTATTTTGCACACTAATCCTGCTTTTACTTTCTTCTATCACCTCCGCCACGTTTCTCTTTCACAGTTTAATATTTCTGACACTTTCTTTGAATTATTCTTTTCTTGACGCTAAACAATTCCCTGGTTCTGCTCTTTTTACATTTTCTTACTTTTGATCCATATTATTGTTCCCTTTTTCTCATATTTTTATCACTTTTTTCTACCTCTAATGTCACTGTTAAGGAAACGTGATTCGAATCTATATAATCTACCACTAGTTTCTTGACCTTCTCCCTTACCTCATCATCCACTATTACATAATCAATTAAGGTTCCCCTTTCTCTTCCTGAGCGTGTATATTTCCCTTCCTCATCTTCCTCCATATTCCCGTTTAAGATAAACCATACCATCTCATCAAACCTATTAAAAAATTTATTTTCCTTCCCATTTAGTACCTTATCTTTGGATATCCTTTCCTCCTCTCTCTCCCATCTTCACTTACTATTAATCCTTCTTCTTGTCCTTTCCTCTTTTTCTTATCATACCCTGTTATATATTCGTTATTTACTCCCATGATAATTCCTCGCATTGTTCTGCCTTTTTTATTATATCTTTTTGCATTTTGAACTCTTCATTTGTAACTGCTTGGTAACATTCTTCTTACTATTTCCCATTGCCTTTTCATCTAGACACGTCTCCGTTATTATCACTATCTCCTACTGGGTCAAATTTATCATAATTTCTTACCTCTTATCTGCATTCTTCCATTTTTAACCTAAGTTCTTTCCTCTTCGGCTATTTTCCTGAACTTATACTAAATATTCCGGTCTACTCATGTCGCTGTGTTTCGTTTTCTTTCATCTCTTTCTTTCCTTTGTAATTTTCTTTCTATTTCCCTTAGCCTTTCCCTCTCATTATTGCCACTTTCCCTTGTAGCAACCTCCCGTTTTGATTGTACTATCTTCACTATTCTACCTTTAAACTGTGCTACTTTTTTATTATGGCCATCCTGTTTTTCTAATATTTGTTCCAAAGTCTCTATCTATTTTTTCTAATTTTTTTCTAACCTCTTCCTGTTTTCGCAGCTCTCTTTTAAGTTCTCTTATTTCTTTACTAATTTCTCGTTTCATTTCCTATCATATTTCTTCCTGCCTTTTTTCCTTCATCTGTATTATCTCTATCATCATTTTACGTAATTCTTCTAACTTTAACTTATTAACTTCTATCGTCGCTCTATGGTCAACTTTCTTCTCGTATTTTCCTTGTACTTTCTCGATTTCCTATTTTAATCTCATTCCAGTCATCTTTTGATCAATTTTGGTTTTTAGGCTGGATACTACTTACTTCTTGTTTTTGCTGCTTCCTATTTAGCCTTATCCCTATTCCTATTTATAAACTGTTCTTTTTAGCCAAAACTGTCCGCCCTCAAATCTCTCACTCTCTGCTGTTTCCCTGTATTGACCACCTTTACTTTTTGGCGTACAAAATACTTCCTTGTCTGAATCCAATAAGACGTTACCCGCAAACTGCGTGGATACTGTATCCCTTGCACCCATATAACCCTCTAACGCCCTCCTCCATCAACTCGGCTAAAATTCGTTTGCAAACTCACTAAAATTAGCAGTACTCACTTATCCCTAACTAACACTTTCATGCCGGTAACGGAAGTCGAATGCATAATATTAAAATAGAAACAGCTTTTTATATTGAACGTTTTTTCAATGGCCTAATTTAATATTGATTTAAGAACGGAAAAGATTCCTTGATTCGAAGTAAATCGATTGACCTATAATATTGATAAATTTGATTGAAGATTAAGAAAGCTATAGAAATGCATAAAATTTGAAAAACGTTCTTCAAGAGCCAAACTTCTTTCAATAATATAATTAGAAAATGAGCAAAGAAAGGAAAAGATTCCTTGATTTACGGCAAATCGCTTGACCCATAATAGTAATACACTTAATTGAAAAGTAAATAAGTTGGGATCATTCATAATATTTGGAATATCTATTTTAAATAGAAAAACTTGTTTCATTGGGATAATTCAAAGTTGATGCATGAATAGAAAGAAAATTTGTTATTTATAAATTTTCGAATAAAATAATCCTGACAATTTTCATTAAAAAATTCACTAAAAAGTCATTAAATAAAAAAAATCATAAATTCTCTTAAACCCAATAACTAAGCTTTCCAAATTTCGTGTGCTTTGCCGTTAATCACAACCTGGCCGGGGGTGGCCCAGGTTGGAAACCGAGCAACAAGACGGCTGCCACTTACCTGTTTCCAAGTTACGCCGGAATGAACAGAGTTCGTGGGTCACACTCTTTTTACACACAAATGATCCTCGAAGCTCTTTTAATTTGTAAACAGGCGCCAGATAGGGTCGCTCCTATCAGAGCCCCGTCAAGAATGTCCGGTTGTCAACTATCAGGATGCCTAGCTTCTTATTTACTACGAAAAAGGGGGTGGATACTCACATGAGTAAGAAAAAAAAACACTTGAATCCTGGAATTTCATAAAAATAAATTCCAATCTAGCTTAATTGAATGAAAATTAAAAACTGGAGGAATCTATGTTCTACAAGAAATCCACAGACTTTATAATTCAAACCTCATGAACTAACACAATTTTTCGTATCTTTAGATCTGAGTCGCGAAGAGGCGCGGGGAGAATTTGCCTGAAGAACCCGTGCGCTGTACGAAATTGCAATCGGAGACACCCGCGTCATGCTCTTATGCCCTACATCATTCTTCGCAATCTCGTTGCTTGGTCGTTGGCAGGAATACGTTTGCCACAACTCACTGTCGTATGTTCTTGAGCCGAACGTTTCTCGAAGTCACGAGCCGCGAAGGAGGTCCACCGGTCCGCTCACTGTCACTCCGAGACTCAACGCGTCACAATTCGAATATTCCACGCACGGATCGGACCCGAGACGGAGAATTCACTTAAAATTAGTAAACAAAAGACCACTCACTTAGGATGTACCTGGCTACTTCGATGGCCTACTTTGAATCCATTTCTTATCCTCGTAGTCGGTCGTTCTTTTTCTCTTATTCCGCTCCACCCATCTCTGCCGGTCCTCAAGCCAACTCTGAGCTTCGTCCTTTCTTCCATCGTCTTGCAGCTGTTTTCCACTGGGCTTCATGACATTTCAGTGAGGTCTACATTGATTCCTTAGTACCAACGGACGAGCTCCAATGGGTGCCCTCCGCCAATGTCAGCTTCCGTGTTATAGTCCGTCCAGCCGATTGGTTCCATTCTACTGATCACTGGGATTGCTATTTGTCATCTGATTGTTTGTTACAAAATAGCTGCTTCCCCTCGTGACAACTAGGGCAACATTTTTAGTTAACCAGCATAGAATTCCGCAAAGTTAATGCATGCATTAGATCAAAGCGCATCATTTTTGTTTGCAAAAACAACCTGCAAAAACCTCGTCCTAAGACTGAGATTAGTAAAGAAATAATTATGTTTATTTTACCTCTTGCAGCCATTGCAGCTTTATTCTTGGTCACATTTGTACATGCACCGGTGAGTTTTAATTAACGTAAAAAAGTTTTTGTAATTGTTTTTTATATGAACAAAAATTTGTTTGACGTTTCATTACAGATATAATTGGTATCATTCAAATTACAATCTTTAGAGTAAAAAAATGTTTTCTTTTCATTGAAATAAAAAAAGTGTTCATGTCGATCGACTATTTTATTGATCTTATATAAAAATAGAATTTGTTTAAGAAAAATCACATTTTCATTTGAAAAGAAGTATTTTTTTTTAATAAGAACAATTTTTTGCATGAAAAAAGGATATGATTGGACGTATTTAGTACTACATTCCTTTAGTGCGGGTAATATTTTTTCTCAGTGATACATAATGCAGGATATTTTTGTTTTTCACAATTAGGGTTCTGTGTCGTCCAAGAAACAACAAGAAGGAAGTTTTAGCTTTGGGGTAAGCTGTACCTTATAATCTTAATTAACATTGAAATGTTAAATTCTTTATGATTGAAAATTAATGTTTAAAATAGATGAAATTTTGAAAAATGAGAGAATAAAATTAAGAAATACATGAAAAGTCCTTTTCCTGGCAGAACAGTTCATGCGCGCTTGATGTTGAAAACATGAAAAAATCACTTTTAATTTTCGCAAGGCCAGATTATTTTTTTAATCATCCAACTGTATTAACGTTTATAAATAGTACTACTTTTAATTCAAATTAAATTTGAAAGCATACTTTTTAAACCAACATAAACTTCAATATAGCAAATTGTGCAACGCATTTGAAAAATAAGGCTTAAAAAGTATTATGTTCCTTAAAAAACTGTTTTTTAAAAACCAGTACATAATAAAATCCATTTGTGAAAAATAATTGCACAAAAATTGTTGAAAAGGGAAAAATATTTTTTCAAATAACATTGCAACAACCTCTCTCTCTCACTTCTTTATTATTTATCCGTTTTTTTATACTACTATAATCGAACATGTTTTGAGGCCTTATCGGTCATTAAAAACAAAATTGAATTTGAAGTTGATTATTGAGGAGTTATTAACATTATAGTCTAATATTTTTAAGAAATCACTATATTTGATAAAAAATAAAAATCTAGCTTTGATTAACATCTCAATCCAAAAATCTTGAGTTTATTTGACTGTTTATCGGTTTAAAATTTCTAATAAAATAAAAATGAAGTAAGTTTTAATTTCATTCTGTGATAAAAACTTATTTATTTGTAATTTTCCCCTGAGTCCAGTAAAAGTTGGAATTTCCTCCTTCCAAAATCATTTTCAATTACATTGAAACTGAAATCAAAATTTTGCTCCTTCTAAATGTACTTAAAGATTTAAAAAAATTATTTTATGGTTCAAGGATAGTATACATGCTGAGATAAGTGTCTACATCCTGAAATTTAAAAAAGAAACTGCAGATTCATAAATTTTCACAATTTTGAAATATCAGGTTTTCAACAATTTAATATTCACGAAACACATCTATCATTTTATTAATATCGCTTTAAAATTGTCTTATTTTTTATTTTGCAGAAAATTTTTAAGAAATATTTGGACTGGTCGGCATGTATATTTAAATGTGCCGTAAGTATGTTTAATTTTACACGTTCTTTTGTTTCTATTTGAACTTAGAACTTCAAACGAAAGCTTTTTTGCGACTCGAGCCCACTGTATGTCTAAACAATCTTTGAACGTTTTTTGCAAGAAGCCTATGTTTCCGACAGGAAAATTTAAATGAAAAAATGTTTCTCTTGAAGGCGTCTTTAAAATAGCGGTTCATCCGCTAAAATTGATTAATTCTTTCATTTGCAAAAATAAAGAAAAACCTTCCAAACTCTCCTTTCCTCATACTCACAGAAAAAACGAAATCTTAGGTTTAAATCGATTCCAGGTGTAAGATTCACCGCAGCAAAAGTTAATCTTGCCACATGGACATTACATGAATCGAAGATAATTTCTCATTTTTTACCTTGCCTGGATAATGTTTTGTCTTATAATCGCTTCATTTTCATTTTAGGCCCAGTAATAACCGTTGAATTGAGAAGAATTTGCATTTCAAAAAATACGCGATTTTTCCTTTGTCTGAAAATCGCCCAACTTTATTTAATCCACTATTTAATTACTAAATCGTTCTATAACTTATAAATTCGTAAAATATTTAAATTGACATTCATTTATATTTTAACAATTTATTTTAACATTTTTACAGATTCATTGCAGTAATCTATTTAAATGTATGAATTAAAATAATTTTATCTCTAGAGAGACAGACTTGAAATAATTAGAATTAAAATTTCCAGACTTATATTCAACATGAAGAAATTAAAATAACTTATTACACATATTTTGTAAACAGATTAGAATTAATTAAATAAACTCGAAATATGGACACTTTTACGGAATACAAGACATCTGTGTGAGGTGTGCCTATCAGTAAAAAATGACAAGGAATTAACTATATTGAAAACACGTTCTCTTTTGGGAAATAGGGTACTATGCAGTTGTCACTGCGGAAATAGAAGTGAATCAGTTTGTGAGATATCCTAATCTTATGATGAGATTTAAGACAGATGAAAAAATCAAACATTTAAAAGAATGTAATAATCTGCACTTTTACGCTGAAATCTGAAAATATTAAATTTTCTCTATTCAGCAATTATTACCGAGGATGTAGCGAGAATTATGACGCCAGTGCTATCTGTCGTCGTTTAACTTCATTAAATTGGAGAAAAATGGGGATTCGCGCCTGTCAGTTGCTTTTGCGGTTTTTTTTAAGTGGTATTAAATACGTTATAATTCGCCTACAACAGCGTAATTTATTACGCTAAAAGAAAGCGCAAAACTTTTTGGAAAAACTACTTTTATTTTTCAACGTAGTCTCGTTTTAGCTCGATACACTTTTTCAGCGACGTTCAACAGTTTCGATACGTTGTTTGTAGTGAAAACCGTCGAGCTCCTCAAAATAGCCATTAACAGCAGACTCCACCCCTTCATTGTTGGAAATTTTTTTCCATCGAGCTATTGTTTTCAATTTGGAAAGAGAAAATAATCCGAGGAGGCTAAATCTGACGAAAAGGGTGCATGAGAAAGCAATTCTAACTTCAGCTCATGGATTTTGGCCATGAAGATCGCGCATGTGTGAACTGGTGTGTCTTATTGAAAGAGAACTTTTTTTAAAATGTGGCCGGTTTTCCTTGACTTCGTCACTCAAACGTTGCAATAAGTTTGCATTTTACTCTTCGTTGATTTTTTTTTCCTTTTTGAAGATAATCAATGAAAATTATTCCACGTGCATTTAAAAAAACTGACGCCATGACCTAACCAGTAGGTTAGGTTCGCCTTCTTTGGAGCCAATTCTCCTCTTTCAGTCCATTTTTTTTACTATTCCTTCATCTCGTTTGTGAAATGATGGACCCACGTTTCATCCATGATTATGAACCGACGCAAATATCCTTTTTGTGGATTTTCTTTACCATTTCTGGCGTTTTCACCTCATTTGGTCGACCTCTGCGATGTTCGTCTTCGCTGCTGGGCCCAATATTTAACGTTTGAGAATGAAGGAGTAGTCTCCCCAAACTAGAATCTAGCTCGGATCTAATATAGGCTGGACTGAAACCTTTCAAATGAAAGTAATGTATCACGTAGCGATGACCAATTTGGTCCATGTTTACGAATTCACTGAGAGCATTCACTATTGATGACTGTCAAGAAAATAGTAAACAACGTAGCGGATTTATACTTCCGATCTCTGTAATTTCTTTCAAACAACAACGCTATCTGTACCTTAGACCCGGTACTTCTGGGTATCAGTAAAAACCATTTTTTCTCGTATTTTTGTTGCTGATTCAACACATTTTACCGAAATTTTCTCAATTCAACGTGAGGCAGCAGATGAGATCAGAATGATTCTCCTAACCTCGGTGATAGTTTCGCCGAAATATGTTTCATTTTGAAACCGTTGCAAGTCTTACCTGCAACAAATTTTTACTTTTTTTCTGTATTGTTTTAAATATGGTGTCTCGATTTATAGCTCGAATTCGCCAAATAGCATGCAAACTTTAATAGCGCGAAATTTTACCTGCAACAAAATTCAGTTTTAGTTTTTTCTGCGCTCGATATTATTTTTGAAATACTGCAATGTAAAGCAAGTAACAGGTGCCAAATGGCACCTTCAGTTACAGCTTTCTTGTTTTACGCGACAATGGTGAAACTATAGGAAATAACCTCAAAAATATTAGGTAAATAGGAATTTACAAAAATTTTTGTTCTCATACAAAAAATGTTAAAAATTTTCTTTAAAATTTTAACTAAAGAGAAGATACAGGGCTATCAAACGATTTGAATACAGAAATTTAAAGCTTCTTAGTATTTCATAAAGGCATCGTTTCCGCATTCATATAATTTCCTAGTACATAATCAACTTTTCTTCGCCCCACTGTAATCTACAATTTTTTTCACAGGAGGATCCTGTCTTGACACTTTGTGTTTTCCATGAAAATGAATACAAGACCTGGGATCATATGGAATACCGTTGCTTCCTTAAAACTTGTCCACATTGTGAGTAGCATTGTAAACCATTTTCTTATCTTCTGATAATTACTTCTTCAGGTATCTTAAAATAATCTTTTATGCTACAATTAAAAAAAATAAATGGAACTGAGTCTATTTATACCGGAGATATTTCAGTTTGAAGTTCGCTCCGTTATGCTGGACCCTTTCTAGGTAGAATGGAAAATTTCAAGATTCTAGCACTTGAGGGTTGAACGTCTAAAACTGAAAATGTATCAACCTTTAATGCTTTTAGAGTGAAATTGTTAAACTTCTAAGGATTTGAAGCGAAACAGTTAAGTTTAGAAAAATTTCTTACATTCTGAAAATATAATATCCTAGTGGAAAATTATCCATACACATATCTTGATACACATTGTGGCGAAAAAATATGGAAACACCTAGAAATTTATGGTTTCTTAAAAAAACAAGGTTATACCGCAGGTAACTTTCAACGAGAACTCGAAAAAGGAACTTTGTATTTATCGTCAAATCTCATTTTCAAGGAAATTTTGAGACCAGCTTTTTACAAAAACTGGAATTCCTATTTTTGTTGTCAGAATCAATAAGAGTGGGACATTTTACGTTAGGGTATGAGTTAAGGTCAAGAGTTAACGTCACCTGTAAGGGTCAAATGAAGGGCAAAGTGGGCTGCCATAGGACCTTGTATGAATCTCGCAGAATTAGTAAAAAACCAAGGTAATACCCTAGGTAAATTTTAATTACAAATCCAACGGTCACCTTGGATTTGACCTGTCAAGTTCACGCAAACCCTTGACCTAAACACCCACTCGAACGTAAAATTTCCCGCTTTTTTCGGTTTTGCAATAAAAAATAGGGGTTCCCAATTGAATAGAAACAAAGCTGACATCAAAATGATCTTCAAATTTAGGTTTAATTTCATGTGCATGGTCGCCGTTGTGTATCGTCCGCATTTTTATAGACACATTTTTATAGAGTTTTTTTCACGGCTACATTATTTTCTGATCAGGCCCGATTTACAATTAACTTTGAAGACATTTTTAAGCTTCAAGTTTCGTCAGGCATAATTAGGGTTACCGTAGTCCTGATTTTTCTGGGCATGTCCTGCCTTCACAGATAAATGTCTATCGAATTTTAAAATGAAGTGCTAACTCTAAGTTTCTCGGTACATGTCCTGGTTTTTATAGGGGAAGTTTATTTGATGTTGATTCCTCGTGCGTAAAATTTTTTATTCATTTCTAGATTTAAACTCCTAGAGCAAAAAAATTTGAAAATTTATTTTTTATGAAAGTGATTTACAGGTTTTTATTATATCGTAGTCAAATCAGATGACTTAGCCTTTCCTCAGTTCGTCAGAGAATTATGGGTTTGTTTGGAGCACTGAAATAAAATTTCTTTGCCTTAAAACAGGCACCTGAAATACTTGAGAAGTTTTCTAGCACAATTTTGCTTCATTAAAACTGAATATCGAACAGTAGTACATTTTTGTAAATTAAAACAATGAATTTAATTATTTCTTAAGTTTGTTAACTGCAGTTTGTTTATGCATGTTTTCTCTATATTTACGATTTTTTTCAAAATTTTCCCATTATCTTTTCAATAAAAATAATGCTCTTACCTTAAATTTTCTTAAATGTGCCCGAAATTGCTTATTTTTCACATTTTTCAGTGTGCAAAATATAACAATTTCTTTTAATTATTCTCTTCATGCGGAGGAAAATTCAAAGTTTAAATAAATATACTTCATACTTGTGACTTGTCATTTTGTATCATTTTTCAATTAGAAAAGTAATCGGTCTAAAATATTTTGCAGCAGTGTAGCCCGCCTTTCCAGGTTTGGGAATAAAGGTCATCCTACAATCCTTCCATGCCGCTAGTAAATGTTTTAGAACAATGCTTGCCCTAAATATTATCGTCAGCAGAGAGACACAAAATCCATGCCTGTTTGTAAAAACGGTGGATAGAAGCTGTCCACCTCTAGCGATTTAAAGGGGCATAAGGTCCCTACAACACATTCTACCTCTTTGCTGTCTACAACCTTGGTTGCGAAATTCCAATCGGCCTTCTACAACTCTTTACTTCAGCCTTCCTCCTCTTTATCTTCGACATACTCGTCATTTTAGAGCCTTATTAGCCCGAGGCGAACTTTCAGGTTTTTCGCCAGGATCTGGTGTAGCCTCGCTGTTTCTGGAATGTCTTTTGATTCCTTACATAAGCCTATCCAATCTTCCTGTTTGTACTTTCTTATATTTTTATTGCGCTCAAACTAGGTCGTCTTAAAGATGTTCCAGTGTGAAGGCAATTTAGTTCTATTTCTTCTGTTACTCAACGATCTTGTCTTTTCATGGAGTTTTTACAGACAGGTATTTGACCATTCTGTTCCTATTGTAGACTTAATTTTGCTTGTATGACGGAGAGTTCTTACTCCGGAAAAAAATCTGTGGCGTGCTCCAACTTATCAATGTCACCATAGCTTGTGTTGAATTCTACAAGCCTCTTTTCAAATGAGCGCTAACGCGTATTTTTAGGGCTTCTGATCTTTGAAACCACTAGTTTTCATAGACTTAGCTGAAACCAGATGTACTTGTGATCCGAGAGAGACTCCTTATAGGAGACTCTCCAGCCAACTACCTTGTTTCTCAGTTTATCTGAACATAATGTTAAATCTAGAACCTCAATCATATTTTTAATTAGGAATGTGGGTGTATCACTCTGATTCAGAATCTCCAGCTCAGTGCCTCCTAGGTAATCGATTAAGTCTGTAAATCTGTCATTGATGTTTGTGCTTTGTCACACCGAATAGCGAGAGTACGCATCACAACCCATCAGTAGATCAATCCTTTTCTCCTGCCTGTGCCAAAATAGTGTCTCTGCCTCTCTGCGAGTTTGTGGTCGCGCATAATCGTCTGGGCATCGCATCCATGCTCTTCACGGCTATTCATGCACTTAGCATTTTTTCGCATAGCCCCTTATATAGTGTGACACATTCTGACAGGCCACTCATCGTTTCACTGAATAACCAGTGTTCTTGAATTAGAGCAATCCCTTCATGCAGTAGTGAAGTGCATCTGGAAAGAACAGCTCAGGCGCCTTTGCTGTGATACAAATTTGTCTGCGTCATAAGTATTCCGGTGGCAGTATTGCAAGGCTAATTTCGGGCACCTCCGGGCGCTTCTGGTCTCCCCAAGGATTACAGCAGGATTATTATCATTTCGCACCGTTTGTAGTGGATTGCCTCCTACAGTGCCTCCCACTGTTGGCTGTGCTGAAGAGAAGGGTCCCAGTCTGGCTCCTTATTATTTTTTTGTGTCTTTTTGTACGTGTTAATTTTATAGTTTTACGAGACGCTAGGGATATAAATCACCCCCGCAGAATCCCGCTTGCAAAAGACAGGTCTACATACTATGGGGTTCGACCTGGTGTCACAAAGGCACCGATAAGAGACCTCCTTTGTTGCCCCTACCTGTCCGCCTCTACTGAGGGCCGCAGGCTGGGTGTTTAAGGATTTGTTGACCCTGGCTTAGAAGGCTTTGCTATTATCAGCTGGGACCACCGTTCCTCAGTTTAGATCCCATTAATTACATTCCGTTACATCTCCAGAGTAGCTCTGCCTCACGATCCAGAATCTCCGGTTCACCTATTCCAGATCTATAGCCCGACGAGGCCTGTAGGCCCTCCCGCCATATGCAGGCGGTCTCACGATTTCTAGGGAGAAACAGCATTTTTGATTAATAAAACCCAAATGACCAGTACTATCAAAAAATGGTTGAACAAAATGTTTAGGACCTTTTGTAAGCTGCAGTTTATCTATGGAACTTTTTTCGTATCTGAAATCGTTTGGCACACAATTTTAATTCCCAATTTTTTCATAGTGTTTTGGAAAAGTAAAAACAAAATTACTCATTCTGTCAAAAATGATTTAAATACATTTTTGAGGACGTTTTTTTTTAAAAACAGTTTATTGCCACATTTTTTCAATATCTCATGACGGTTGGCTCAAAAATATAAAGTTCATATCTGTTTGATAGTATTTCCGATATGTGAAACGAACATTAAATAACCTATAAAAAATTGTTGAAATAAATTTGGTTAGACTTTGAATAAGCTATAATTTCTTATGAAGACTTTTTTCCGTGTTTTGCATCGTTTCGTTCAAAATTTCAATTTTTGTATGGTATTTTCGTTTAATAAAATCAAAATATCACATCCGATCAAAAAATGTTTTCGGGAAATATTATAGGTCTTTTAAAAAGCTACAGTTCTGCTCTTAAACTTTTTCTCTCGTCTGTCGTCGTTTGGCTTAAAATTAAAATTTTGGATTCATTCATTTTCGATGGATAAAACCGAAAAGAGGTGTTATATAAAAAATAGTAAAAACAAAAACTGTAGATATCTAAAAAGGCTTCAATTTTCTTCTGATATTTTTTTGCGTATCTCTCGTGATTTGGTGTAGCAATGGAATATTCAATTTTTGGATGACATTTTCGACTAATAAAACCTTTGGTTGTTCAAGAAATGCTGGTTAACGAACTCTTTATCACTTTTAGGATAAAAAAGATTATGTCAAAGCTTGATTTGCTCCGTTATTTTTTTCGTACTTCACTTACCTTCTCAATCATAAATAAAGAGATTGTAATAACAATTAGTATAATTTGTTTACTTTTAGGGAAAATTAGTTTGAATCCTTGAAATAAAAATACTTTCACCTCACGGAAACACATTTGGATCAATTTTCATTAAGAAAAGCTATTGCAAATTTTTGTTTCTAATAGAATTCAGCATCTTCTCAGTACTAGCTATTTTTGATTTTCAAAAATTTTGTATTTTCGGCCGATCCTAAGGCCTGAAAATTGCAATTTTCTCTCAAAAACTTCGTTACGCAATATTACAATACATATTATCATGTATTTCAACGTTACTTTGTGTTTTGGATATTAGCTTCTAAGACCTTTATGACCTGATCTGTAGAAAGGGACACAACGACTAAAATCTTGTTTCGTGAATAGCATATTTCAAGTCTCCCGCCTCAGATAATATCATAGCAATAAACTTCACGATGAAAATATTGTCAGTTTTCATCGTATACATGTAGGACAGATCGCAATCGATAAAACATATATTGTTCCATATTATAATGTGATAATCTTGAAATCGAGATTTTAATTGTTAGATACCTTTATGCAGATCGGGTCACGTATATTGTAAAGTTCCAAAATACATTTTTAACAGATTATTAATAGTGGTTGCAGATGCAAAAGTAATATACAAATCTGGTTCCTGTAACTCTACAAATGGAAAACGCATGGTAGAGGAGCATACTAGAGAGGGATGGGACAGGATTACACCACAAGAAAAAAAAAACCAGTAATTATTGTACATAGCAGTAGAAAGCAGTAAATTTTAAATTTCTCGCAGAAAAAACGTTTTCTGATAAAAATATTATATTATTATGATAAATCAGGTCACTAGGTTTATTACTCTGAAGCTCTTTGCACCAGTAGACAAAATTATCGTGCTTCGTGATGCATATGGCAGGTAAACAAGAACAATTTTTAAAAAAAGTTTGATGCACGGCAATAGAATGAAATGTTTAATGTTTCCCTGAACTGTCAATTGCGTTATTTGACGACAATTTTACATTTGTCGAGTGGAAACACACGTGTAGAAATGTAATATACATAATAAAACACTGGAATGGATCTCACAGATGCGATCTTTTTTTCTTGCGAAGTCACTATACCCACTATCTCTATCGCTATTAATAGCTATTTTAATTTTAAAGAAGTTGAATAGGTTTTGAATTATTTTGGACTCGTTAATAAGTCGAAGAAATTGCCTAAAGGGCACATAGTGCCGGATTTACAAATGTTAAGCCCCTAGGCCATGACCGTTTTTG
>NC_046657.1:130969475-130977226 GCF_010883055.1 Belonocnema kinseyi | reverse complement strand
CCCCCCCCCCCCCCAACCACCACCACAGCCACTAAATATATTTTTCGAGATTTCAATTATTTTATCAAATTGGTATTCCATTGTATACGCTTAACTAAATAACTTTATTTCAATTGCGAAAATTCATTTATAATTTTGTCAAAATTGGTGTTACCAACAAGATCTGCATTCGCCACAAAGAATGCTAAAGCAAAAAGAAGTTCGTTTTCAATTTCATTCCTTAAATAATGTTTTATTCGCTTTGAAACAGAAAAAAGATAGCTCTTCGTTAGCCATCGTCGATAATATACTCTAATACATTCAAAGTGCGATTTCAAGGTTCGTGTATAAATTTATCAGGTGCTTCTCGTGAATAGTTCGTGAAAACGTGGCAGCTGACATTCGCTTTCTTTGAGACTCATAGTGTTTAAGAACGTCTTAAAATGAATAATGTCTCGCCCTAACTGTCTACCTGAATCTTTAAAGTAAGTTTAAGATAATTCTTTCGATTTTTGTCTAATTAGTACATTTGAACGTGATTTCATCTATCTGGTAAAGCTGAATCGGTCATCAATCACTTCATAAGAAGCACTTCTTTTCGACAATGCGTCACAGATTATGTCGATGATAGGGAGGAATGAATTTAGTTTTAGTTCATCACGAGCATTCAATTCTGTAGAATTGTCAGCTTTATTAGAGGATAATTTTTTCTTTTGCACCCTCTGTTCTCATCCTGATAATCATTACATTGGGTTGATCTTTTTCCTTCTTCTTATAGTAATCCGAACGGTCACGTAGGCTCACAATATATAATCCTAGACTTTTGTACAACTCTACGACGAGACCTGACTCAACAGCTGTTCTTTGCAAGATTAAATTCGTTTTGTCAAAACGGTCTAATACGAAATTCCAAAAGACAGCCCTTTTCCCGTTTCGAGTACACAAAACTGCTCAAAAGCCGGTCAGCTAAGCACTTACATCAGACTTTTCTATTGAATTATCTGCTAGTTTAGCGGAGTTTTTGTAAAATAATGGTATGGACCTACATGTGCGCGAGAGGCATTTGCCCTATCTGACCATTTATGATCCAAAACGCATTTTGGCAGCAATATGAATACATTTTTCTTCATTTTTTATTTAATTTTCGATCATCTACTGGGAGAAGCACTATAAAACGTGTACATGTGTTACACAAACATGAAAAAATGGCGGCTTTCAAACAGCAATTTGCTGCGCAATTCCCGACAAGATTCAGTGAATGGTTTGAACAAGGAAGTCCAAAGCGAAGAGGTTGTGTTCCTTGATTTTTGCTTGTAGGCCTGCATATTGTCCTCACATATTAGGCAAATCATCATCAGACGGACCACGAGTATCTTTGAAATCGAGATCTAAACTTATTGAGAAACATTTACTCGACTGTAACTCTGAAACAGTTTTATATAGAATACGATCATAAACTAATTCAATGAAATTATTGTAGATACTCTTAGCAAGATACGATAAATTTCCTGCTGCTTTATTAATATAGTTTTTAATATGACCTTTTAAAAATGGATTATATTCCGCGACGAGTTCTAATATGCGTAAATAATTTCCGTTGTGATCTGGACAAATAATTTTATCAATTCCTCTGAAGGCTAATCCACGAATACGGAGAAATTCAATTACGCTAACAATCCGCTGAAGAATTTTTTTCCCAATACTGATGCTCTTTTTCATAGCTTTTCTACAAAGCAGTATCTAATACACCCAGAAAGATGGATCTTAAAAGCCGAATTTGTTCATTTTCGCAATGTTCATTACTTTGCTTGTGGGATATAAAAAATTGCGAGGCATTCTTCGAATCTTTATAATCGCTTGTTAAAGATGAGTTATTTTTTGCAAATAATTTACAAGTTTTGTATATTACAGATCCTAATAATTTTGAATAAGATAACCATTCTCGAGACACAGTCTCTCCGTTTGGTAGTTTTTTGTAAAATAAGGAGCTACTAGCAGACCGAGATCGAGACCCATATTCTTTTTTTGAATTAAAAAAAGTTAATGTCTTCAATTTTCTAGGAGGTAGTCTAGTTTTTCCGAGAACATAATACTTTAAGAAATTATTACAGATGCATCCTCTTGACGTTTTCCATTTACATCATTTCCAATAAGATAAGATTTTTTTTCTGTTTTTTTTGCATCTGACCCTCTAAAGATGAATTTATTTAATCTGAAACCATTTTTATTATTTTTATTGTTATTTAAAACTTGTACTTAATGGGGTTTGGTCTCCACCAATTGAATTACAAGACAATTATAAGACAATTAGAGCGATAAAAGTTGGAAGGATTAGGACCACCATTATCTTTCAGTACAAAGTGATTTCCAAGTAATTCTTGAATGAACAAATGGCAATTTGAAGACTTCCTATTTTGAATTTTGAAAAATCTCCAAATTTTGAAAACCGCTACCCAAGGGTCTCTTAATGTCTCTGGGCCCCTAGGCCATTGCCTATGATGGAATTTTCCGACTGCTCCGATGTAGTGGATGAGGTAAAGAATAACGTCAAAGAGAGGTTAGGTAAAGGCACAATAAAACTATTAATATCAATGATAAAGAGAGCGTAACATTAAAAGATTTTTTCACATGACTTGGTGCAAAATTCACAAGCTTTTGACGATATTGTACCTAGTGTACATCCTTAAGGAGTGAACCTCTTAACTTTGATAAATGATTTGTCTTCAGTTTTGTTGTTTATGAGGCTGCAGCAGTTGCCTGGGAAGTAAGTAATTGATTTTTGTAACAGTAATAGTGAATTGACAATTTAATCAGTAGTTTTTATTGTATATTATCCATAGAACTTTCAAATTATAAAGTAGTTTTATTTAATATTTTTAAATGTTCATTAAGGTTAAGCAATTCAATTTAAGTGATATCAGAAATTTCAAGTAATACTGTAAGTTCTCTTAATTACTTAGATTTACATGCGAGGCCACTTGACTCTTGATTGCAAATAGGTAAGTACTTTTTTTTCAACATACAAAATTCAGAACACCAAAAAAATTAAAGTATACGAAATTTCTCATGCTAGGGAGACAGTCATACTGAGGAATGTTAGATGAGGGATTCCGAAATATTTACGACATCGAAAGAATACAATTTTTAAATTACCCCCATTTTATTTTTTAAAATGTAGGCTGTGCTTTGAGAATGGGATTTCTAAAGAATTCATAGTCCATAAAATTAAGGACTGAGAAACTTTGCACTTAGGATATTTGCCTAATTCGATAAAAAACATTATATCAGCTTAATGTCTGTAAATATTAAAGGAGAAACTCTAAGTAATTCTGTATTAGAAATATCAAAGAAATGATTTCAGACATATATTAAAAACGTATTTGAGGTGTGGTTACTCAGTTCTCAAATAGATAGGCAAAGGCAAATAACAGATTTATGAAGTTAGATAGGCATGAAGGCTCAGCTTTATGCCTAGAATATTCTGTACCTCCCTTTCCAAAATGCACATATTATATAGTGCCTCAAAAAAATATAAAACATAATTTATTTATAGTTGAAAAATTACATTGGCTTGAATACTTATTATCGGAAAAAATCAGTAAATGAGTTGGAAAAAACTTTCATCATTTAATTAGCAATTCATACTTTGGTAAAACTCTGCAGTAAAAAAGAAAGAATTAGTTTCTTGCCGAAGCCTGAATTGGATTCAACATGTAATCCGAAAACGTAAACATGAGGTGCTATCGTTTAAGCATTCAGATCTCTACCATATGATTTAAGAGAAAACAATCTTCTTTCCTTTCGTAAATATATGGTTTTTGCATTTTCGAAATTTTTTTATAATAAACAACAATAATTGCTTTACGCTTATAATATTTTTATTTGAAATAATTATGTTCATTGAGTGTCTCTGTATTCATCAAGCTTCCTGCCGAATTTATTTTAATCTTTTCTTTAACAATAAGAAATTTCGAAATGGAAGACATTAAATTGCGGCAAAGTTACTCTTTGACATAGGAAGCGTAAACCAACTTTTACGGCCAAAATCTTCCGCGTCCGCAACGTGCTCAAATTTTTAAAAATTCTAACAGTTTCTTTTTGGATCTATTCCTGTTGGTACCAGGGGGAGGAAGAGAGTCAAAGTTTGGCTAATACTTCAGAGTTTTGCGCGCTCTGGTATGTCAACGATATAGGGTTTCACACAGGTCGGCTGAATGGAACACGCATCTTTGGAGCAAAAACCAAGCTCAGAATCTATCACACACGTCATTCTGCAGCCAGGCTTTGCCAAACATACATCAATGACAAACTTAAATGGTCTTCGCGATTACCCCGCTCGTGTATCTCTGCGTAGCACAGACATACATCGATGCGATGAAACAACGACCAACACTGGCTATACGGTGGGATTATTCATTTAATAGAGGTACACTAGAAGAGGTTAATTCAATGGTCGATTTGCCTATTATATTTCAATGAGCTTCCACTCCGACATCTTTTTTAAGGGTTAGATGGTAATAAATCCGGACCACAATCTTGCACAGACTCGATAGAAAAGTTCCTTGCCGGCTGTCAAAATCTACCAGTTATTATGTTTAAATAAGCTAATCGAATCTTGCAAAAATGGCCTACAAACCCCTCACAAAACATTTAAGTTACCTTTACACAGTTTTAATGTTATGCGGCTAGGACAATGCCCACTGGATCTTGATCTCTAAGATTCCAGAAATGTAAATCCCGACCCGCGGCTCGCAAAAGTCGACCACATTCTGAGATTAGAGATATCCAGAGAAAACGCCTCGGACGCGCTGTAGCAATTGGATACATTTATACTTACCTGCCGTGGACCACTGTAGTTCGCTCCGCAGACAAGGAGCTTCATAACTGATGGTCGCAAATATATCTTCATGGCAATTGAAAGTTCAAAGCAGTTACTTGCAAATGACAAACAAATTATTCACGCGCTCATACAACATAATGCATTTTTGGAACAACTGGAAAGCATTCTACTCACCATAGTTTTCGATGAGCGCAAACAAATCAGACAACCAGCTCTAAGGCGAATTTTGAAAAGAAGCAAATGACGGAGGAATAAAAGTCGCTGAGAAAATCTGAAGTCCATAGTTTCGTTCTTCTTCAGCTCAACTCTAGTGCCTCAGATTATTCTGAGATGATTGACTGGTCGTCAGAAGAAGTGTATCAGACTAGCAAATAGCTTCTCTGATTAGAAATGGTGTCATGCCAGGATAGGACATCAGTTGTTATGCATGCCACATGCAGGTGGTGGAGCTCTGCGTAAAACTTGCAATATACTCTGCTTAAAGCACTGTAGGTTTTAATGCCAAAGATAAATTTATTTAGTGAAGAGTTACAAACCTTTAAACGCGTTGACTACCAAGATTTAAATGTGTTAATCAACAAAATTGACCTTAAATTTTCATGTAAAGAGGAATCAATATATGCTAATTTTTCATTAAAAACTTTAATGATTTTCTAATCATTCATTACCTACAGACTGCGTTAGAGAAATATCAGTTTAAAATATATTTTTCTCGAAAATTAACGAAGAATTTTATAAACGAACAACTTCAAATGAGGAACACCTAGAATTTTAACTACAGGTTATGGTAAAAAATACGTTCTTAGGGAAAGATCACAAATTATGGGATAAGAATTTCAACTATCTACAATTTGCGTCGAAAACAAGTAATCATTCTTTATCAAGTTTTATACCAGATTTTCTAATTTTATAAGCAGAGCCCCAACTATGGCAAGCGCTGAATAGGATGCAGAAGACAAAAACAAGATAAGATTGCAATAATCAGAAAAATGGGCAGATAAATTCCGAAAATTAAAAATAATTGCAGTGTCAGGCGTAGACGGTATAGCTTTAAAATTGGCAAATAAGTTTCAAAAAGCGATAGAAATGTATCTAATAAATGGTAATGAATAGATAAAAAGTTTAGTAATAATTTTTAAAGCCCATTTTTTAGGAAGGCAAGGATTTCACTAACCATTTAGGAAGTAAAAACACGGCATGGAAAATCTATGCTAAAAGCAGAGAGCAACTGCATCTAGCTCTGGGGATTGTCGAACGATATACTAAGGAAATTGGAATGGAATTTGGGTTAGACAAATGAGCCAAGGTTTATTTGAAGCGAGGAAAACTTAATGGCATCCCTGAAGATCCTGAGCTCGTTGATAGAAGCGCCATACGACACCTTTGCGCTGGAGAGACTTATACATACCTGGGCGTGCCACAGAGCCGCATTCAGGATGTGACATCTATAAAGGATACTCTCCGAAGCAGATACAAACGTCGAATCCGACAGATTTGGTCTTCCGAACTTTCGGCGAGGAACAATGTATCTACAACGAACATCCTTACCGTCCCGGTACTACTCTATTCATTTGGAGTAGTTCCATGGACGAAGAACAAGCTCAGATCTCTTGATATCGGGACAAGAAAGGTTATGCACATGAACAAAAGCATGCATCTTAAGTCTTCCATTCCGCGACTTTACATCTCAAGCCGTCAAGGGGGTCGCGGAATATTGAGTCTTGAATGTCTTCACAACAGGATTATTCTGGGTAAAGCACATAGAGTTGCAAATGAAAGAGACCCTCTTCTTAAAATGGTTAGGAATCACGAGGAAGTGGGCAAAGGAGCATTTCTGTACAAAGCAGCGGAGGAGGCTGCTGAAACACTCGGACTGGACTTCAGTATTAGGGGTGAGAAAAAGGCATCAAATCTAATCTATCTCGAGTACTCACTCCTGAAAGCCCGGATTAAGAAAGCACAAGAGAAAAACTTTCGTGAACAGCTCCTCGATAAGAGGATGCACGGTATCTTCCACAGACATGTGAAGGATCAGTCAATGTCTTGTGAGCTAACGTTTGCTTTCCTTATATCGCCCGGATTGAAGTCTGGTACAGAGGGGTTTATTTTTGCATGCCAAGACGGTGTCATTTCCACCTTAACATACCGTCGCCACATTTTGAGCTAAGACATTCCCGATGATAGCTGCAGGGCGTACCATGCACACCCCGAACATTTAGCTCACATACTATCTAGTTGTCCAACACACGCGGGAACGACCTACATTCAAAGGCACAATGCGGCACTTAGAGTACTTTATTACCATGTCTGTCACTCCTACGGCATTCACCTTAATATCGCTTCTCTAAATGCTCCTAGGGAAATTGAGTCAATTGTCGAGAATGGGAAGTGCCGCATATACTGGAACTTTATATTCTCGACAATTGTTTCTGTTGCTCACTCGAGGCCTGACATGGTTCTTCTTGACTTCGAGAAGCGAACCATGTTCGTTATCGAATTTTCGGCACCTGCTGACAAAAACATCATAGCCAATGAGAATGAAAAGAAAGAGAGGTATCGAGACCTTATAAGGGAGTTGCAACAATTGTACCCGGAATATTCTGTCAAACTGATCGTCCTTATCATCGGCGCTCTTGGAGGTGCCAAGCTTTCACTTGCTAATAGCCTAAAAAGTATCCCTGCGTGTCAACAATATGCTAGAACACTTGCGGGAAAAATGCAGAAGGCGGTTGTCCTTGGGTCGCTCCGTGTTCTTAGAATGCACGAGGCTTTTGCTGGATCGTCCTATTGATTCCTTTACAGGCTGTAACCACCTATCTCACGGTTGTGAGACGTGGATATGGCTGAAATTTTACCGCGATTTCGCTGGAAGCGGGTGCAATTTTTCAGGTTAGCACGCGCTCCCGGCGAAATCCTGCGGTTGTCCTTATGA
>NC_046657.1:130912734-130969375 GCF_010883055.1 Belonocnema kinseyi | reverse complement strand
TTTAAGACCGCTATTTTGAATTTGAATATTTCCGAATTCTGACTTTAAGCTCATAATCAGCGACCCGAAAAACCGCCGAGGAAGAATTTTCAAGTAAATTTACTGAGCAGAAAAATACGTGCAACAAAGGGTTAAAAGGATGCATATATGATGACGTGTATTAAAAATTGTTTCCCACTATTTGTCTCATCTGTACAAGGCTGAATTTTTGTTAAATTACGCCGGTAGTGTGAGACGGTAGTTATTACCGGTCCAAGCCTGTCCTAGGTAAACATAGGTGTACATCAGCATGTTAGATGTATGGAATTTCTAGAAATGAATACGGCGGCAAGAATGGTTTTTCATCCTCCAAGACCTACATTAACTAGTCCAGACGCATCAATTTCCAATTCTTTGTCATATTCTGAGTATACTTTATAATTTACAATGTTTTTAATGGTTTTTCGAAACGCCCTTCTATTCGTAGACTTCCATGCCTCAGGAGTTTCTAGTGAGAAAAATAATTTGTAGAAATATCAGGAGTAAGATAAGAAGCAAATAGACAGAATCCTTCCGCGTCATCATGTCTATAAATATCATTAACCTCATTAAGGAAGTGAATATCACTGCCAGAAAAAAGAATGTGATAATCATCAACGTAAAGATTTTTTGAGGAGAAATCTGGTTTCAGAAATTTTAAAGAGCATTTGTGTACCATCGACGTGAGGAGATCAGAAATTAATCTTGTGATTTTGAAAGTTAAATTTATCACAAGCACTTTGACCTCGATTCGTGCTCTCCTGTTGCTTGTGCTAGAGATTTTGCGTGTGCTAGTAAAATTCTATGGCTTATTTTTGAATCGCGAATAGGATTCATAAGGCAAAAGCATCTTTTGTATGTACGAATCGAAATAGTATCTCGACGCTTTTGAGAAGAAATTTGTTTTTATTGAAACTATCACTATGAAGATGACCGATCAGATGTATTGTTTTGCGTTGATCAAAATAATCTCGACGGATATTCATGTCTGTATCTTTGGTGGAAAAAGCCTCCATTTTTCCAGCAGTAACTGCAGACTGGAAAACAGAAGTAGATGGCTCTTTTTTGCAGCTAAACCATATAATTGTCCAATGTTTCCAGGTACGCCTTGTACGCATATGCTTTGTGTGGAGGAGAAACGATTCCTCGATTAATGTATACGCCCACTGATTGAATATCAATTGTGGCTTGTAAATGCAAAAATGATATTATATAATAATCTACTTATTAACCGACAAAAATTTCCGAAACTGAACAATTTTTTCCTGCAATAGGCCCACGCTTTTGTTTCTACTCTTTTCTTATTTTTCTTTTTTTTTAATATCGTAAAAAAAGAAAAATAAGGAAAAAGGAGAAAAAAGAAAAAGAAAATCAACAGTATACTGTTGATTCTCTTTTTAGATTTCGTATGTTTTACTCCTTTATTTTTCTTCTTGTTTGATTTATGCGTTGTAGCAAGAATTTTAACTTTTTAAAGTTAAATCCATTTTCTGATCTATGCAATACTCTCCATACCACGAACCTCAGGTTTTTTTTACATTTTTGACTAGATTCTCTAAACCGATCATTAAATGCCTGGTCAAGAGGAACTTTGCTGTCGACATCATTTAAAACGCTAACACATGTTCGAAGTGCCTCCTCACCATCTGTTCGCAATTTTTAACACTGTTACACATGATCACTTCCTCCTTATGAAGTAAGGTAAGCACAATAGAGAGAGGGGCGGTACAATTCTCATAAGGGGGATAATGAGGCGGTTCCTAGTTAGCCTGCAGTTGAACCAGGCTGCACCGAGTGACAACAAGGTTGTTCTTTGTAGTAGGGTGGTAATAAGGCTGTGTCCAGTTATCTTAGGGAAAAAGAGGGTGTCGCCTCGCTCCATTGCACCGTTGAACCGTAGGTGGAAATAAACATCTCGTTCGGACTAGAAAAAAGAATTTCCGGTTCGGGCAATTCCTTTAAAGGGAAGCAGATTAATTCCTGTATTTTAATCTGTGGACAGGGCCTCAGTCATATCGCTGGGTTCGGTATCAGACACAAAAATCAAAAAACAAAATATACGCAAATGAGAGTCAGCAAAATAAATTAAAATTGGACAATTGAAAAGTAAAAGAGGACAGAGGAAAATACACAGTAAGAGAGATGGTGAACGCTGCTTGTACACGAAGTGTGCGTGGCTCGTTGACCACGCTCAGTTCCGACCAGTGAAAAGACAGGCAAGCGCTTCTCGACCTGTCAGGTTAAAATTCGGAGATTAACTGATTAGACAGCTCGCCACCTGCAGTACACGTGACGAGTGCCCCGAACTCTTATACGCACGCGTCGCGCTCGGTCTCTGATTCGTTGCTGTTCGCGCGCAATTTGAAATGCTAAAAAATAACATTTTTATTGTTTATTATGAATGATGTCATCTTAACTTATATAAATGTTTATTAAACCGATATTAATGAATCTTGATAAAAATAAAAATGTATTAAGTGCATACTGTGTAAAGAATAAATATCCTTTGGTAATCACTTATATTTTCCTTGCATATTTTTTATTATTCCAAAATTTTGTTACTTGTAACTTGCACATCTTTCTAAGTTGAACCTGAGCATTTGGAAAAAATAAAAGGTGAAAACTTGTGTGCAAATTTTAAAGCATATCACGACAAAGCAACCCAAAAAGAAGGAGAGATAGAGAAAGACAAAGTAGAACAGGAAAAAGATAACGATAGTGATGAAAATATTACCGAAGGTTAATTCTTTTTTTTGGTGTTACAAATACGTGGATGATGATATGTATTATGTAATGTACATTATATATGAACAACATTAATGTTATTTATGTTTTCAGAAATTCAACACCAAAGATTTGTTTATTATAATTTGAGTTATTTTTCATTTTTAAGTAGCAATTAAAGTAATAAAATTAAAATTAATTAATTTGTGATATTAGAAACTATATATTCTAAAATTAGATATAGTATATTTATATTTTTTTATTTCTAGAGAGTATAATATATAAATATTTATTTACTTGTTGTTCAGATTGAAGGTTTTAAGCAATTTCGTTATAAATTTCAATATTTATTATACATTGAAGGGAATTAAATTCTTAGCAAATTAAAATCAATTAGGGTCGAGTACACGGAGAACAGGCTCGTGAGGACATAGATAATGTATAATTAAATTTTTCATTTTACTTAGTATTTTCAGAGACAATAAATTTTTTAATTATAAATTCCGATGGCCTCAGAAAGCTCTCCAATGACACTTTTAAAATCGGCAATGATGAATTTGTGTGATGATAACGTATAACGTAATATTGCTCGGAAATATGAGTATTCACAATATGTTGAGCTGATTATTTTTACAATACTATTTTTCTTATCTTAGAGAAATTTAGTATACATCTAACACATAATATTAATATGTTATGAGTAATTCAATATATTGCTTAAGAAGCAGGTAAGTTACACGTTTTTGTACTAAATTTAATTTCTCTCTCAAACTCGAATTATTTTTTTTAATACTTTATTTAAAATTTTAAACTCCGTATCTGTAAATAAATTTTAATTCCAAAATAATTGTTTGATTTGAAATTTTAATTCACTCAAATATGGATGAAAATATCCTGCACAATATTTATAACATAACTGGAACAAAATTTTAACATTTCTCTACATTAATATTATTATTATTATTAATATTAATATCGGTCTGATAAACATTTAAGCTTAAAAGAGTTTATGATTTCAAACGTAAAATAATATTACTATATCAAACATTCTAAAATTTTAAATTCTAGTACTGCAATAAATAATTGCATATCTAAGTTTTCAATTGTAATATCACAATCAATAATAAAATTGTACTTAACATTATAATCAAATATTATATATATATATTTAATAATTCCATATTCTATTTATAATAAACGTCCGTTTAAAATGAAAATACACGTTCTGATGCTACGTTAGAATTAGGAGGGCTGAGAAAATATTCAATTAACCGGGCCAAGTGAGGAAAAGCTAGTTCTTCATCTTGGACTTTTGAACGCGTAAATTCAAAGAAAATTCATCGATTTCAAGTTGAAGCAACTCTGCTTTCGTTTAATCGGTATAAGAATACGGCAAATTAAACCATTCTTCATTCAGAGCCTCGTCATTATACTCACCTAAGTGTTTAGCTACATCAGATAGACTTTCAATATCATATCTCGCTTTCGGATCCAACGCAGTTTCAGGATTCAAACAATTGAATTTTGAGAGTAACGGGTGAGTCAGGGGTAGGTTTTCCTGAAACTCTTTTCTTGAAGTTATGTAATATTGTAAGGAAGTAAGGAATTCTCGTGAATTTTTATAACTTCATCAGGTGACAAGTTCTTCAAGTAGTTTTCACATTCAAACACCAAAGTTACCGAATTTAATTCGACGTGATTTTCCACATTCGCTGGGTCTATGGACGCAATGGGATTGAACAAAACCTTGGCTTTCAGATAATTATTTGCTATTCGGAAAAAAAAACTTCTGGCTGCATTCTGATAATGTGTCAATTACCAATTTATCGAATTGAAAATACGCATTGAAACATTTTAAAAATGCAATGTATACTTAAAAAAATAAGATACGCTTTTACAGAGCCATTTTGCATAAGCTCTAGCAGCTTCCCAGTAGTAGACTGTGTCAAAGAATCCCTGTAGTCTAAAAGTCTGATAACACAAAAAAATTTGTAAGCCACCGAGTGTCTGCTAACTTTAAAATTTGAGCATTTTTACCGTTAAAAACTCTGAGACTGGCAATATTTTGCAAAGGTACATCCTTTTCAATAAAATAATTTTTAAATTCCTCGTACAACATTTTGGCAGAGCAATCTTTAGCATCAATGAAAACCAAAGTCAATAACTGATTTACTACTTTCTTTTTCAATGGGGAGTGATACTGTACCAGCACACACATTTTCTTTTTATTGATAATATCGGTATACTCGTCAGTTGATGCAGACAATTTCGTCGATTGTAAAATATCTATAATCTTCTCAGTCTCACGTTGCGCCCACACATTTTCGATAATTTTACTGCATTTATTTATGCCGAGAACAAAATCTTGCAATACAGGTGAGCCTGAAAAAAGTTTTTTTATAACCGGAACTAGTTCATCTATAAATTCAATTGCCACATTATGTGTGGCAATGAGCAGAGATAATTCTATTTCTGAACATTCGACTTCTTCCACGTGACTTTGACCGGGAGGGGGTTGTCATTCATTAACATTAACATCCGCTAGGAGAGCATTTTCCGTATGTTTAACACTATTTTTGTATTTACGTATTTGAGTTAAATGCCATCTAAATTTGGTACCGCAAGTCAAGCATTTCGCTTTTTTAGAATTTGTTTCATCCGGTTGCAACCATGCAGAAAATTCTGGTAAATCACGCCACTGTGTTCGGAACTTTCTTACCCTTTCGACTGGAACCCTCTTTCTACGCTTTGTTGCCGGCGGTTTCTATCATTTTGAAGAACCGCTGGAAAACAACCAAAAAAATCATCAAAACCTGCTCAAAATAACATTTTTGAATTTGAATCATAACTACAGTGCAGTCGTGACAATTTATCTCTTTATAGGTTATATAATTATATGAATTCCCATAAAAATACATACAAAGTATTACAAACTTATAAATAATTATTTTCAATCACTTTTCCGAAAAATGACTTTTCAAATTAAATGTTTTGTGAAATATAAGTTGGTTTTTGAAATTCAATGAAAATAAAATATTCTTTATAAAATATATGTGTTTAAAATTTTTTCGTGGTCTGAAATAAAAAATTACACAATTTATATACATTCTTGTGAATATTTTAATGATTATATATTTACATTACAAGAATTGTTTTTTGAAGTAATTTTCAATCGCGCGCCAAGTGCGGCCAACCAGCACGCAGCCCTAACGCAAGCCCATAGCACATGGTGCCAACAATGGCATCACTGTAGAAACCGGTTTCGGACCAAACAACCGAGCTTTCGGCTATCTGGAAAAGGGAACTCGAGCCGCCACAGAGTCGACAGTTGAGAGAGTCATCAGGCGAGAGAAGAGATACGATGTGTGGGGATGGGGGTGTTAATAGGAAAACTCGAGGGAAGCGGCGGAAGCGTGCAGACCAATATGAACTCATTTATCTATTTCTATCATGCGAAACTCAGGATGAAGAAGTAACAGGTAATTTGGAGAAAAAACGGAGTGACTTGTGTAGATGTAAATATATTTTCAAATATTGACAGGCATAATACGTGAAATCGGTGTTTTTGAAGCACCCGAAATATGAGTTACACAATTATCGCTACAAAAAAAAACATTTTTTCGGGTAAATCACGCGCCAGACTTTAAGGGTGATTAGCACAATGAGGATTATCTGATACTAATTGATGTGGTGAACACCCGAATATACGAGATACTTATTAACTGATTGCAAGAAAATTGCGTCCCTTTCGGTTACAATAGTCTTTGGACATTTTTTCAACTTGGACATAACAATCGTTTTGTTTTTGTATAATTAATCCTACGTGTGCTCGAGCAACCAGTGTTTAATTTATCGCTCGGACAAGATCTTTTACTTTCGGGTACACATTACTTTGAAACTTGGAGACAATTGAACTTAGCAATTTACCAGTCAGAAGAGCTGCTCTGTATTTATCTCCAACAGCCAAACGACCTTGTAAACGTATTTCGTGCGACAGTTGTGTAGTAAAGCGTTTCCAGGAATTGAATTTTTCAAAATAGACCATCTACTTGATCAATCATTTTATTCTAGAACCCTTTCCCCCCCCTACATATCACTCGTTTAATTATAAATTCTGTCTCATTGATATCAGTATATTCCTTCACATCCGATGCTTCTCGCTAGTAAAAAACTCCGTCTGCATCCTCACCAGCCAGATCTTTTAACTCGTTAACATATGGATTTTGTCTAAGATCCTTAATTACTTGTTTTATCACCAAAATCTCTTCTTCTCATCCAGCTTAACCCATCAGCAGCTGGCGGTACCGTATAGTACCATGCGTTTGATCTCTTTTAAATCAGTTAAATTATTTAAGTTTTAATTATTTAGGTAAACTATTAGTTATTAAAGTATTTATTTAAATTACTAAATGAGTTACTTAAAGTAATATAGCTAACACATCGAAAAGAAGTTGAAAATCCAGGACAGAAAAAAAATTCCGCAGCTGATGGGTTAATAATAATTATTTGTATATTTAAGTGGGTATGTGCTGCATTTTCCACAGTAGCCTCTGATAGTCGCATTCCTGTACTAGAATGTCGCGCATTATTATAACCCTGTAAAATATGTTATAAAATATCAACTAACGATGAATATTAGCTATGAGTGAAATAACACCACACATGTTCTTCTAGTGGGAAATTGAATCGATCGGCTACTACATCGCTCTGAAGACAAACGGGAGATTCTTTTCACTTTTGTTGATAATACATTCAAAATCTCTTTTCACTTAATTCATACAATGAGGAAACAGTTACAGAATATGCTACACTTGCCGTTTAGTAAGCTAAAGTATTGTAATAGTAAAAGCAACTTATCTACATCATCGTTTAGTAAATGAAACTACTCTCCCTCATAGTTTAGTGAAAGGAACTACTCAGTTTCATCCCCTCTATCTTTTCCCACCTCATCTAATGGATAGTGCCTGCTTGTCTTGTGCACTTAATATTTTTTTCGTATTTATTTGTTGCTGAACTCGCGTCCACACGTTGTATCAACGTGAGTTTTGTGGTGTACAGCTAATTTAATTTTTTATAAAATAAGAAAATATTAATTTTTTGAATAGCAGATAATAAAATTGACGTGCCCACTCTTTCTTTTTTATTAAATTTTGAGACACTGGGCTTCGTGATTCTTCTAATAGGAGCTAGGTTTAAATTTTTGGGTAGAATTGAAGATTTTCAGATGGACAGAGACGCATACACAAGAATAAATTATTATTACAATGGATTTATATACAATTGATTTCGCCCAGAGTCTCAAGTGGTATATTTTTATTTTTCCAATGATCACGCTCGTTTTGGGCTCTCACGCCTGCTGGGATAAGTTTTTGTTTCTATATTGAATTCTTTTATTTTTCTCGGAAACGGTACAAAATATCATAAATGAGAGCAAGGAAAATACAAAAATTGGGCTTTATGAAAAAAATTCTTTTGGCGACAAAATTTATTTAGCCTGCATTAAACTTCGAATACCTATAATACACAAATTACATGCCCTTAATGAAAATTTATCTCTCAAATTATAATTCCGTCAAATAAGAGTTCAGTCAAATGGTAATTTGGCAAAATTAAAATTAGAGCAACAAGTAATTCGAAAAAAATTAAAATGAGGTAAATTGACAACTAAGATGATTCAAAATTATAACAAATTGCTATTTGATTTTTTATCTTTGCAGGGTGAGTCCGGTGCGGGTAAAAAACTTGCTAGGGTCATTGAAGAGATTTTCCCTAATTAAAAAAAGCAAGAATTTTTGTTTCATACATACAGAAAATGCCAAATTATTTTGTAGCATGAAGATTTTCAAATTATTTTTTATTCTTTTAGGGCATTTACTTCATCCCTTATTTGTCGAAAAAATGCAACGGAAAATTTATCAAAAAGCATGACGCGCAAGGCAAGCCTTCAATCTCCAAGTCTAAATTCGAAAACTTTCTCGCCTGTTATTTTCAGTTTCGACTTGCTTATATTTTTAAAAATTGTCAAGAAGTTTAGGAAAACATCGAAACACCTGCCCGTGCTACTTGATCCTTTTATTGCTTCTTCAGAACCATTTGAGAAAAATTCTAATTAGAATTTAGAATAGAATAAAGTAAACATGGCTATAAATTGTGAGTCTTCGGTGCCACCGGCCTATGTAAATGTGGCATCAGAATGCCAGCTGTATAGAAACGTCGCTTCACTTGAGATACTTGAAACACATTTTCTGTATTCCTTTATGCCCTACAATTTTTTGGTCCTACTCTTTTGAGTTAGTTATGGGTTTTGCAGTATCAAAGTCACTAACAAGGAGACTCCTCTGTCCGGAAGGCCACCTAGAAATAATCAAAAATTTTTATACATAAGTAGAAAGAGATTGCTCCATATAGATACAACATATTGCTCAGGGATCAGATGAAGTGCGATGTACTTATTAAAAGATCCAAGAAAGGTCTACTGGACAGCTATTTTATTAAGAACCCTTTTCTTCAGCAACCTAGTGGGTAAGCTTTGGTATGTTTGATTCTAGACAATATTCTCGTAAAATGTATCTTGAATATTGAGTTCTTATTATTGTTTTTACAGCTGAGGCAGGACTTCTTAAATAGTACCCTCAATGCGGGAATACAATTTTTGATAAATGGCCTAAATTCCGTGACAAGGTCCTCAGACCGTCGGGAATGTCTGAGCAAACAGGTAATTTCATGATTTATTATTGCTTTATTTATATGAATATTCTGAATAATTTGCACGTATGAAATGGAATGTCTTTAGCTTCTAGTGATACTAGTACACTTTTTGAATTCTGCATGTTCGTAACAAGTGCGCCGAAGTCTAGACAAGTTTCCAAAAAATAGGTCGCCAATGCAGAAGAAGTCACAGACGGTTTTCTTCTACATTTGAATGTAAATACATTAAATGAAAAATATTTATTTTTTAAATAATATAATATACCATATATACAATACTATATATACTATATATAACATGATGTTATATTATACTTTTCATTTAATTTTGTCAAATATTATAGGTTACAGATTCTTGTGACACTATGGTAGTAGGCGATGTGGCCGTATGTTTCGCAATTTCAAGCCCGTTGTTAACTTTAGGTCGGTTTTTATACATAGAAAATAAAAACGCTTCAAGCAAGTCAAAACTTCCTGAGACAAGCGTTTAAAGTATGCAATCTATCCTTCGTTTATTTATTTTTCAGCTAAATCAAATTTTATTCAGTCAATATAATCAAGTATTTCACATTAATTCTGTCGTACTTTTGTATTTTCGTCAGGAACTTTTGAAATTTGTGAAGTCCCATGAAAATGTCATTCTGCTTAAGTTTCATGAAACCTTAAAAACTGGATTGACACTAGGATATTATGTCGATTGTGTCCTCACTTGTATTTTACATGTATATTTATTCAGATTTTTACGGTAAAATTGTCGCCTAATTGCGTAGAGCTTATTCATTTCTTAGTTTTCCCGGTAGTTGCGCTGCGACTTTAGGTTTTATGAATGCGCGTTGACGCGAGCACCCTGCGAGTTGACGGGCCTGGCGCTTTGCACAAAATCTGTCCAAGGTAATTTTGTTCGACTGCTCGGCGGGTGAAGCAATAGCGTATTTTGATTTCAGGCTTGCACCGATCCATCCCAGGGCCTCGTTTGGCCCCTTCGTTTTATTTCCGTGCTCTTGTGTGAGAAATATTTAATTTCACTATAGCCGAGTTACGTGTAACGGGATTTTTGAACGAAAATGAAAACCATCACTTACCCGTTTCTTGGCTGCTCATCGTGGTTACACAAATATTTTGACAGTAAGACCTGAAAATATTAATAAAAAAAGGCTAGACAAAATGTCTGGTACCGGGCGCCAGGCGCAGGTGGAGACGCCACGGCAAACTTCTGATATATGATTAAGACTTGAAAAAAATAAGAGAAATCTAAAATATAGATTATTTAATTTTCAAACTAACTCAGTGGAGAGGATACGTGGGGGCGGTCCCCGAACAAAGTTGACAAATAATTCAAGAGTAAAATTGCACAAAAGCAATATAAATTATGTAAATTTTATTAATATAATAATCAGTTAGTTTGAAAAAATGGAGGGGAAAATTGATCTCATATCATATTAATTGTACAAGATAAATATGACAGACATGACTATCGAAATTATGGAATTAAGACAAATTAAGCGCAAAAAGGAACCAACAAAATTAAACAAAAAGTTTAATATTTTCACCGCACAAATATAAAAGAAAACAATGGCCGACCTTACAATAAGAAAAGCATGATACCGACACGAAAAGAAAAAAAACCGGCACCGACCTGACTTCCAAGTCCGTGCCCCTATGGCTCGTAGAATAAACTCCGCTGGTGCCTTTAAATATCCAACTGATTCGATTCCAATGTCAACTCTGATTATTTGCAAGAAAGAAAACTCCTCGGAAAACTCTCTGGGTACCAATACACTCAGTCGCCACACGAGAACTGCTTGGCGGGAGAACGACACTCAACGTCCGTACCGTGAAAAGTTCCCAAAAGGTATTGACGCCCCATCTGGTGCTTCCGTGGAGATTGGTACGACAGACTCAATGAGACATATCCAGTATGTATAGTAAGTGCTCATCTGGCGTTCGCTGACAGCAATAAAGACATGAGAGGTTGTCGATGAAATACTGAGTCCTATTAAGTGTTCAAAGATTGGATTAAGTGCCGAAATCAATAGTATGCTCTTCTAGAATCTAGTCAATCGTTCTTCTCTGTCCCGGCAATCAGGCTTATGACAGATCCTGACGTCCCGAACCTAACCTTACAGAATTCTAATGCCTAATTCACGTGCAGCAAGAGTCGGGGATCGGCGTGAGTATTTTTGTTCTCTTTTCTTTTTCTTTTATAACAACAAACATAAAAGAAAAGAGAGAGAATAAAAACATCATGTTACATACGTGAATCCTTTATTCATTTATATTTCAACAATCGTCCCAGTAATCGTCAGAAACAAGTCATCCAAGTCCAAATGTACGATCCAACAGTAAAATCCACGAAATTAATTCCAGATCCGAGACGCATAAAAGACAATGATTATCGCAACGATGGTGCCAGGCTAAGACCAAGAACGAAAAGTGACAGGTTCCGTGCAACGCGCCAAGACCGTCACCTCGCCGGATGCTCGCGTCTGAGCGCGTTCACAAAACCTTGAGTCGCAGCGCAACTACCGCAGAAACTCATAACTAAACAATCCCTACGCAACTAAGAGTCAATTTTACTACGAGATTCTAAATACATTATTAAATAACGGGGCAATCAACATAACCTCTTAGTGCTAAGTGAGTTTCTAAGGTTTTAAGAACAAAACGGCATAAGAGTTTCGTGAGACTTGAAATACGTCAAAAGTTTCTGAGTTTAAACGATTGGCGGGAAAGTTAAAAATAATTGTTCAACGACTAAATTTGGTAATTCTAATTCTTACTGAGGAATCTTTGACTTATTTGAAGAGTTTACGTTTCACTGAACACAGAAACTGACAAATTCTAAGTCACGGTGTCACTATGGGAAAAAATTAAGAACTAAAATTAATCGTTAAATAAAAGTACAACTGATTTACGTGACGGTATTCGTAATGTTTTGACATACATATAAAAAGTATTATTAAGACCACGGTTTTCTATGCTAAATTCGAAAACGGAAATTGGAATAAAAGTTTTACAAATCAAGTGTGAGGAGAATATCAAATTACAATGAAATAACTATATTCACAGATAACTATATTCAAAGTACAAATAACTATATTCACAAATCAAATAACTATATTAACCTCGACTTGAACTTCCCGGTGCCTTACACTGCAGCGCGCCACGTAGAGAGACTGAACTAAACAAAACTATATCTAATTTCGACGACACGATTGAATAAATTCAATTCTGAACTACACGAGGATTATAAATTGGCGAAACTCTAATGATGTGAAACTTTCACAAGACTCCGGTAACTTCCGCATCCTCAATTTTCGAGCGGCAAAATTCCAAATATGTGACCGAAGTATCGAATTGGAGACAAATAGATGTAAACAGGGATCCATTACAATAAATCTATAATCCACGTGAATCCATATCCCTGATATACAAGTATAATAATCTATGACCTAATCTCGGTGTTTAAGTGATATTGGCTAGGCCGAGTTCGTAAGATCAGATTTGCGTTCAGTGGTGCTACGTCTTCCTGGAATGGCATTAACAGAGTTAAAATATGGCGACACACTGCAGAAGTCTTAGCGGGTCCAACGTTGGCTCTGACCCTAGCCAGTAACTGTAGAGGTGGAATAATTACTGGACTGGCCCTAAGTGGCCATAACATGGAGTGGGAAGTAGATGTGAAAATGTCACACCTCGGCGACGAAATGGAAAGAGAGTTGTGAGTTGTCGACCAAGTGGAGAACCCGCTGTTCAGGTGTTTGAGGCCCGCCATCTCGTGTTGGGATCGAAAACTAAAGGTAGTAATTCCTCTGTTACGTCCAGATTTCCGCTAGTGCTGAATTTATTCCACTAGTTCCATCGATGATTGGACCAAATTTCCAGGTGGTCTGTTGCCGACTTTTATTGGCTTAAAAGCCAATTACCTTGAGGTTAGGCCTCAGGTGATTGGAATATTTAAACGAAATAAAATAACACTGACATCAGAAATTAATCGTTAATAGTTATTTATTTTTAAAACACACCTTTCTCTTTAGTTAACAATTTATTAGTTCGAAATTTCACTAATAGTTAGATTGTCACAATCTTTAACCGCGCGCACAACCACGTCAGTTCAAAATATTTAGTCTACGAATTAACAAAATTCACTTTCAAATTCAATTTAACTGAATTGAATGCATTAAATTGATCCTGAAGCCGATCCTGATTCGCTTACTAAGTTAGGACGCGGAATGGTATGTTGATTAACACCTGTGGGCGTGTAAATTATAATAACCACAAAATTTAATTCTTCGTACACACGGCAAAGTTGAAAAGGTTAAAATTCGGGATCAGAAAAGATCTCCAATAAACTAAAAAGTATGCTTTCCGGAATTAACATTACAAATTAGATATATCACACTTTTCGCACTTTTTTCTGAATATACTTAAAAATCTGTTGTCTTTAAAATCTGATTTATTTACACATTTATTTTGTGTTGTTATTTTCATTTGCAATGTTTTCCATACATTTCGACACAAAACTGTTCGAAAAATACGGAAATGACGTAAAACCCTGGCAAGTGCGCACTGTCGACGTCTAGAATAAAAAGGTCTATTCTGAAGCTGAGCCAATATTGAAGATTTGAGCTGATAATTTTTATAATTTCTAAGTCAAATATCACAAAAAATGTGTACTTTAACATTCTATAGTAACGAAGACGAAATTTTCAAGGTCGCTGAAGGCCCAGCTTATCAGAATAATTTGCCGCTTCTTACCTCTCATAATTTAGATTTCAAATTTATCGTTGCAATTTTTATAATCATACGGATTGCAATTTTCGTCGCAGTTAGTCAAAAGGGTTTGATTCCCATATTTTATTCAATAAGTAAAACAACAGATTTTATCCTACAACCTGCAGATATTCACTTTATTTATTTAATTAAGATCGAAGTACAAAACGATTTTGACACTTGTCAAACGTCAAATATCACTCACGTACCGTTACATTAGTGAAAACCAACTCCAATTTTTAATAAAGTACTTAATGAACGTCCCGAATGTAATTTAAGCAGAATTACGTAATATCTCCTTTCGTCATTTCTACATTGAGAATTTTCTCCCCGTATCGGGAAACTTTACCCCCTATTACTCCAGTCAGGTCACAGTGTTTACATCGACTCTTTCCTTCGCTTCACCTCAGTCAATAATAGTTAATTAATTATTTAATTTTTCCATTTCACAGAACTCAAACTAACAATTTGGATTCCCGCTTAAATTATAATCTATTGTCACTTCTTTTAAGATCATCCATTTATTGTAAGAGGAAAAGCGCATCATTAGTGACAACATAACCTCTACCTGTCATTCCCTCACTTATCAGATAAGTATTAACTATTTACAATTTTTTGAGATTTAAATCATAAGGCAGTTGCTTTGTAAGGATTATAATTTCTTCTCCAGATTCCATTACCGAAGCTAGGAATGAATATTAAAATATCGAAAAAGGAAATAGAAAAAAAAGGAAAATTCATTGGTACTCCCAATGAAACTTGCCGAGTAAAAAAAAGGAGCAACACATGCAAGAAAATTCATTTCTTAAGTAACAAAAATTCTCAAAATGAATCCAAAAGGTAAGTGATTTAATTGATTGCTGCATGAGACCCTTATCACGAATTTTACGTGCTATGTTCAATTCAAAATCAATCTCTATCACACGCTGATTTACTTAACCCTTCAATCAACAAGAATATCTTGATTTTAATTCCTAATCATCTCAAATATTCTCTAACAATTAGTATTAATTAATAATAGATACGCAACCAATATGCATCGTGGATGGGTTTAGTATTTTGACAGCTCAAGCCGATCATAACCTCCAAATATGCATGCCTTTTCTATAACTATTTAAAATATTTTACATTATATATATTTACGGTTCAAGAAAAAATTGAATTATACAATACCATTAATTTATACAAATTTCAACATTATTTTCAAGTTTATCTAAAAAAATTAAATGTATTTTAATGTAGATATACTAAATTAAATAAAAATATTTATTTTAACTTATTCCAAGACCGCAGTAAAATATTTATTCATCCGAATATTAATTTTTCTAAAACAAAGATTTGTTATCATAACTAATTTTTATAATATTCATCGGACAGATGCTTAAATTTAAAATCTACAGGAAAAAAAACTTATTGACAAAGCAACTTAAATTACACGCAGTTATAGTTTTATCGAATTATTGTTACTTAATTATTATTTATCATTGAACAAGAAAACGATTAATTAGTTTTATTTATTTTTAAATAAGAAAATGATTATTAAATTATCACTTATTATTAGATAGGTAAGTAATTAATATTTATATTATTTATAACTTAAATCATCAATGTGCCAAATTAAAAAAATTAACGAATTAATTTTTTAATTATTATTTACTCTTAAATTAAATATGACAATCTAATTATTATGAATTTCAGTTGTAACCATTTTTATCTTGAACATAAAATATTCAGATTAAATATTTTCCTTAAATATTCTACCCAAAACAATAACAATTCTATTTTCATACACACATGGCTTGACGGTCGCGAAAAACACCTTTTCTTTCAATTTTCTTGATGTGTGGGCCTCACGCCGCTTCACAACCCCGGTTTTTGCCGTAAAACCCACAAAAACCTGGGAGTATGTTGCAGCCTTTCTTTTATAAACAATATTCCATTCACTTATTCATACTTTTTACACAATTCCTAGAGTTTCTCCCGCAAAAAAAAGTTTCAAGAAATTTCATTGACCCAATTTTATCAATTGAATGGCCTAATCAAAATTTCCCTTATTTTTCATATTATTATTTTACTCTTTACAATCACCCCCCCCCTTTTTTTAAATAAAGGAAAATGTCAGGAAACAATTTTCCTCTTATGTCTAAAATATTTAACTATTCGCTTACGGGATGAGCTGCCAATTTGAATTTAACCAAGTGTACAATTTTTAATTTATTGGGTCCCACCCTAATTTGAGCATTTCTAGTCCCCAATAATTTTTCAATAACAAAAGGGCCATCAGAAATAGAATCAAATTTTTTATCATGTCGATTTCCCCTTTTTAAATAAACAGGTGATCCTACACTAAAATCTTCTGTATTTGCCTTTAGATCATAATATTTTTAGACCAATCATTTGCATTTTGAAGCCGCTCACTTGCTTGAGATTGTATATTGTCTAATTTTAAGAAAACTTCACGCAAATATTCAATATACATTTTTTCAGGTGGTCTCTCGTCTAAACTTGTGGGAAATACCGCTTCTTTGCCAAACACCAACATATAAGGGGCAAAACCGTTACCCTCACGGACAACCGTATTATAAGAAAAAACGGCAAATCGAAGCCATTCATTCCAATTGTGTGGACCATCAAAATGACGTAAATACTCAATCAGAGTATGATGACTACGTTCGAGCGACCCAAGACTTTGAGGGTGTTAAGCAACAGATTACATTTTTTTAATTTTAAACATTTTACAGAAATTTTGAATAACTTCGCTTGTTAAGTTAGTTCCTTGATCCGACTGTATTATTCGTGGGCAATCGTATCGCGATATAAAATTTTCGGCTATCGCTTGAGCGATAGTCACTGAACCTATTATTTTTAATGGAACTGCATCTGAGTATTTTGTAAATACACATTGAATTGTTAAAATATACTGATTCCCCCAAGTTGTTACCGGTAGTGGACCAGCCAGATCAATTTGAACTTTCTCAAATGGTTCTTTTGGCGTATCCGTAATTACCATAGACATTCGCGTACCTTTCCATAATACCTTGTTTCGCATGCAAATTTTACAACACCTTAGTATGTTTTCCACATCAGATTTTATATTCTCCCAAAAATATTTTGATCTAACACGCCAATAGGTCTTGAAAACCCCCTTATGACACCCCATTACAGATTCATGATATTCTCTTATTATATCATTCCGTCGATGAATGGGAGGAATAATTATTTCGCTTGAAAAAATCACTACATGAATTCCTGAATCTTTGAAATGCTGTAGAAAAGTTTGTTCTACTGTAGACCATGTTACCGTTTCAAGATATACCCTTTATTGAAAATTTTAACATTTTTAACACCTAGACTCTCCATGGCTTTTCTCAATGCCAGGATTGTCCCGGAAATATGATTCAAGAAAAAGTTATCATCTCTCCGATTCTTAACTATCATATTGAAAACATATCTGTTTTTTCTCGAGTAAACAACCACATCGCCCATTTTAGTATTTTCATTTTTCAAATCATCAATGTCAAACAATTATTTTTTAATTAATTCAGAATTAATATCCGATTCAAATAACCCATCAGAAGACACAAAATGAGCAATATTACCCTTGTCCATTATTACCTTGTCTGTAGAATACGATAAATAATTATCTCCTTTAACTTCTGGTGCCAATTTGCACCACTGTCAACTGACAATTTCCAGGGTTAACTACGTTCGAGCTAAGATTCGTCCTTCCAGCTATTTCAACTAGACCGATCCCTCGACCATAATTTTTCCGAAGCTTCGAGTATCGAAATTCCCGCAGATAGGACCAGCCTTTACCACTGTTATCCATCCCATCGGACCGTCCCTGCTTTTCCAGACCGACCCCTCGACCATCAGTTTTCTGAAGGCCCGTGTACCGCAATCCGCGCAGATAGGAACAGCTTCCACTACTGTATTCCGTCTCATCTGACGGTCCCTGTTTTTTCAGATCGATCCCTCGACCATCAGTTTCCTGAAAACCCGTGTGCTGCAATCCCTGCAGACGGAAACAGCCTTCACCACTGTTATCCATACAATCTGATGGTCCTTGTATTCGGCCGAATTTCCTGCCCCCAGCTTCAGGATTTATCTGGCTCAGAAATACTTGTCCAATTAGTTCATTAATTTCCTAATCATTTCCATCAATATCAGCATCACTCATCTCCTGCTCGGATGATAAACGGGTATGATCAGAGTACGCGAACTTCAGAACACAACCATTCAACAACCTTACAGGGACGTGAGCCTCTACATAATCCGGAGGATTCCTTGATAATGCATCTGTGTTTAAATTGATCTTTCCCGGTTTATAGACGATGTGATACTCATACTCGGAAAGTTCAACTCGCCATGTAGCAAGTCTTGAGTTTGGATCCCTCAATTTATAGAGCCATACCAATAGTCGATGAACGGAAACCAAGGTAAAATGACGTCCTTAAATATAAGGTCGAAGATATCTCACGCGAAAAACTATTCCCAACAATTCTTTTTCAACTGTGGGATAATTTAATTCAACCTGTTGTAAAACTGTAGATGCGAAAGATATTGGGAGATCTCGCACAATTGGCCCCTGTCTTACTATTGCACCCAGAGCATAGTCAACAAATACGATAATGGTTTTGATGCTTTTGCAACTTCGGGAATAAATCGCTTATAATAGCTGATCAATCCCAAAAATTGCTCAATGTTCTTTTCTGTTTTTGGTACTGGAAAATTGGTCACGGCTTCAATCTTTCTTGGATCAGGCTTTACTCTCTCTTGAGTTATTATATGACCTAAATAGGTTATCTCGCGTTGTAAGAAATGACATTTTTCAGGTTGAAGAGTTAACCCTGCATCTCTCAGACACGATAATAATGCTTCAATTTTACTATCTTGATCAAACAAATTAACAGCGTAAATGAGAGTATCATCCCTGTAGACAAACAATTCATTTCTCTGAAGGTCTGTCAATACCTGATCCATAACTCTTTGAAAGGTATCCGGCTCATTTTTCAACCCAAATGGCATTCGAGTAAATTCTAAATGGGCGCATGGTGTCGAAAAAGCGGTTTTCGCCTATAAATTCGGATCCATGGGGATCTGAGGTAACCCGGAAGCAAGATCCATCATCGGAAAGTATTTACTTCCACACAATTGATCCAAAATTTCTGTTATATTGGGTAGTGGATAGGCATCGGCGATCGTCTTTTCATTTAAAAAACGATAATCAATGACCATCCTCCACTTTTTGTTACCCTGGTAATCTGATTTTTTCGGAACAATCCACAATGGTAAATTATATGGTGAAACAGACGGCTGAATTATTCCAGAAGAGAGTAATTCATTAGTCTGCTTGCGAATTGCATCCCTGTGAATGTGGGTATAACGATATTGTTTTACATTCATAGGTTTTTCATCGGTTATTAATATTTTATGTTTCAAAACTTTAGTAGCCCCAAAAATATCTCCTGGCAATTTAAATTAATAGGAAAATTCATGAAATAAAGGTAATAATTTTTCCTTTTCTTCTTCATTGAGATCTCCAATATCTATTAATTTTTAAATTTCAACAAATCTCCAAGCCCGTTTTTTAGATTTATCTTTTGAATTTTTATTAGATTTTGAATAAATTTTCTCTAGATGAGGAAGATTATATTCTTCTAATTCTACTGGTGGTAAGGTTAAGTGCATGTCATTATTGTTACAATTTGTCATGAAAATTCTTGCTATTCCATTATTATTTAGAACCAAAAATTCCCCACTAAAAATTTCAGGACCACAGGCAAGACGAGATACATTGCCTTCCTTTAAGTTTGTCCTTTTAAGTATAACTTTTACTAAAACTCTTGACCTTGCAGGTAATGTTACTGTGGCGTGAGACATCAATGAAAAATCCAACTCCCCCAAATGAAGACTATCATCTACAAAATTCAGAACAGCATGATGCTGAAAAAGGGTCTCCAAGCCTTTTATCGACAATTTTACTTCTCCCAAGGTACAAACCATTTTTTCACTAATCCCTATCAAATAAAAAATTCTTCTCTTATGAATCCATACTCGCGAATCCAAAGATTTTTCTTTAATTATATTTACACTCGACCCAGTATCAATTAAAGTTGTTGCCTTTCCTCTAGCCGCGAAAAAATGTTCTGAAATAAGCATGGGCATAACCCGAGTTCTTCTTATGATTTGAGTTGGAGGACGACTCGGTTAAAACCGAATTCTGTTTCAGGATCGCTGCGTCTCCGTTTGAACGATCCTGTTTCAGGTTTTAATAATCATCTCGCTCACGTTTTAAATTTCCTACTTTTCATATCATGGCTCTTTTTAATCTGACAATTTTTAATATTATGACGTTTAAGATTGCAATAATAACATGCTCCTCTCTCTCTTTTTTACATTTTTTATCAACCGAGTACAATGTCTTCTAATATTTCCATTCTCTTTACATTCAAAACATTTAATATTCTCCCGCTTAATATTATTACCTTTTTCCCAGGGTTTTTTATCTTGAATATTCGTTATTTTTTTCGCAACGGAAAATTTAGCTCGCCATTTTCAAATTTTTCCGATACGCCCTGGTTCCTATTAGGATCGTGGATCCTATTCCAACTTTTCCACTGGAGACCCTCCTGATTAGCCAGTGCAATGGCCTTCTCCAAATGTATCCAATTATTTATTCTGAATTTATTTGATATTCGGCTGACCCGCGCCCCATATTCAAGTATTTTTTCCCCAGTTCTCTTAACGTTTGTCAAATCTTGTAATAACTGACTCGCATCTTATGGAGGCGAGTAAATTTGTTCCAGGTTTTTTAAATTCACGCCAAAGTTATTCCCACCCTATCCTGGATGTGAATACGAGCCTCCCCAGTTTTTTTTGTTTTAATCAACATTGCTAAATACGGATATTTCCGGGGGACTAACCATGGAAGCTGACACCCGACAATGTTCAGCAAACATTTTTACTGACATATTCCTACCATCTATTGAGGGAATAATATCACGAACTATTTTGGAGATTCTAGGTAGATCTATCATATTATTTAAAAAAGTACTAGGGAGAGGAGAATAAACTTCAAGAGTATTATTTCCCATGCCACTGTCCCCATTCCAATTTTGATTTTCCCGTGCGGAACTTCCCGAATTCACGGAATCGCCGGAAACTAAAGGGGTTCCCTGATTTCTAATTAGCACTTCATCAGGCGTATCTCCAGATCGCAAGTTGTAAGTGTTGACATTTACATTTTCAGCGCTAGTAGTTGGTTTCACATTTCCTCCATCTCGAGGTCTCGTACCTCTTCCCCGAGCGCTCTTTTTATTTCACAAGTTAGGAATTTCCAACAAGTCTTGGGATTCAAAGTTTAATTATCAATTTGTACTAAATACGTACAGATAAATTAATTTAAACTATACCAAAATAATATTACCTTAATTTCAATTAAACAGTAATTTAAATAATTATGTTTAATTTATTCGCACAATTAAAATATTATAGGACTCTTTTATATAGTTCCACAATAAATTAAACTATGAATAAAAGTAAATAAATCTAAAATTCTAGCCTTGAAATCCAAAACTTATTTGACAATGATTATAATAGTTTAATGTTCTTTTTTCTTACTTACTGTTTTCTGATTGTAATTTAATTCACCACATTGATGGCTATTGCGGCCAGCTGTCCGGTTGACCATACACTAAACTCACTCAATTTTTTTGTTGTTTCAGAATAAGGGAGAGAATTTGCTTTACCATCCTGCGTTGCCGTAACCCTCTCGTGGGCCAGTCCCTCGTTGCCGTAACCCTTCACGGGTTCGGTAGCTGCTTCTGATTCGAGCCTTGGCTAAACCTCTCTCATTCTCTTGCGCTGACGGGACCTAGGCCTTCAATGTAGCCGTTCCAGGATTATCCGCCAACACTCGAAACAAATTAAGGTGCTCGAACACTTGAGAATTTAAATTCTTAAAGTTTTAGGAATTTCAAGTTTGTCACTGATTGTTTAAAAATTGAAATGATCAATGTCTGATTCTTGGGTACATGTACTAAAGCACGTCCCTTTTCACTTAATTGCACATAAATTTTGTAATATTTTTTCCTAACAATGACTTGACATTGCTTTATTTCCAAATTATTATAATTTCCAGAATCTTCAATATCGTCTTATGAAGTGCAGGGGAAATATTCAGTAAATTGTACAAGTTCTACTGAAGTTGGTATGTAAATTTCCCAATGTATTTTATACACAATTTTCACACATAAATAACCTATAATTTCACTGTTATGAAAAATCAAATCTATTTTATATGAATAGATCAGGAAGGAATCTAATCTTTCCATACCCTGTGGAATTTGTTTCCTACTCACTTCAAGGTGCAGCTATCTCACCGCTGTCACCAATTGTTACGTCTAGATTTCTATTGTCGGGAAAAGTGAGCAAAAAAAATTTCGAAGGGTTCAATATCATAGAAAGCGGTAACCGTTCTCGCCCCCGCTCCAATTGCTGCCATTAGGACTCATAATCACCGCTGCTTCCGATATCGTAGCTTAAATTTTGAAATTTACTTGTTTAAATCTTTAAGATGGGCCGTAAATATTATTATTCTGGCCTACAAATTGGAAAATGTATTGTATCGAAGTGGAGAAAGACTTACAAGAAGTTTCATCTCAAAAGCATCCCCTTAAACATATTAAATTGTACACTAAAGTTGAGCTCATTTTATACTGACAGTTTGTCATGCAAATGACTTTGTCGTTTTTTTTTTGTTAACAGGAACCTGTATTTGCTCCAGTACAAATCGCCTGATATATTTCCGACGTTTTTTCCAGGATATTTGAGATTTTATTTGTTCAGACATAGAAGAATTGTGCATCTAATCCAATTTCATAGCGCAGACGTTGATAATAAGTCCATAATAGATAGAACCTTTCCAGAATTTCGGAACTTTGCCGTGCACGTATGTTTGGGGACTTTTTACAATATCTTTATAAAGCCATTCCCAACGTATCTGTGAAAAAAATGCTACTTTTACGAACTTTTTTGAGTGATATTTGTTCCCCGTTGACTGGACTAGACCGGTATTCTGCGGATGGAGGGGGTTGGCAGGCTCTCCTGCTCACGGCGGCGTCTCCCCTGCCTGGGATTCAAACCACCCATCCAAGTCCATGGTCTGCGGACTGCCGTTGATTTCTCGAAAAGGGTGAATGCGAATCCCAAGGTTTGTGTCCCCTTATTTGTGACTCAGCCTCTCCGGCTGATAACTGGCGGACAGCCGGAGCGCCAGCAGTTAGCAGGAGAAGTAGGATGGATTGGCAAACGAAAGGCACCAGGGAGGTATCTCCTCCAAAACAAAATTATTATGCTGAAAAAATTGCTCTGAAAAGAGCAGCTTTTAAATAAAATGGATAGACATAGAAGTGATTCCTATATTTTCTTTATTCGAGCGATTTCCCTAGACTGGGAGAGCAAGCGTTAACGAAGGAAACACTAGCACGGAATACGTCCGACTAGTCGGAAGGCTCGAAACCGAGTGACGACGGTGGCGTAGGCGCGTTTCTATATGAACTGGGCGAGTTGGCACGCGAAGCCGCTCCCACTCCGTGGATGCGGCAAGCGGGAGTGGGAGACTCGGTGCGAGATTTCTTCCTACTCCGCCGAATTTCGGAAGCCCGGCCCAATTAAATCATTTCCGCCCGCGTCATCGTGGCGGCCGCCTAACATGCCTGATCGCTGCTCTCTAAGCATTACAGAGCTTTAAGGCTATGTCTTAATTTACATGGAGTGAATATAATTTCTGTTGAGACGTTAAACTACGATAAGAATAACCTAAAAGTATAAATAACATAGCGTCGCAATATAAATGTAAAACAAAAGAAAAAAACAGTCTTAGAATCTAAATGGAAGGCACGAAGATAAATGCTATATAATAAAAAGAAAGAAACTAAAATAACAAACTATTCGTTAATTTAAACGTAAAGCTCTGATTGTCTATAGCGGTAATAATTTTAATATGCACAACGCGTATCCTAGCCATTATTTAAATTATATTTACTCGGTGTAGGAGTTTGTAAAATAAAAGGTATTATTACTTTTCTTTGATAAAATTCTGACTACGGACAATTGATCAGTTTATCCGTCCAGAACTTGTAACAAAGCAAGATAAGAAAATAAAATTGTAGTGGCTGGAATTCTGTACGAGCTAGCATGACTCGTGCCGTTCGTAGCGGCAAAGGGAAGAAAACTTGGCAAGAAAACGTGAAAGAGAAAGTTTAAGGGGTGAAAAATAAAGGTTCCTTACGTCTGCCGCCCGTTATATCCAAGGGCATATATCATAACACCGACACCTGAAATTAATCGTTAATAGTTATTTATTTTTAAAATACACGTTTCTTTTTAGTTAACAATTCGTTAGTTCGAAATTTCAATAATAGTTAGATTGTCACAATCTTTACCCGCGCGCACAACCATGTCAGTTGAAAATATTTAGTCTACGAATTAACAAAATTCACTGATAAATTCAATTTAACTAAATTTAATTCAATAAATTGATCCTAAGTCCGATTCTGATTCGCTTACTATGTTAGCAAGCGGAATGGTATATTGATTAAACACTGTGAGCGTGTAAATTATAATAACCACCAAATTTAATTCTTTGTACACGCGGCAAAGTTGGAAAGGTTGAAATTCGGGATCAGAAAAGATCTCCAATAAACTAAAAAGTATGCTTTCTGGAACTGGCATTACGAATTAGATACATCAATTGTCGTGAAGAAAGTTTAGTTGAGATAATGATGGTTTAAAGAACGCTGAAGGCTTTTTCTGACATATTGGAAGTGCACGCCTATATTTATTACCTAAAACTATGACGTCGGAAGGGTTCGCACATAGACTGTCGTCACTGCGAACCAATCATAAGTTTAATACAATTTCGATGTCGACATTTCCCACCAATCATCATGAGGATGATTTCACCCTTGACGTCACAAGGTAGGGCGAAGATCGGTCCAGACTGATTTATGGATTGCATCTTCTGAGTCAATATTTCCTTTCTGTTTATCAAAGATTTCGGTGCCCTTCTGTCGGGGCTTTGAGTGTCAGCGGATATTTTTAATTGCTATGACTAATTTTATTACACATTTACCTACAAGAGAGAGAGAGAGAGAGAGAGAGAGAACGCCTCGAACGCCTCGATAGTGGCTATAAATTTAACACTTATTTTCTTATTTTTACGAAAAATTTAAGATCAGTTACCACGAAGAATGCTCGACTCATCGAGGGCTATTATCTCTTACTAAATGCGTAGGACAACAGCACGGGAGTACAGGCAGTAAGGTGTAAATTCAGAGAGTCCGCAGAGAAAGAGAGTTTCTTACAAGGTCTTACATATAATCTCGTCATATCGCCTATCCAGGTCGTTTAGTCTCTATACTTCCTATCGACAGTCCCAGGCCCCGTTGTTCAAGTACAATAGAACCAGATTGACCACTTCCAACTCCTTTTCGCGGCATAGCCTACCATAAAAGTTAATACCTAAATTCCATACAAAAAGATCCGCTTCTTCGTCCTATTCATCTCCTCACCCCCTTTTTTTAAAATTGTATAACATATATTCTTATAGGTATTATTATATATTTCCATTGGGGGGTAGGGGTTTACAAAAGGGTAGAGGGTGGGAAGTTAAGGGGTGCAGCATTATCAACAATATTTACGTCTTGGAGTATGTCGTGGATTGAGAATTAGCTTAGACGGGTGCGAAACTGTCCGCGTTTTTTGTAGATCTGAAAGGCGCGTTCCCTTCCCTGTATAGCGAAAGATTCTAGGAAGCAATGTAAGAGAGCAGAGAGGAGAAAAGCTTATTCAGTGGTTAAGGAAGGTATTTGAAGAGACTAAAAAAGAATAAGTGAGAGAAGAGGAGGAAATCTCAGAGGGTTTGTGGAACGCTTTTAGCAATTCTATTCATGGATATGGAAAGTAAGCTAGTGAACCGGAGTTGTGTTACAGCTCAAAGCGGAAGATTTTAAGGTTCTAATGTTCAGGAAACGAAGTGGGAGAGATTAGGAAGGGGAGTGGAAGTGTTAAGCAAAGGTGGTAAGGGAACTGAAATAGTTGGTCTTCTTAGGCTTTCTGTTTCGGACGAATGAAAGAGTGAATGTTCATATACAAGAGAGAGAGTGATAAGGGCAAATTTGGTGATGAGGAAGGTATGGAGGCTGGAAATGAGGTTCTTCCGAGTTGGTTTTGAAAGGAGAATAAAATTGTGCGATTCGCTAGTGATGAGTATCTTATTTTATGGAGTGGAGGTGTGGGGTTGTAGGTAAGCGTGGAGGTAAATAGGATACAGCAGAGGTATGTAAAGTATGTACGTAAGCTGATTAGGGAGTGTTCGTGAGAGAAGAAGAAAATACGAATGTGTGGAAGACTGAAGCTGAAATACGTGATATTTTCGTTTTATTTGTCGAAAATATTATGAAAAACAACAAAAATACCAATTTTAAACCAAATTTTTGTCACATTTGTGCACAGACCTTTTATAATTGAGGGCCGGGATGCAAAAAGCGGGCGAATGCTCAAAACCTGTAAAACTATTATCCACGTAAAGAAAGTGGAGATGGAAATTTTTTTTTTTTAATTTCAATTTTTCAAACATACATTTTAATAGGAAATTTAATTGCTTTATTTCCTCATGAAAAAAGTTGTAGCTTTTTTAGTTTTCGGTGCTCGCTCGTAGCCAAGAGCGTCTCCCGCGTCTACGCTTGGATAATCGAATTCAATCGACAGCTCGTTGAAAGTACACAATGAAAATTGAATAAGTACTAGAAATAATGTTTTCTTATCAATATATTAGACTTTACTCTTTAGGCTTATTGAAAAATGATGGTAGAAATTCTTTCAAAACAAATTTAAAATATAGGAAACTGTTATAATTAAAGCCTCCCTTTTATAGTGCATTCTGCTATGTTGACAAAACAATGCAAAAAATGGTCATTTCTGGTTCGTTCTTTGAATAGTGCACATTTAAATATTTCTTTTAAGATAAATAGTGTGTTAAGCATTTTAATTTCTTTTTGGATTTCAAACCTTGACGAGAACCCCAAAAATTATTATTAAGTCTTGGAAGAACTCTTTAAGTGTGCGCTATTCAAAGACCGAAGTAGAAATGACCACTCTGTTTATATTTTGTAAATTGCAGTATTTCATTCAAGATCTCAGATGTACAGCTTTGTTTACATCGTTTTGTCAACATAGCAGAATGCACTATAAAAAGCGATGTGCTTTTGTTTCAGATGTGCTATTTCATTGTAATTATTTTATAGTTATTTTATATCTCCTATAAAAATAGTCAATTTATAGTAACTTTAATTATTCACAGTTACTCGAGAAAACATTCATCATAAATTTATAGGGGAGCTGACTAAATTCAAAGTTAAATTTTACCATTTTTTTAGAAAATTTCACTTAAAATCAATAATGTAGAATTCTCTATATAAAAATTGATGATTTTGAATTAATTACATAAATCAATATGTATTTTGTGAAATTTGGTATATGAATATATAGTACAGAACTTAATATTACGTAATTATATATTATGCATGCATAATATATTGATAAGAAAACATTATTTCTAGTACTTATTTAATTTTCATTGTGGACTTTCAACGAGCTGTCGACCGAATTCGATTATCCGAGCGGATACGCGGGAGACGCTTGTGGCTACGCTCGAGCACCGACCGCACTCGAAGTAAAACAATCGTAATTTTCAAACCGTTAAATTAATCAAAGTAATATTTTCCAAAAAACTTCTTTATTCCTTACTGAACAACTTTGTCGCTGGACCTTCTTTCTAGCTCAAAATTCGCTCGAATCCCCAAGCGCTGGAAAGTATCAATGTCCAATTTTTAGGACGTGACGGAAAAAAATTATTACCTTTTTTCAATGTAAATATTTTAATTTATAACCTCCGCAGTTACTCTTAGAACAGTTCAATGCGTAATCCCTGTAAATTTTAGTACGAGATTCCCAAAATTGAGTGACTGAGCACGAGTTGAAGTCAAAATAGAAATTAAATTTCGGTTTGGTGAAAAATCGTTTTTTCTATTTATTTCGAAAACTAAAAAAGCCACAACTTTTTTCATGGGAGAAAAAAGATGCGAAAATAAATTTTCTATTACAATGTATGTTTAAAAAATTTAAATTGGAAACAAAATTTTCTATCTCGACTTTCTTCACATGGACAAAAGTTTTACCCGTTTCGAGCATTCGCCCGGTTCTTGCATCCCAAAGCTCCATTGAAGGTCAAAATAGCGACAACTGTAATTTAGTGATTGTGAATTCTCTCTTGTTAAAGCTCTTTCAGCTATTCGATTTTGTTTAATGTGCGAACTTATCTATATTATATTTAATACGAGTATTATTATATAAAATGTGCATTTATCATTTAAATAAATTTATATTATTGTAATTCATAATATGTATTGGTTTTTAAACAAAGGTATTTGCATTATCTTATTTTGATGATTAAAGAAAGTGCGTATCTTGGAAAAGGAATAATTTCGTTATTTAACATTGTATTGCAACTTTGCTGGTTTTTCGATAAATTTAATTTGTTTATTATCAGTTTTATTTGGTGCAGTCTTAAACATGAAAGATTATTTTTTCTTTCTTTAATATTTTTATTTAAACTATATATGTATCAAAAGTGTGTAGATAATTTTTTATTGAACAGCTTGTATTAATTTTTTCCTACTATTCGCTTGTTCCAGAAATTAAATTTTTTATCTTTACTATTATGTTTTACAATTTAGGCAAAAACCACGCAGCCTGTCAAAAAATAATTTATAAAAACTGAGTACTCATTTTTTGGGCAAGCAACTTCGGTTTTCAGAAACGAAAACATAGATCAACATAAAGTAACTTTATTTTTACAAAATAATACATATTACAGAATTAAAATAGAGAATCCCGTTGAAGATATATAATAATTATATTTATTTTACTAATATCATTAAAATTATTGTATTTCCTTTCTAGAACAAAGATATAGTTAACTTAAAAGACTTTGAATATGATGCAATACATATTTTTTTGTACGAAATATGTTAACTGTTTCATTTGAGAATGTAGTTAATTAATTTATTTGAAGCCTTGCCAATATAATGTTATAAAATGTTATAAATTGAACAAATTTAATTTGTTAAATTTATCCCTTCTACTATAGGTAAATGATCGAAAGATATATGGTTTTTTGAATCTGCGAAATCGACTGCCTTGATCCGAAAATTTTTTGCTGACAAAAATTTAATATATCCTCTAGATCAACGAAAGTTAAAAGTGGTCATCTTTGGAAATCTAGCCACTTGAAAATCCGAAATTTGAATAGAGTGTCCATTTGAAGAGATAATTTTCTGTTTCTCGGTAAATGTCCATAAAATCGTCAAAAGATGTATCACATTTTAAATTTTCTTTTCTTTGCGCAATTTTATTAAACAAGTTTTGACATTCAGCGGCAAAAACTATGACTCGATTTGATCGCACAGTTTTTGAGCAACAACGTCCATTATATTTAAAACCTCAGTCACGCCTTGTGTTCTTTTTCTCAAATTTGAAATCTATCGTTGAATACTGAAGCCAACGAGTCAAAAGAAATGGAAGCATTCCGCAAAATGGCGCTGAAAAAATTTTCAAGTATTTTACGAAGCTCTTTTACGGCAAGGAAATATTATTTAAGTGCCTTAAACATTTCTAAGCTTCTCTGACCAACGAAGTAAAGTCCATGTCGTCTTGTTTTAATAAGATATAATAAAGGTTTTTAAATCTGTGCCACAAAGGCGAAATTTTATAAATCTTTTGTCTGGATAAAATAAATCGAGAAATTATTGTACATTTTTACGCATGATGAATCAATATCAAATAAAATGCCCTGATCGAAATCATTATGTGCACAAAACAGTTCAGAATTCTCATTTGATTTCAAAATTTGATAAACATTTTCCTGTGAAGGCAGGACATGCCCAGTTAAATCAGAATAGCTAAATCAGGAAATTGAAAAAGGATAAAAATACGTAAAGCTGAACTTGCCCATTTTTTCCATTTGTTTATATATTGCACCAATCAGAATAGAAATGAAAACTCAGTAACCTTCGTTTTCCTAACAATAAGAGACCCAGTGGGCACAAAAATTGGCAACGTCTTCACGACATCGTTACGACACCTTTACAACAGCCTAGGTCCATGTCGTTTCGGTGTTTTTGCGATATCGTAAAGACATCGTCAGATCATACGACTCATTTACGATATCGTAAATACACCTTAACGACATGGATATACGATTTCGTAAAGTTTTCGTAAATATGTCGTAACGATGTCGTAAAGACGTCGCCAAATTTTGTGCCCAATGGGCCGTGGACACAAAAGTTGGCGACATCTTTACGACATCGTTACGACACTGGGTGGGGAGTTTACGCCAAGTTAGGAGGCGCTAGCGAACTTACATCAGTAACCGCAGAATTTGAACTCAAATTAAGAAAAATAGAGTTTCTAAAAGAAAATTATAAAGAAGGAGTGGACAAAATCTAAACTGTGGATTGTACCTTAATGAAAAGTCGAACTGCAGAAACGGAAAGTCAACTAAAAGTCTCTATTGTTCAAATCTGAACTATTTTGTTGAAAACCGATCGTGTTTTGTTAAACGCAACTGTTCCTGATTTAAAAAGAAAATACTTTTTTGCTTTAAATCACATTTACTAGTAAAAAAATCAACTTTCTTGTTTCAAAAGAAACTTTTGTTGTGGAAAATTAATCTTTTCTGGTTGCAATTTTAAGGATTTTCTAAAAATATTTTCTTTTGGGCAGACTATCTCTTGCACTTCGCCATTCCAAAGGGTACTTTTGCGGAAAACGTGGATATCAAATTCTTAAGGTGGCTCATGTACTTGAAAAGGATTATAGGAATACTCAAAGGATACTGGAATATATTTGGGTTAAAAGAATGTGCCAAGGTTTATTTGGAGCGCTAAAAACTTAATGTATTTCGAAGACCCTGAGCTTGTGGAAGGAAGCACTATACGACAGCTTTGCGCTGTAGCGACCTATAAATGCCTGGGCGTGCCATAGACTGGAATTCACGATGTGACATCTATAAAGGATACTCTCAGAAGCATATAAAAGCGTCTGATTTGGCAGATTTGGTCTCCCCATCTGTCGGCGACGAACAAAGTATCTGCAACGAATATGCTAACCGTCCCGGTATTACTCTATTCATTTGGGGTGGTTCCATGGAAAAAGGAAGATCTCAGTTCTCTTGATATCGGGACAAGAAAGTTTATGCTCAGGAACCAAAGGATGTACTTTAAGTCTTCTGTTCCGCCAACTTATATCTCACTTCATCAAGGTAGTCAAGCAATACCAAATCTTGAATGTCTTCTCAACAGGATTATCAGGGTACATTGCAGACAGTCGAAAATTGACGGGACCCTCTTCTTGAAATGGTCAGGAAGCACAGAGAAATTGGAAAAGGAGCGTTTCTGTAGAAAGTGGCGGAGGAAGCTATTACAAACTCCAGTCCTTACTCCTGAAATCCTGGATTGAGAAAAAACAAGAGAAAAACTACCGTGAACAGCTCCTCGATAAAAGGATGCACAGTATCTTCCACAGAAACGTGAAGGGTCAGTTGATTTCGTGTGCGCTAGAGTTTACTTTTCTTAAATCACCCGCATTGTAGTAGGGTAGGGAAGGTTTCATTTTGGCATGTGATGATGGTTTCATTTCCACTTTAGCATATTGTCGCCAGATTTTGAACCAAGGTACAGGGTTTGTCTGGAAAGTAATAGGACTGATTTTCTTCCGTCGCGACTGTACTTCGGAGCGTGCGCGCACCGACTGGATTTGGTAGAGGGCGTTCCTAGCTAACGAACGAGCGTCTGGTCAGTTGTCTCCGAGCGCTTGGAGAGTCAGGACAGGTATTTTTACGCGACGTGTTTCTGTGAGTGGTGCAAGCCGAAAATGCAGCGTTCGTTAGAGCAGAGGTACGCGATTAAATTCTGTGTGAAACTTGGTAAATCTTCGACAGAGACGTTTGATATGATCAAGCAGACTTACCCAGATGTTGCTTTAGCAAGAAGTGGTGTTTCGGTGGCACCAGGCCTTTTTGGAGGGCCGGGAAGGGGTCGCTGTTGAAGACCGTGCTGGAAGACCTTCGACTTCGACAAACACCGACAATGTGACTCGTGTACGCAAAGTTTTGAACTCAGACCGTCGACTGAGTATTCGTTTAATTGCCCAGACGTTCGTTTAATTGCCCAGCCCATTCGTTTAATTGTCGGGTCCGACAAGATATCGCAGCCGACTGGAAGTTGCACCACGACAGCGCCCCGGCTCACACCGACTTTCTTGTGAACAGCTACCTGACCAAGGCCGGCATCCCAACGCTTCCGCAGCCGCCCTACAGCCCAGATGTGGCCCCCCAGACTTTTTTTCTTTTCCTCGCCTGAAAAGGCTGATGAAAGACAAGCATTTTGAGACGACAGAGGGGATCCAAGCAGCATGCACCGCGGCTCTCAAGGCTATTCCGGAGAATAACTTCCGTGACGCCTTCAATGCTTGGAAATCGCGCTGGCAGCGCTGCATCGACGCAGAAGGAGCCTATTTTGAAAGTTTTTAAAGAATTGTAACGAATGGCTCAATAATTTTTTTTAAATCGACTCAGTCCTATTACTTTCCGGGCAAACCCTGTATTACCAATGATAGTTGCAACCCGTGTCATGCACATCCCGGGCATTTAGGACATATACTATCTAGTTGTCCAACTCATGCGAAAACGACCTACATCCAAAGGCACAATGAAGCAATAAAAGTGCTTTATTATCATTTATGTTATTCTTACGACATTAGCCTTAGTATCGCTTCGCTAAAGGCTTATTCCTTTTTTTTTAGTTAGGTAGCGTATAATAAAGCTATGGAATGTTTCTACATTAATTCTAATTTTCTAGCATTCTAAATATCTGTACGCTTTCTTTGACGAGGAAGGATTAATAATGAATCTGTAATAATGGTAAAATTTATCATTATTATCAGTATAAAGTATTTAATTATTTTCTAGTGCAGTGTAACCAAATCTTCCAGCCCCTTTCTTTCGATTTATATATAGACATGGACCTTGGAATAACTAACCCCAGGCTAAATATAAATCCAGGACCAGATTTTAAATCATGAGAAGAGAAATGTATTTTTTAAGAAAAAAATTTATTTCCGCGAGTGAAATGATTTTTCATAAATTTTTTTCTTTGACATGCTTATTCCTACATTGATTTAAATTTTAATTGATGAAGTAGTAAAGTTGTTCTTAGATATTAATTGTACACATTGAAATATAATGTAATATTATTTTATTTAATTCAGTTAGTATTTTCTTAGTATTATTAAATAAAAACAATCCGAATAGAATCTTAAGTGTAAATTAAGGAATGAAATAATCTGTTGTTAATTGAAATTCGTTGACAATTATAAAACAATATTTTCGGCGAATCAACTTTTAATTGCTTTGCCAAAGCTACAAATCTTACACAATCGCTTTCTTTAATCTAATAGTTGCGTGGTAGATATTATCCGTCATTTACAGAATTTCTTTTGCTCGAACAAACTGAGAACTTTCGAATTAACCCGCGTGAGACGCTAGAGCAAGGGCCATCTCTTAAAGCGCCACAAGAAAACACTTGTGGAAATTCTTGTAATTTGTTTTATTTATCCTTATATCTTATCTCTTCATACTTTCGTCTGGAGTCCTATCCACAAACGAAAACAAAGTTCTAGAAACTGGGGGATGAAATGTTACCATGGAAAGGGGCTCACTTCGAAAAATTTACGAGCTTGCCAACTGCTTAGCTTGCGATACCCGCCCACGTTATCTCGGCAACGTCGCCTATTGTGCAATGAATCTGATTGGAGAAAATTTACCCCTATGTATTTCAAAAGACATATTTACCTTTCACTCTTGCTCTGTCAGCGTTGTCTTCAATATGACATTTTCCAACGAAAGTATTGGGTATATATTCACGAAATTTCTAAAGATTTTGAGACCTAACATGAATTCTGAACAGGAATCTAAAATAACATTCAACGATAGGTCTCAGGTTTGAGTTATGTTTACTGGCATATGTAATGGTCGAACTAGTTTTGGTTTCAGAATAATTGACGAAGAAAGATTGATGATCTTTCCACGTGTTTGGGTTTCGTTAATTTTAGTCAGATTCAGAACCTAGCCCTGTTTTCTTAGACTTATGTTCCCGAAATGAGAACAATTTTTGTTTATGGATTAAGGATTTTAAAATGTTAAGATGGTGGGAATTTGACCTTATGTAAATAAAAATTTCGACTCGCGCGCGTAAAGCAATAATTCGTCCCCCAAGAAATAGAAATCTTGTGGATTTTGTTGTCTATTCGAAAGAGTGGCATATGGAATTTTTATTTGACTAAAACCATCCCTTTTGACTTAAGAATGCGAACAATAAGCGGAATAAACTCAAATTAAAAGGTAGATAGAAAATCAGTGACATTTGTGAGAATTTGGAAAGAATAAGTAGTGTATACGTAATTGAAATTAAAAATAACGAGCGAGGTGATCTTTTAGGCTTGGGTATGGTGAAAATTCAAACAGCCTCTTATTTTCAGACCACTCCAATATAAATACATGTTCATAGTAACAACTTTTATACGCTGATGGGGTAGTGAATCTGCAGGAAAAAAAACGATCTCATTAGTGAAATCTATTTAACTATTTTATTATGTGGATTACATTGTAATACATATGTTTATAATTACAAAATGTGACATTGTCGTCAAGCAACGCATTTTACAATTCAGTAAAGCATAAACATTAGAACTATTACAGTGAATAAAACTTTTTGTCTTAATCATACTTGTTTACGTGGCATATGCGTCATTAGGCATGATAATTTTCTCTGTTGATGTGCCATGGTCTGTCTGTCCTTGAAAAAGGAAGTAGAATAGAAAATAATAAAGTAAGATTCAGTATAATGGGTGAGAAGCAAAAGACGAAATTTGCGATTTTCTCGAATTTTCCAGATTACCAGCAGGATTTTCAAGCTGTCATAATGGATGTTTAGAAAATTTATCAATAAGTGTAACAGATTATCAATATTTATTGTTGGAAATTAATCATTTTTTGCGCGCAGAAAACTTAAAAGTAATACAACTGGTGACCTAATTTATTATAGTTATATAATATTATTCTCAGAAATTGCTTTTCCTGCAAGAAATAAAGAAATTACTGCTTCCAACTGCGATTACCAGTAATTACTTGGTTTTTTTTTCGTTTAGTGTAAGCCTGTCCCATCGTTCTCTAATATTCTCCTCTACGTTGCTAGTTATGTTTATCGCATTTTAATATGGAATATGATATGCTCGACCGACTACGGCATATCTAACTTTTATACGATGAAAACCGAAAATATTTTTATTTTTAGGGTTATTGCAATTTATATTATCTGAGACGGGAGATTTGAAACATGTTATTCTCGAAACAATGTTTAGGTCATTGGGTCCCTTTCTACAGACCGGGTCATAAATGTCTTAGAAGGTTGTTTTCGAGATGCAAGGAAAAGACGAAATTTGTAGGTACCGGAAATTTAACTCGACTCGCTCTAGTATGGGCCGATAATACAAAACTTTTGTAAATCGGAAATAGCTAGCCCTGGGAAGTTGCTACATTTTATTACAAATAAAAATCTTAAAGAACTTTTCACAATGAAAAATGATCCAACTGTATCGCAATGAGGTAAACGAATTTTAGTTTTGAGAATTTAAACTGATTCTCGCTATAAGTACGAAAATTATGTTAATTTTGGTTACATTCTCGTCATTTGTGATTGAGAAGGTTACGCTATGTTATGAGACACTCTGAAGCCGAAAATCAAGTTTTGACGATTGCGTCCATCTGTCCGTGCGTCCATCCGTCCGTGAACACAGTAATTCTAAAAAAAATGAACAGAACAAATGAAGCTTTGGCACACTTTTTGTTGGTTTTGAAAGTAAGAACCAGTTTGTTAACCAGTTTTTAATTCAGGAAACAAAGGTTTCTTCCATCGAAAATGCTATTTGAAAATCGAAGATTTCAATTTTACGCCAAACTGCGACAAATAAGTAAAACAAGTTCAAGAAGAGAATTGCAGCCTTTTTAAATGTCTACAATTTTCTTTAAACTGTTTTTTGATAAAACACGTCTTTTTTGTTTTATGCATCGAAAATGAATTAATCGAAAATTCGACTGATAAGCCAAATCACGACAGATAAGAGAAAGGGTGGTAGCGAAAAATTGTAGCTTTTTGAAAGGCGCAAAAAGGAGCAATTACGGCTTATTCAAATTCAATCAAATTGATTTTAACCATTTTTTGGTAGGGTTTTTTCAATTAGTTTTATTTGTTAAAAATAACATAAAACAAATATAAAATTTAAATTTTCAGCAAAACTACGTGAAATACAAAAAAAATGTTCACAAGGAATTGTAGCTTTTATAAAGTTCTCAAAAATGTATATAAAACATTTTCGATGGGGCTTGTTATTTTGGTTTTAGTTATCCAGAATATAATGTGGAAAATCTTAAATTCAAAATTTGAGGTAAGGTACGTGAGGTACAGAACAAAATTTAGCAACATAATTGCAGATTTTAAAAAGTCGTAAAAAATGTATTGAAGTATTTTTAAAGGACTTTTTATCTTGGTTTTGTTTATCAAAATTATTATGCCCTGGGCGCGCGAAAACTTGCGATCGAAGCATGCCACTCGCGCAGCGCGCGATGAGAATGTGTCCCCCGCAAAGTCAGATTTTGAAGTACAATTTTTGGTATAAAATGTTGATAAGATATTTATTAAACAAAGATTTGTCTTAAGGTACAGTTTTCAGAAAATAGGCATGAATGACAATTTTTAAGAATAAGTTAACTTGTACGACGAATTTCTTAGACAATAAATTTCTCAAAACTTTATGATATTTTTGTTGTATCGCTTTTTAGCACGCATAAGTTCTAAAAAGAAATTGTTTAAAGTCTATGGAAATTAGAGCTTAAATATTCAGTTTATTTTCTAAAAATTATTAAATAAAAAAGGTCATTTTTCCAAATTTAAATTTTTAAAGTATCATTTACTCATTTAGATATTGCCAAATAAGATACAAATTTTATTTGTTTATTTTCTTATTATTACTGGAATATTTCTGCCTCATTTTGTATCAAATTATAATCTTATCTAACCTGAAAAATGTATCATTTCAATAAATTCTTAATATTAAAATTCACAATGTGCATAGTTATTTAAAAATAGACGTATTTACATTGTTTTGTTTTTATTATAAAAAAAGTGCGCACCCTACAAAAAGAACTGTGTTGTTATTTAACATTATATTTAAACATGTGTGGCTTCTCCCTAAATTTAATATATTTATTTTTAGTGTTATTTTTTGCGTTTTTAACAACAAAATATTCTTTACTTTTTATTTTTGAATTTTTTTTATCAAAAATTTAATAGCATAAATTGTTCGTGGTTTGCGTTTTTCCCAAAATTTGTACTTTTTTATTTAAAATTTTATTTTTCATAATTAAAACAAAAACTACTTCTCCTTTCAAAAAGCTGTCAATGTATAATTTGTGGGTATTTTTCCACATAAAGCTTGGGCCCAGTAATCTTTTGTATTTTGTCAGGTTTGACCGCAAAATGAAAATTTTTATTTTTGATAATTTTGTTGTGCTGTCACACTTTGAATTTTTTCTTATTCAACAAATACATGAAAGACAGTCAAAATAGAAAACTCCTGTCTGTTTTGGTTGATAGAAATTCTGGAAACTATAATTAGCCGTACATGGAATTTTTAAATTAAAAAAAAATAATTCAGTAATGTGAAAAATGCTCTAACTTTTTGACTTTTCATGCCAGCTAGCTGGTTCACGAACTTAAGACTTTACCTTCGCTATATTGGCTAGTATTACTGCAACTGATCTAACGAAATAAAAATAATATTATTAAAATTTAACTTAATTAATATAATATATTTTTATAAAAAAAAAGAGAAAGAGAGACAAACATTTATTTTTCGGCCTGCTGGCCATACAAAATTAAATTGCTTACACTTCCCTCTTTTCACAGAAGTTTCTTACAACTATCTCTTAAAAACTAACATCCATTTACATCCTATCTCAAATACCACTTGCTTCTAATAGTGTAGCCTTTGTCGCTTCGTCTCACCTCTCCTCGCACGCATGTTACTACTTTCCCGCTTTTCCTCGCATTGACAACCTCTGCCTCCACGGCTAATACCTAATACTTATCTACTATTTACAAAGTTTACAATTTTCTGACATCCTTACACTTTTCCAACCAGTGCTTCACTTTTGTATCTCCCTTCCAGCACAATTAACATATCTTCTACTCCCGAAAAAGCCAAAACCTAATAAAATCCTCAAAGCCATCCACATCTCATCCTCGCTATAAACCCCTGAACTTCCTTTCTCTCTTTCCTCATACAAATATTGCGCTTTCTCTCTTGGTATAAACCGCACATAGTTCCCGTGAAGCCTTAACTCCCTCATTCTCTCCTCTCCGTTTGCCATTTCTCTCAATGCCATTTCTCTTAACCAACTCCTATACCTTCCCACCTTCCTCGTGCATCTTCACACTTATACATCTGTTCCTATATCCCTCCTCACAATGTCGTTAGGCGTATTCCTTGTTAACCCAAGTATCTTCTTTACATACCTTTCCTGTATCCTATTTACGTCCTCACTTACCTTCCACCCCACACCTCCACCTCATAAAATAAGGTTCTCATCGCTAGCAAATCGAAAAATTTCATTTTCCTACCAAAATCATCTGCGAACGACCTTTTTCTCAGCCCTACAACTGCCTCCTCTCTAAATTTGTCCTTTTCGCTCTCTTTTTTATATGACAATCATCTACCGCATTCCTGCGAAACAGGAATCCTAGGTAGACAAACTCTTTTATGTCCTTTAGTGCCTTTTTCTTCCATTTCCATTCCCGCCCTCATCCCTCCCACCACCTTTCCTGAACACCATAACCTTGGACTTTTTCGTACTCAACTGTAACCTATTCTTATCCAGGTGTCTTCTTAACCTTTCCATCATCTCCTTTGAAGTCTGCTTGCTCTTTGCCAGCAGAACTTGGTCATTTTTATTTCGTCCTATCGAGATTTGTAACTTTTTGAGTTTTTCTTGCGGCTAGATTCAAGCTCTATCAAGCACCAATAATAAAAAATTTCACTAACAATTTAGGAAAATTTATAGCAACTGAATCATAAAAATTTACATAAATATATGGAAAACAATTTTTAGAAACAAATCTTATAAACAAATTTCTCATCCGGCCATTTTCGCTTAGACAAAAATTATTTTAATTATTGTTGCAATTACTCTATTTATGATTATTTGCGAACAGACTTGATACAAAATTGATTTGTGAATTTTTTGGTTAAAAAAGGCTGTTTTCACAGAATTTATCTGGCATTAAGTTAATGATGATGGTAAGATTGTAAAAAAAATATCACAACGTGTCGTTTTATCGTAGAAACAAATACTTTTTCTTGAATTATTGTTGGTGTCAGCTTATAAGTATAGAAAATCTCCAGGATAGTATGGCTAGGACCAATACTTATAATTTTTATTAATAAATCACAATTAACAAAATTTGTATAATTTCTTGAAATGCTTAATAGCAAATTTGTTATGCTTTACTAACTTTGAGTAAAATTATGAATGATGCAATTTTAAGGATTTACATGCAGAGTTCTATTATTTAATGTTCTAAGATATAATTCTTTTGAATGCTATTTTTTGTCTTACCTGAAATTGTCCTAATACTTTAAATAATTTTAGAATAGTTTTCCTACGATACTTTCTTATATAGAGATAATAATTTTTAGATTTTCTTTTTTAAACTAGTGATAACAGTTACAGATATTATTTTTCTAGCAATTATTATGGACACTATTATGGTTTGTACTTCGATTAAAATAGGCTAGGTTTTAATACGAAAAAGTACAAGATTATCGTTTTCAGGAAAGGGGGTGGAAAAGATAAGGGAGGGGAGTGGATGTGAAAGGGAATGACGGTACAGGAAGTAAACAAGTTTTGTGTACCTGGGCTATCTGTTTCGCAGAATGGGGGAGTGGATGGTTATATAAAAGGAAGAGTGAGAATTAAAAATGTGTTAATGAGGCAGGTGTGGGGACTGGGAAAGACGTTGTTCGCAGCTCATTTTGGAAGGAGAATCAAATTGTTCGATTCGCTCGTGATAAATGTCTTATTTTGTGGAGTCGAGATGTGAGAATAGAAGATAGGTGAGCAGGTAAATAGGATGCAAGAGATATGTGTAAAGTGGACACTGGGGTTGAGAAGGAATACGCCCAATTATATGGTCAGGAGGGAGATACGAAGAACGATTTTAGGAATTATCAAGGAGAGTAAAGCGTGTAAATATCAGGAGAAATTTTTGAAGAAGGTGGGAAGTAAGCGGGTTAGGAAGTGCTGATGGGTAAAGGATGCACGAGAAAGGAAGAAAGCAATATGAGTTGGTTGAAAAACAGCATGGAGAAAGAGGCAAGCAGTGTAGGAGAGAATAAAAGAGTAAAGGTTTAACAGAAACTATTGATGGATTATGTCAAAAGAAGATAGCGCAGTATTTGTGTGAGAAAGGAAAGAAAGGAAGTCAGAAACTTATAGGCAGAGGTTGGCAATGCGAGGCAAAGCGAAGAAGTAGTGACATGTATGCGAGGCGACGCAACGCGAGGCGGAGCGATGAAGGCTAGGCTATAAGAGCGAGCTGTCTTAGAGATAAGGTGTGAATGGATGGTAGTTTTTAAAAGGTAGTTTTAACAAAATTCTGTAAAAAATGGAAGTTTAAGCGAGTCAATATTTTGAGGCCAGCAGGCTTAAAAATAAACGTTCATCAATATCATAATCAACTTAACACCAACAAGAAAAACATTTCCATATGGAAACTTCGAATTGCGACATTTAGTTATAAAATTAATGATCAAAAGTTAGAAAAATTGCTATACAGTGGCTAACATCCAGTTTTGAAATAATAATAACTAATTGTGTGCAAATTTCAGTAAACAAACGGGGATTGTTTTTAAAAATGATAAATCTAAGCTTTTTTTCGTAAACAAGTTATATAACAATAATATAAATGAATTTTCTATCAATTACGTTCCTCATTGATTAAAATTACGGCAATTTCAAGAATGAACATAAATAAATTATTTATTCTACAGTCCTACTATAGAAGTTGTTTCGGGGGTTTCCTTGAACTCCTTTGTACTTTATCGATACTCGCCAAACAATAAACAAACAGCGCCGTGTAAATAATTTATGTTGGTTTTTCGTCTTAAAAAATATTTTTTGTTCTATTTTCGACATTTAGGTTTTATAAAATCATAATCAACTTAAAAATATTTCTGTAGGCTTTTTAAACGACAAAAAATCTACATAACCTCACAGGCGAAATTAGAATTAGCATCGTTTTTTAAAATTTTTAATTTCTTATTTAATAGAATTATTTTTTACACTTGTGATTTTGCAATTCAGAAGCACACTCGGACTTCGAAGGTACAATCTTCAAAGCTACGAGCACTTCACAGATACGAGCATCTCAACTCTAAAGGAAAGTGCAGAATTTTCTCTCCTATACCCCCGCTCTTTTCGAGAGTTGCGCATCAATGCCGAATTGCATACACGTGCGTGCGCGAAGTAGGCCTGGGTACCTATGAAGTCTGATTGTCATTATTTTAAATCTAAAAAAATTTATTTAAAAACCCAACAAATAGATGGTTAGCTAATTTACGCCGGTAAAATATAATATAATTTAGTTATTTAATTACTGTTGATAATTTATGAAATTTTATTTATTTGATATATAATTTAATGCAAGCATGCTTTTAATCTGGGTCTCCAAAAAAATTAGCTCCAAAAATAGTTAATACTCCAAACATGACCGTAAAAAAACTTTTCTATTTTATGCATGATAGTCATTCAATTTGTCTGAAACAAAGGTAAACTAAATATTTGTGAAATAAGAATCTAAATTTTGACGTTACACGTTAGCATATTGTTTCGATTGCTCACTTAATTTGAAAGTTTTATGACCATTGACCTTCTCATTTAAAAGGAGATCTTGCTCTTTGAGCATTTTTCTTGATATAGGATCGCCTGTGCCTCTGCAGCATTTAAATTCTGATTTTACATGATTGCACCTGATTTTACATTTGCTAGAAGCTTATTTTTATTTTCGAAAGATTAAGACTTCCTCTTGTTTTCTTTCGACCTTTTCTTAAAGCGCTTAACCTAAACGCACAATAATTCAAGATCAAATAAAGTGCCCTGATCAAAACCCTGGTGCATACTTAGCAGGTCAGAATTCCCATTTGATTTCAAAATTTGATAAACAATTATCTGTTAAGGTAGGACATGCTCAGCTAAATCAGGACTTCCGACGAAACTCGAAGTTGAAAAATGTCTTAAGTTAATTGTAAATCAGGTACAGTAAAAAAACAATCTAGCCGTCATAAAACCTCTATAGGTAGGAATTTGGCTATACAAATTTTGATGACAGCAGGGAATGGTAACCAGTGTTAATTCACCTTTAGAAATTATGACTTTTTTTTCAAAATCTTAGCAATTAGAGTAAAAGCTGAGTTTTGTTCTCTAAGAAAAACACACAGGTAAGAACTGGTGATAATCGGATGAGACCATCTTTAGTGATGATGCCATGAGCAGGTCATCTTCCCAAGCAAGTGAAAAATGGTTTGCTGATTCGTGCGAGCAACATCACAGAAAAAACTCAAGTTAAATTTTGTTTAATGTAGAATCTCCCGCTGTTAAAGTATACATGCTGTTTGGCGAAAATTTATCCTACGATGAAATAAAAGCTGTCATCTGATCCGGCGTCCTTATCAACAATTTGTTCTTACTGCTGTATCTCCTCCGAAATAAACTACACTATTACAGAGGATTTAAAACTTATTCAATATCATTTAGAAAAAAGCGCCAAGAGCAACTGACAGATAGGAATCCCCATCTATCTCTAATTTAACGAAGTTAAACGACGATCGATAGCGCTGAGGTCGCAATTCTTGCACATGGAATCGATGTAAACTTTATCTTTCGTTTTTTCTGTGATGAGGTCGAGCGTTCAAATGGAGCAGTATAACTTTTCGGCTTCCTTGTCTAGTAAATGGCCTTTTTTTATTAACTACACCATTTACTTTGTTTAATTGATGACTATTAAACAAAAAGAATGATTTTCTTCACGAGAAAAGCCATTCGCTGGACAAGGAAGCCGAAAACTGATACTGCTCTATGACAACGCTCGACGTCATGCTTCTTGTGCGACTCAGGAAACCATTTTTAAGCTTGGGCTGGGAAGTTCTCTTGAACGTGGCACATTTAACAGACTTGTCTTTATGCGATTATCACCTGTTCTGGTCAATGCAACACGTTTTGGCAGATAGGCGATTCCAAACTCTGAATGATGTTCGAAAATTCGTCAGTGACTTTATTGGCTCGGAAACTCCAAATTTCTTTTGTGATGTCATCCGCAAGTTACCTGATAGGTGTCACAGGATTATTGGAAACAATGGACAATACTTCGAGGATTGATCTGGCATTTTGTGTATTTTGTAATGTGAATTTTTTTTTTGGAAAGAAAGGTGAAAATAAAGTTATACACCCAATACTTTAGTTAAATTGTAATAGAATTATTTCTATTCCATGAGTGCAGTTGCTATAACTATGGCTAAAATAGAGTTTATTTTAGCATTATTTGCTAGGTTAAAAATACTTTTAAGAAAGATTAAAAATCTTTTAAAGGTAAACAAAATCATTGCAAAAGCATTAGTAATTATCAGAGGATCAGAAAATGTTTTATAACGCTACTCACTACGAAGACAAGTTTTTTTAAGCAATCGTATTCCCTGTGATCCCAGGTCTTGTATCTTAGATGATGGAAAAACGCAAAGTGTGGAGACAAGCTTGGTCTATGAAAAAAAAGTGAGAATCACAGTGTGGTTTCTGATTTCGGGATTTCATACCTAATTCAAGATTGTTTTTTATTTGAATATATTGGAAACAAATACGTATGGAGGGCGAAATCCACAATGTGTCTACCGCTTTTTTGCTCTGTACGGCAATATTTCAAAAATAATGAACTTTATGAGCAAAGGCGAGTTTGGCCGGTTTATACTTCTTAATTTCAAATAAAAAAATTAGTCCATTTTAACGGATGTTGGTTTACTTTAAAAACTTCTCGAAGACCAAGATTCTTTTATTCTATAGTACTTTTTCTTGTTAGACTCGAAGGATAAAGAGGCTTTCGTTTAAAGTTCTAAGATTGCGAGAATCGGCAGTAAGATTTCATGTATCAATTAGAATGCTAATAAAATCATTTTCAAATACAGAAAAAACCATGTAAAATTGAATATACTTACTTCGTATATGGCTAAACACGCCGGCCATGTCAAGTGTTTCCGAATTATTGACTGGAAAATAAAAAACAAGAAAATCTTGAAAACGATATTTCTAAAATAACTCAAATGATAGATGTCTTTGATCAATATTTAAGTTGACTTTTACGATCTATATTTTATGCATCTTTTGACTCCCTTTTTTCAAGCGTGAGGCGTAAATGCTGGTCTTACTGTGCATTATGTCTTAGAACCAAAAAATAGTTTTCTAACATCGCTGAATATATTTAGATTTTTTTTTTCGATTTTTGTCTCTAGGTGATTGAGCATGTAACAAAAAAGTTGTAAAAATTGTAAAACATCTTATATGCAGGCAAATCAAAATCAAAATTAAATAAATATATATTTTAAGAAAATTAAATAGAAAATTCATGATGATATGTTTTATATATTTTACAAAATTATTTTTGTTACCAAAAAAAATATTGCAATTTTTCCAACTTTTTTGTTATGTAGGGTCACTCGTAGTAATTCGATACTCGAACATTTTCTCCTTACGTTTTCTCAATAAAACGAAAACTAACAAAGCTATCGTTTTTTCAAAATAAAAAAAATAATAAAAAAATCGTTTAAGAAAAAAACGCATGATATGACAAAAAGTCAAAAGAAAAATACTTTGCCTTTTTGAAAGCCCAACAATATTATCATAATCACTTTTTGATTTTTCGTGAAAAATCGAAAATCCAAAAGATAAATTCACAAAAAATTATACAGACAAAAGTATCTGCGAATTTGTTATGGATAACTTTTTTACAAGACACGTAGTTGTTGTTTGATTTGTAAAAAAACATTAAAAATGAATAAAATAACATTTTTGGACAAACTACACAAGCAACGAAAGAAAAAATTAGACGACAGGTGCTCAACCAAAAATTAAATAAAAGTTGATTATTGCTTGTTTTTTTATGACACGCGCTTTCTTTTAATCGTGAAAAATGTAATTAAAAATTAGAAAATTAAAATTTTGGACAAACGACACAAGCTAAGAAAAGAGTCTACAGCTAAACGATGCTTATCCAGAATAGAGCTTAACATTTTCATTAAATCATTTTTTTAAAAGACGCCTGGTTTTTTGCTAAGAATCACCTTCAGTTATTATGTGCACATTTGATTTAGGGCATGAAAGATTATATTAAAAATAAAATTTAAAAATTATAGAAAAACTACGCAATTCGAAATAAAACTTATAAAATACCGAATCTATTTTTCATTATAGGATGCGCCCATTTCTCAATCACAAAAACAATGAAATTAAAATATCTATGCTAAATGCCAATACAAACTATAAATTGCAATAGTTGCAATTTTGTTATATAATTTGCCTTTTTAAAGTTTGTGTTGTTGGCTTAAAAAATGCACTTTCAAATAGTATTTTAATTATAAGAAGTGCTATTCATTTAAGTTAATTCAGCTTGATAATTAGAAAACTAATCTTGTTTACGAAAAGCACAAGTGATTTTCGATTTTTCTACAGTCAGCGCGCATGACCCCCAAGCTGGAGCTTCCTGCTGGATGTGTCTCGTAGGGCACAAGCACCTAAGTGTGAAAAATAAATAAATCTTATATTATGTATCAGTGAGAAAAAAGATTACTTCAATTGAAGAAATTTCTTGATGAATACGCCTGATCAAATATTTATTCGATTATAAAAATTGTTCTTATTTCAAGAAATACTGCTTTCTAAAACCTTTATTTTTACCTAAAGACATTTTATTTCAATTTAGAAAATTCTCTCTATTTTATAGGTTCCAAAATTGTTGTCTTTAATTACGAAAGGAGTGCAGAAATTTTATTTAAAAAATTAAAACTCACTGGCGCATGGACAAAGGTGGCCGAAAATAAAGCTGCAATGGCTGCAAGATACAGAATAAACATAATTATTTTTCTACTAATCTCAATTGAGTTGCATTTAATAGAAAATTCTGCTAGTTTTCACCAGTTTTGCACATGCCCGTGCAGAAATTTCTATCTGGCCCCGATCGGGACCAGTCTCGGCCAGATCTTGAATCCCGATCGACGGCCATCTCAATCTTTGGCAATTACAAAAAGGTTTCCATATTGCTAAGAGCCCCCGTAGTTTCACGTATAGCACAAATAACAGCTGAAAAAATGTATATATAAGGGATTAGTATTTTCAGTTAAAATTAAAGATGTAGGGTCGCGTAAAGAACATTGTTCAGAAGAAAATGTTTAATAATACTTGTAATATACTTCAGGTTATTGTAGATGCTGTAAAATGTCAGGAAAATGTTGGTTTTTGAATTAAAACAATGTTTAATAACTGGAAATGTTACAATGTTATCCTTTCTATATATACAATTACTTACAACTATTTACATAAAGTCTTATATTTAGCTCCTTTTATCTATTTCCTGTGATAGCGCAATTGAGAACTTATTAGCAAAGAGAGAGAGAGAGCATGAGAACGCAAACGCATCTTAGTCTACTTAACTTTTACATTATCATTACTTACAATCTTTACGATTCTAATCTAAGCGACTTTCTTTTTCTTTCATTTTGATACCTCCATTTGCCTTTTTTCACATTCATTCTTTCATTCTCTCTTATTCGCTCCTCTAGCACCCTCCAAATCCTTCATCCATTCTTCTCCTTATCCATCTTCTCGTCGAATCTTAACCACATTCTCTTGCCAGCCTTCTTTATCTTCCATTCCTCTCTTATATGCTTCCCATGGCACTTTAGCACCTAGGGATTACAAAGGTGTCCAAAACGGCCTTTCGGGGACACCGGTCAACCTCCCTGAGTAATTATGCTTACTCTTGCATGCGGGGCTATTCAGGGATGAACCTTTCATTTCCTTAGCTACTTGTGGAAACCAAAATGGATCATAGAAATATTCTGAAAGAAGAAGAAGAAAGGAAGTTGGCGGAAGAAGAAAGGAGCTGGGTCCTAAAGGGAGCGGAAAACGGAAGTGGCCAACCAATCTCCTGATTAGAAGAAACGCAATAAAGGTTCCCTGAAAAGGAGATTGAGGAGGCAATCACAGCGGTCTAGTAGAGCAGCTGCAGAACCTGGAAAATCGACGATTACAATGCCGATAACCAGCAGTAGGGCTCAAAAGCGAGGAACGGGCTCAAAGAGCGCTGACGGCCGCTCAGAGGACTGACACCCTGCCGGTAGTGGTGACGGACACGAGATACCCGGACCCGCTGCTTACTACAGACCAGTTGGAGCTGTTCAGGAAGGCTATCTGGAGGGCGCTCGAAGGAGTGTAGCCAGATCAATGACCAAAATTCAAAACCTCTTTCTGCAGAGGTGCGGCCTTTGTATTTGTGGCAGCTGACCCAGTGGCTAAAGCTTGGCTACAGAATGCATTGGTCCAGACAGGCGCATCTCTTAAGGTGGGTGGACTTGAGTTGCTTCAGAGAATGTACAAGGCTACGGCGTGGTTCCCAGGTAAACTGGTAGAACCGCATGTGGTCCTCGGTCGGCTGGAGGGATTGAACCCGTCACTTAAGACAGTGTCCTGGTGGACCGTCAGGCACGATATGCTATAGGAAGATGACACAGCTAGAGAATTCAAACATTTCCTAGTTGTGCAAATTTCTGAGTCACAAATGAGTTCTCTTGCGGTCCTCAACAACAGGCCGTTTTACCTTTCTGGGTAGGTCAACTTTAAAGTAACTAGCCAGGGACAGGAGGAGCCTGTCGCTGGACAGGAAAATCGGGATCAGACCTAAATAACTGATCACGGTCTAACCATTACCTAAATTAACTTGTATCACAGCAAACGCGCCTCTGCAGTTAGGGTGCTGGGTGCTAACACCCACCATACTTTTTGGTGTAGCACGGATATCAACTCAAGAGGCTTACCTAATAACCACTGACTTAGATATTCTTAATACGGGGAACACCTGGACGTTTCGTAATTCGGTCAGGGAGGAAGTCATTGACATCACTCTCTGCACGGGTAGTTTTACAGATAACATTAAGAAGTGGAGAGTCTTAGATGAACCCACTCCCTCAGACCACTCACATATAGGGTTCCTGTTGGAACCCGTTGTACCCATCAGCCCTAAATGGTTCTCGGGACTCTAAAATTGCCCGGCGGGGGATACTCAGAGTCTGACGGGCATACCTCGGCTCACCTGATTAAGGCAACATTTTCGGGCTTCACAAAGTTGGGAGAAAAGGGTCCTTACAAGTCTCCTGGTCCGGGTGCCATATATCCAGTCATCATACAGAGGGCTGGTAAGATCATCATTATTCCGATTTTGAGACTTGCTAGGGCTAGTCTGACGTTAGGTTACGTTCCGGCAGCATGAAGGGGTGCAAGAGTAGTCTTTATTCCGAAGGTAGGCACGATTGGTCAGACTTCACCCAAAGATTTCCGAACCATTAGCCTCACATCTTTCCTACTAAAAACAGTGGAAAGCCTCGGGGACAAATATATTTGCGATAAGATCTTGTCAAGTAGTCCTCTTCACAAGCAATAACACGCCTATGGGGCTGGTCACTTGACTAGGGCTGGTCACTTGACTGAGACGGCCCTAAGCACAGCAGTTAACCTAATTGAAGGACAACTAAATCAGAAAGGACTCGCGATAGGAACTTTCATGGACATCAAAGGAGCCTTTACCTACACCTCTGGAGATTGATCAGGGCGGCCATGATCGCACACGGTGTGCTTAATGCAACCGTGGAATGGAGCTGCCATATGTTTGCCAATAGGAATTTAACCACGACTAAGGGTAATAACACTTTATGTGGAACCGTTGACTCTGGATGTCCGCAGGGAGGTGTTTTGTAACTCTTGCTGTGGTGCTTGGTATTGGATGAACTGCTTTATCTACTCACGAGTCAGGGCCACCACATTATAGGCCATGCGGACGATATACTGATTATCGCGCGCGGTCAGCATCTGGATTCGTTCTTCGAAGTAATGCAGCAAGCACTAAGAATAGTAAATTCATGGTGTAAAAGAATTGGACTCCAATTAAATCCAAGTAAGATGGATGCACTTGTATTCACCAGAAGGTACAAGTAGGCAAGCACGAGTACATTGAAATTAGCTAGACAATAACTGAAAATCAAAGGGCAAGCCAAATAGCTAAAAGTCACTCTGGATAAGAAGCTCTCATGGAACAATTACCTGGAAAAAAAGTGCAAGAAGTTAGTAGCGACTCTTTGGCTCAATAGAAGAGCCGTAGGGAAAGCCGGGCCTTGAAACCGGAAACACTTACGTGGATCTACACAGCGATCCAGCGACCCAGACTAACCTTTGCGGCAGTCGTCTGGTAGAGCAGGGTCGAACTGTCTACTGAGATGTCTCGACTGGAAAGAATCAGGGGCTGATTCTGAGAGGTATCATTGGTGCCTCGAAGTCGACACCCATGATGGCTCTGGAGGCACTCATAAGTTTGGAGCTCCTTCACTTCACCATAAACGCCGTGGCTGCGAAGGCGGCCTGGAGATTAAATATGGTAAATGATAGTAGTATCTCGACAGTTATGTGGATATTAAGGGGGGAGATACCTTTAGAATTTCCAAAAAATCGATTTTTTTTTCTTTTATACTTGGAATGTATCATATGTTAAAAATATACTATAAAAAGGAAAAAGGAAAATATTAAATATTTATGGAGATATTGTCAAGAATGGCAGAGTCCCCATACCGTCACTAATTAAGTATTCGGAGCGCTTGGGTGGGAGCAATGTTTCTTTCATAATAGGTTTGTATTTATATTTTTTTTTTTCGTCTCAAAAACTCTGGCAATAAAGGAAACATTCTCATCTGCTGAGATTGCAGGGCTGCCATCATGGCTCTGAATGGTACAACGACCACGTCGTTACTAGTATGGGAGTGCTTTTTGACTAGCGAAGCTAACAGAAAAGGAAAATTTTACTGGATCGGAACCAGTTGTAGGTATTTCTAGTAGATTGGTCACTGAAGATATCAACAGTTAGCTGACCGAGGAACATCAAAATGCGTGGGATTTGGCCTCTGGCTGCAGGCAGCCTAAAACACTCTTAGGCTTAAAGCTAAACCCTCATCGAGCGTAATAAATGCTTAGGCGTGGGAGAAATGAAGTCAAAGTCCTAACAGAAATGTTTATATGACATGGAAACCTCCGGTAACATAGGCATAAGGTAGGGCTTAAAGAAAGTCCCCTCTGTCGTATGTGCTGAAAGGATAATCAGACTTCCAACTAATCTGCTATTAATCATAATATTCCTCAATCATCCCCCATCTTTGTATCAATTCTCGTTCCCCCTCCTTCTTTCAATTCTTCATAGTTGACTCCAGTCCCGTCTACTATTTATCTAGCATCTAAAAACTCCCTCCTTCGTTCATCCTATCTCGTGAATTCGATCGCCCTCCCTCAACTCTCATCTACCTCCATAAAACACTTTCTCGCCAACACCCCTCCCTTTCCCTCCCTCAGCTTCGTATCAAATTTCTATGCCCTCTTTTCCGATCTTATACTTAACTTTTTTCTTTGCTCTTCTTCTCTCGGCGTATTTCTGTAAATATCTTAAATTTGTTAAAAATGGCTTTAATTGTTGGAAAATTCGGAAAGGTAGTTGGATACAATATTTTTGACAGAAAATGAAGCAATTATGCAATATATACAAAAATACCTTCATAAGAAATGAAAATTTTAAAAATATATATTTCTGGTTATTTAACATGTTATTTACATAATATTCATTTAATTTATTTTTATTTTTATTATGATTCATTAATTTCGAGCCAATGGACATTTTTATAAGTTCCAATGCTATTATTTATGATGAGAAAGAACAATATTTTTTTTCGAATTTTAAACTGCGCGCCGAAACCAACCAACTAGATACTGAGTTCGAAGCATGCGCAGTTGTGTAAGAAGCTCTCGTTTGGCGCACTGCTCTATTGGCATTTTCATTTTACTACTTAAGGGCATGTGACACAGCTAAATACCTATATTGCCGACCTCACTTTATCAGTTCACTAAATGTTTTTTTTTGAACCTAAGAACTTTTTTTGTAAATAAAATATCGAGCTGAAACTCTGGGAAATGTATTAAAGTACAATAAAGTACGTTTAGGTACTGCATTTCGGTAGGAACTTCACTGAAAATTATTTTATCTTTTTTCTGAACCTCGAAATTTTTTGAACGTTCGAACTTTTTTATACAAAAAATATCGGTCTCAAAATTTGAGAAATGCAAAAACCCAAAGAAAACTACGTTAAAGTACAAAGCTTGATAATAAAAGATGTAAAAAAATATATTCCAACAATCAAATCCAACAGCATCAACCAGTAACGTTGTACACAAAAATACGAGACCTGGCGGCCACTAGACGAGGCTCTAGAGGGTTCGTATTTTCGTGTAACACGTTACCGGCTGATGCCGTTGGAATTAATTACTGAAATTTTTTTTACATCTTTTATTATTAAGCTTTGTACCTAAACGTAGTTTTTTTCGGCTCTTGCATTTCTCAAAATTTCTTTAATTTATTTTTATGATGAATTTATTATTAAAACAGAGTAAAAGTTTCATTTTGTCTGACGTAATTGTAAATCTATTAACTTTACCTAAAACTGTGTTGATTTCAGCAAGAAATTGATGTCTTAGAGATAAAATTTTCAAATTTATAAATTAAACGGGCTAGACAATAATAAATTGTGAAACACTTCAATTGCCAACTATAATGATTTTATTTATATGTAATGAAAATAGACAATTTAATTTAATATTAATTTAGTTGAGGTTAGGTTTCAATGAGCCGCAGAGCGTAATCGCTTACATTTAGTTTCCTCGGTCAGGTTTCGAGGTATAATGGCAAGTGATCGGTGCCTCCAAACTCGTGGCCTTCTCGCCTCAGGCATTTTCAGTACATAATTACTGTAATATTTAACAAACGAGCAATATTCTAATTTCACTACAATATTAGAAAATAATATGCAGCATTAGTTCTCTTAGTGCATGGAGATGGAATTTCAGTAGAAAATCGGTCTAGCCCAAGTATAGGCCACAGAATTCTACTGATTAGGGCCATATCGGGAATCCCGATCGGGGTGAGATTTTTTTCTCGCTGGAAGTTTTCAAAATTCGAAACTTGCTCACACAACATTTTTGTTTGTATGCATGCATCTAAGATTCCGAAGAAAATATTTGGAAAAATTCACTACACGGCCATATAATGTTTTTTAAAGCTCGTGATGACTTTAACGGTCGCAGAGTATGTTCAAGAATGTTACATACAATTTTCAAGAAAAAATATCACTTTCCGACGAAGATCTGGCGAGTTGAACGCAAAAAGGTATTGAATTTTATTTCGGTGAAAAATTTAGTTTTACTTAAATAACATAAAAACTAAGAAACGTAAAAATTGTATTCTCTACAAGCATCGACTGCCCAAAAAATAAAATTTGAACAATCTTCTAAATTTGCTCCGCGAACCATACGTCTCCGCGTGTTTGAATGCTAAGGTGTTTATTGCATTCGGCCCTTCAATAATTCAGATTAGAAAGCTTTGTCTTATTCAAATTGGTGGCTGAATTGACGATAGATAAAATGACCGAAAGACGCTTGCATCATCAAGAAGATCAAATTGTCAAGACAAAATGCGTTCCTTGTTTAGTTGGTAGACGAAGAGATTGGTCAGGGAGAATACTGAAATTACTGAAGTTAAAAGAAGATACTAATAATTTCATCCGCATTTAGGAGTTTTACAACAAACTCATAACATCTGAAGAGTAATGTCCATCAAACACTTCAGAATAGGTAAAGTGTACTTAGAGGCATGAAGAACATTTCCGCTACAGGACCTGATGTTATCAAGAACTGTGGTGGGAGAATTTTTCTTCAAAACACTAAAATGTGGCCCGCATATTAACCTCATACATGAAGTACGAAAAGCCTAATCCACAGTGGCTGTAGTTAGGACATAATGGACTTTTAATGAATAAAGGTGACTTGCCTAGCCCAGAAAATTACAGGTCCAGAGCCTTCAATTTTCGTCCGATTTTGAGTGTTTATGTTTTTAATTAAAGTTCCTTAATTCTAAAGAGCTTGAAGCTCCGAACTTCTGTCTCCTCCATTTGTTCATTAATAATTTTTACATTTAAAGTACGGAAAAACTGAGATGTCTTAAATGAATGTTTAGAGGCCTTATAATAACCATTATTATAAATAATTCTTGTGGCGAAATATTAAAATTTGAGATTTTTTCAAATTAATATTGCCTTCAATCGCCAGAACGACTTCAGGTATTACTTAAAATAATAAATATTTAATATGATTTGATAAAATATAACAATTAAAATTTTTGTAAACAAATTCAAAATGTTATCTCTTTCACATAAGAATTTTTGTTTTTGCACTGGAAATATTTTAAGCTATTGTACCGATGACTGCTCGTCACAGCAATATCAGAAAAGTTAACAATAATCATTGTTGTTAACATTTCTTGCGACAAAATATTTAAACTTAAGGTTTTTTTAAATTTAAATTTTGTTGATGGCCAAGTAGGTGGATTATTGTCAAAAGATTTTGTATTGAGTGAATACTAGCATGCAATGTTATGATTCATTCGCAATCTATTGCGATTGTAAACCTCACTTTTTCAAAGTTAAACTACTAACATTTGTAAGTTGTTTATATAAATTGTTGATAAACATTTAAGTTGTTATATTTAACTGAATATTATCAAAGATACATTTTTTTTTGAATACCTGTAGCCATTCTAGCGATTAAAGACAATTAAAATTTTGATAAAACCTTACATTAGAATATTTTTTCACGAGAACTATTTATAACAATGGTTATTGTGAACTTCTCAAATATTTTTATAACTAGCAGTCATTCTTCGAACAGCCTAAAGAATTTCCAGTGCAAAAAAATGGTTGTGTATGCAAAAGGGCCAACATTTTGAATTTGCTTATATAATTTGTTTATAAAAATATATTTTTATATATCTTTTTATATATCTTCCAACAGCTTAAAGCATTTTCATATCTGAAGTCCTTCTGGCGATTTCAAGAAATTTTAATTTTGAAAAATCTTAAATTTTAGTATTTTGCAAAAATAGTTGCTTTTAACAATAGTTATTATAAACTTTTTAATTAGTTTTGTAATTATATGTCATTCCTACATTACTACAAGGCACTTTTAGCGAATCATTCGCTAAAAGTGCCTTGTAGTAATGTAGGAATGAAAAAAACGAAAAATCGTTTTGCCGATAATAAGACTATTTGCTAATTTTTTCATAAAATTTGCTCATAAACATTCATTTAAAACAATATTAAGCTTTCCTGACTAGTTAATAAAGCGCAAAAAATTCTTCTGTACAACATTTCAGTTTTTCCATACCTTGAGTCAGAAAATTATTAATAAACAAATAGAGTGGACAAAAGTCTGTTTGAATGCTATGAATATCCCGCAGAAAGTTTTTGAATCTTGAAAAAAAGTTATCTCAAAAATTTTTAAACCGTTGAAGCCCAGTAGTGGCTTGAAAAACGTTACCCGGACTCCTCTCCATCCAAGTCAACGATTTGTCGTTGGTATGCTGAGTTTAAACGTGGTCGTATGGACGCAAACGATACGGGACTTTCGGGTAGGCCATTGGAAGCCGTTATATCGGAAAATGTGAGTGAAGTTTTAAAAATTGTAATGACCCCGATATCATCTGGAAGCGTATTTACAATCCTTCATGAAAAATTGAGCATGAAAAAGATTTTTTCCAAGTGGGTGCCGCGATTGGTTTCAATGGAACAAAAAAAGCAACGTATCGACGATTCAGAGAGCTGTTTATCGCTATTTACTCGCAATAAAAAGGATTTCCTGCGTCGATACGTGACCATGGATGAAACATGGATACATCATTTCACTCTGGAGTCGAAGCGGCAATCATCGGAGTGGCGCAAGGCTGGCGAAAGCCGCCTAAAGCGTCCACAAACGCAGCAGTCTGCTGGCAAAGTCATGGCGTCTGTTTTTGGGGTTACACATGGCGTCATTTTCATTGACTACCTGGAAAAAGGTAAATCGATCAATAGTGATTATTATATTGACTTGTTGGTACGTTTGAAGGAGGAGATCGCAGCAAAACGACCGCACATGAAGAAAAAAATCCTTTTTCACCAAGACAATGCACCATGCCACAATTCCATGAAAACAATGGCAAAAATCAACGAGTTGGGCTTTGATTTGCTTCCCGAACCCCCGTATTCGCCAGATTTAGCCCCTAGCGACTACTGGCTCTTTGCTGATCTTAAAAAAATGCTCCAGGGAAAAAATTTGGCTCGAATAAGGAGGTCATTGCCGAAACTGATGCCTATTTTGAAGCAAAGGATAAATATTTCTATAAACAAGGTATAATTAATAAAAAGGAGATTAGGTTGATGAATAAAAATGGTTTTTGAAAAAAAATGTTGTTTTCGTTGTTAGTCTCGGGACTTATTGAACGATGTGTTACATACATACAGACATACATCCATACATACCGACATACATACTAGGCAGTCTGATAAGTCCCTAAAAAATGAAACACGCAGACGTTTTTTTGGCCAAAGTCGGTTTTATTTTTCAACATACTCTCCTCTTAGGTCGATACAGCGAGTCCAACGATTTTCTAACTTTTGCTTACCGTCCGAAAAGTACTCGATCGGAAAGTCTCCAAAATACGCCTCAGTTTCAGCTATGAGCTCCTCATTTGAGTAAAAACGCTTACCGGTGAGCCATCTCTTCAGGTTAGGGAACAAGTAATAGTCGCTGGGGGGGGGGCAGGTCTGGTAAATACGGTGGCTGAGGAACCAATTCGAAGCCGATTTCATGCAGTTTTGCTTGTGTAACTAAGCATGAATGAACAGGCGCATTGTCGTGATGATAAAGCGGTTTTTTCTTCTTCAAATGCGGTCGTTTTTCGGCGATTTCGATTTT
>NC_046657.1:130896887-130912634 GCF_010883055.1 Belonocnema kinseyi | reverse complement strand
CTCCTGTTATCAAGAATCCCTCACCCTGAGCAAAGGAAATTTTCTCATGCATTTTTTTTTTGCAAAACATGGATACAAATGTTAAATCCTTTTGCATTGGTGTCTTTTCAGAGCAACCGACAAAGCCCCAAACTGTAAAGATTGTTTGTGAGACAGAGGAGTTTGCGCATGCGCTACTGCGTACATTTCGGAAAAGGAAAAAGGAGTCCAAGAACAGTTCATTAAAATCCTCTGGCTCACTCTGGACAAAACAAGGATGCAGCTCCTGCTGTTATGAAAATGAGGAAACATTCAAACTTGACGAACAACACAAAGCAGAAAACACCGGAGACAGGCAACACCCAGAAGATACTCAGCTTGTCGTAAGCGTAAGTTATCATCCTGTTCACTGTGGTGCGCGCTCCTGCTAAAAATTATTATTATTATTATTATTATTATTATTATTATTATTATTGCATTATCATAATTTCAGCAGCGTTTACACAAAATTACATGTACTACGAATGTCGATTTCGATGTGTTTACATTCAGGTATAGCTCTATCCGAAACGTGACTTTACAGGAATATCAAATCCCCTGCACTAGATTTTAAAGGATTTGATGTTTTTGAAGTTGATTGTGAGCCAAAAACAATCAAGGGTCGTCGTGGTGGTGGGGTGTTACTGGCCACTATACAAAGCTTAAAATGTATTCGTCTCTCTAGGAATATTGACTCTTTTGAGCATGTTTCAGTTAAATTGAGTATTGGCCATACAAAACTTATTTTATGAGTATTTTATATTCCACCGAAATCAAATATCAATAGATTCACTGATCTCTAAACAATTCTTGAAGATGCATATATATCCTTTCGGGCAGACTCTGTCATAGTTCTGGGTCAACTAAAGATGCTCTATGCAGACTGGAACGCAGACCTGGAACGTGGGCCTAGCTATACCCCGAGGGCCGGGATCACTCAGTTGCACATTAATATTGTTAATTCGGGTTCTGATTCTTTTGAGTATTTAAATTTAATGTAAGTAAATTACGAGAGAAATAACCACGGATCAGTACTTGACGAAATACTACCAAACTCCAGCTCTGTATAGTCCAATGTGGCCATTGATCTCCTGCTACCAGTAGATAATTATGATCCAACCTTGTCGCTCCAAATCAAATGCAAGCCGGCTTCTATTGCAGGAGCTGAGACTAAAGTGCATATGTGTCAACTAAATTTTAGAAATGCTAATATTCCAGCTATGTGCTCTTACTTACACGCAATTCACTGGGCTAGTCTCCTTACTAACGTAAGAGTGGACGAAGCAGTTGATATACTGCATGCATATCTCAATGCATCTTTTTTAATATTTTGTACCACTAAAAAAACCAAATCTTCATCTTTTCCGCCTTGGTTCAATCTAGAACATATCCAATCAACTTTAGTAAAAAATACAGCCCATGCCACTTATAAGCGAACACGTACTTTGAGTGATTGTCAACAGTTTTCAGACCTTAGAGCCCAATGTAAAAAAACTATCAGATACATATTACAATAAATACATTAGACACTGGAAACTTGATTGTATCTAATCTGAAATCTTTTTGAAACCAGTTTAATTCTGTAAATAAAAACAAAGATCTACCAAACCAAATGTATTAAGGTTCCGAACCGGCTGACTCTAACAATAGCATAGTTGATATTTTTGCTAAACAGTACAAATCTGTCTATTCAACCCCCACCGATCGCCATGTGTGCTTTAATCTGACCGATGTCATTGAGTTTTCCGCTATTTACATCAGCAAGGAGGAAATTGAAACTAGAATAAAAAACTTGGAACCCAACAAAGGGACTGGTTTCGATAGGGCCCCCCCTCTCTTTGGTAAAGTCATGTTGCTCCTCACAGATCGAACCTTTGTATACAATTTTCAATAAACCTGTCGTGGAGGGTTACTGGCCGAGTATTTGGAAAAGAAATATAGTCATCCCTATTTTCTAAGAGGTTAATAAAAATGATATTTTGAATTACAGACCGATAACAATTCTCAGCATTATTTTGAAAATATTCGAGAGTATCGTCCATGACAAGTTGTCAGCTGCATGAGCTAATATTATTATAGATGAACAGCACGGCTTTAGAAGAGGGAGATCTACTGCTACAAATTTAGGTATTTATACGGACTACCTAATTAACAGCGTTGAGGCTGGCTTGCAAGTAGATACTGTTTATACTGACTTTTTCAAAGCCCTCTGGGGTCCCTTAGGGTTCGCACCTTCGACCTCTAATATTTAACCTTTATGTTAATGATAGCTGCTCAATAATTAGATTTTTTGTTTTTACTATTTGCTGACGACCTTAAATTGAATAGGGCCATCTGCTCTCTTTCGGACTGCATCGAACTGCAAGACGAACTCGACCGTCTCCAAGTGTACTGTACTCTTTACGGGATGCAGCGTAATGTCAAAAAATGCGCAGTTACAACAATCACTAAGAAAAATCTACCATTAAACTATCATTAGACGATTGGAAATAAAAAGCTGTCTAGGCTTACAAGGATGCGAGACTTGGGTATCCAGCTGCATCACTCCTTATCTTATGAAGAGCAAATTTCGGTCGCAATTAATAATACTCGCAGGATTATAGGCTCAGTCATAAGGTTCGCTTCTGCTTGTAAATACCCACTCACACTGAAATTGTTATACTTTTCACGAGTCAGACCTATCATAGAATACGCCTTCTCAATTGGGCACTATCTTATATTGAACATTTTAAATATTAAGAGTATCCAATTAAATCTTGCCCGAGTTTGTGAAACGTGCTTAGTAGTATTTTTTAGAAGCCAATAAGATTAGGTTTGCATCACCGAAATACTCAATCATTAGGTCATAGTTAGGTTTGGGCGAACAAATTTGAGATTTGATTAGCAGAACGAGAGAAAGAGAGTTGAAGTAGGATTGCGCGGAATATGCGTGGATCGAAGAGCGATCCGGAACTACAAAAAAATCCAAGAACTTCTAAGATCAGGAGATCACGAGCTCGCGTCAGAAAATCTTTGCCTCCGAATAATTATATTTTCTAAGAGATTAAACTGTGAAAACATTATAAGTTATACAATAAAATACAATAATTCATACAGTTATTTAAGTCTAATTGACTTAAAAATCATTTTTCCTAATAATTAAGGAACTTCTTCGTCATTTCCAATTTTAATTTTAATAAGAATAATTTAATTAATTAGCGGATTGAAGTTCTACATGGAAACAACGCAGCAATCTTCAATAAGAAGAGAGAACGAGAAGGAAATTGGTTTCTTTCGGAATGGAAGGAGCCCAGCAAACCCTTAAATTAATTTTGATAAATATTGATTAGATTTAAAATTACCTTAAATTCAAAAAACTCAATATTTTCGGCCCATTTTGTCTTAAGCCGTTACGACCTACTTTTTGTAGCGCCATCTGTTGAATTAGTTTCACTGCCATATCCGCTCCGGATCGTAAGAGAATAGAAAAATGGGGGCCATGCATGGGGTTGATCACGATTGAACTCGTACGAAAGCGTCTGTTTTGATCATGCGCACTACAACTTCGTCCCGAGCTTTGTTCTGTTTCGTTCGCAGTATCATCTGCGCAATTTGTTCTGATATTTGTGATCTGATCCAATTGGATGCAATTATAACTTACGGTCGAACAGTTCGTGTTAAATAATTAAAATAGTGCATTTTTTGACCTTTTGGAATAGAAATTCATCTTTCCTATTTTTTTGTTTGTCAAAAAGTAATATTTCTTACTTAAAAATAAACTGTTTGGTAAAGTTCCTTTTTTTCGTAGGCAATTAAACTGTTTAAATAAAAAATTCGTGCCCTTAGATCGAAATTTCATCGTTTATTATTGAAAAGTCATATTAGTAATTTAGAAATTAATTTTTTTTTTAATCGTCTTCTGATTTTTTAAAAAGTTCACCATTTTGCATGGAAAAAAATTCTTTTTTTTTGTAGCAAAGGCACCTTTTCTGTATTATGATTAAATTTTTTGTCGAAAAATAACCTTTTAAAGTTAATAATTTTAGTATTAAATTTTTTCAAAAATGCATCTTTGTTATTTAGAAATTAATTTTTTTGTTGAAAATTTAACTGTCTTTAGAAAAGAGTAGTTTTTTCAGCTTGAAAGTTCATTTTTTTGATTGAAAAATAAAACTCTTTTCCATAGAAGATTCATCCTTTCGGATTGAAAATTTATCCTTTTTCGTTATTAAGTCATCTTCATTATTTAAAAATGAGCCTTTTTGTTAAAAATTGAACCGCTTGCGAAAAAGATTTGGCTTGGCCGAAAAAGATACCTTTCTTATTCAAAAATGAACTTTTTTGTTGAAGATTTCACAGCCATCTAAAAAAATCGTCTTGCTGGCTTGAAAAATTCCAAATAGTATTTTTAGGTCAAAAATTCAACTGCTTGATTTAAAATGACCTTTTTTGTAAAAAAGTAATCCATTTTTATTGAAAATTCAACGTGTTTGTTTTTAAAAATTCGTATTTTTATCTTGATAATTCATTTATTTTGTATAAAATTCAAATATTTCATTTAAAATCAACTTTTTGTTGAAACATAATATTTTGGTGTTGAGAATTCAACTGAACTCTTTGTTCTTTTATAGAAATTTAATCTTCTTGCTTACAAATACAACTGTTTAGTAGTCAAAAATCAATCTGTTTACGTAGATGATTCTATTATATTATTTTTAATTTATCTCTTACGTTAAACATTGAACTATTTAGTTGCAAATCTATCAATTTTTAATAAGGACTCCACTATTTTGTTAAAGATTCATCTCCTTTGGTTGGATTAAATTTTTTGTTTTCAATAATATTATAACGAAGTTTTTACTAGCCCTAAAATTTTAAATAGTGTTCCATTTTTTTATTGAATATAATAGTATCGGATTCCTTTAAAATATTTGTTACAGAGATTTGCGTAAACTTTTTATCAGTAAACATAACAAGAAACAATTGTTATTATTTAATTTTAAGCATCAAAAAATGTTCATGTATTTAAAAAATATTCTAATTTCTATTTAAACAATTTAGGGTTTTTCAATTGAGGATTTTTCTTCATCATCCGAATTGATGTAGATATTCTTGAAAAGGACCTAGGATTAATTATATTTGTGAAAATACAACAATTGTTGATAATGTAACCACATTAAATAATTAAATAAAAAACGTTGGCTTTTTGGTCAGAAAAATAAATTGTTTTGCTCTAGAATTGCTTTAAATTTTCGTTACAGAGACTTGCAGGTACTATTCCAATGTAAAACTAACAATAAATCATTACTATTATTTATTTATATAATTTCAAATATCACAAAATTTGCATGTTATTAAAAAAAACATTTATTGATCTATTTTGCTAGATCCATTGATACCGTCCTGTCATTAAACAAAAAAAACTATCTTTAGATTGGCAAAAGCTGATTTTTCTAAATAAAAATTCCAACACTTTCATTTATTCATTTCGGTTGCTTATGAAATGCACAAATAGAATTAAATATGTATCGTTTTCCACAAGATCTTGTCTATATCTTAAATGATTCAGATTACAACAACTTAAAGCAGTTTTAGCGAAAAAATTCTTTTTCTGGTGAAAGTGCCACAGCTAATTCATTTATTTCGAGATGAAAACAAATTTTTTTCAGCATTCGCTTAAGAGAAATTACAAGGCCAGCCTGCTGAAATGTTACAAGTCTGCTCATACTCGGGCAAAGGTTTGACCGAACAGTTTAGTAGAAAATTAAACTGTTTGCTTTAAACTTTATAGTGTACATTGTATAAGATAAAAATAAAAGTATTTTTTATTCTTCTTTGTTGATTAAAATTTACAATTCGATTGTCAATTTTATCTGTGTTACAATTATTGTTTGTTGTAAAGAATTATAAACAAATACATTAAAAAAATCATTTTAAATAAAAGAGCTACTGGTAATTAATCCAATAAATTGGCGCGAAGACTGCAACTGTTATTGATTAATTATAAATTAATTATTTATTAATAGTTGATTATCTATTAAATAATTACACAGCCACACAAAAAAAATTGTGCGGATCTGCTAACAAGACACCCGTATTCCTATGAATTTTGGGGTGCTGAATTCAAATTTGGTATCAAAAATCACCCATCACGTCATAGTTGAGCCATAACCTTAAAAAATGACGAAAAGTCATGTACTGAGGCAAATAAATTTCAAAATAATGCCAGTGATGCAAGTTTTTACTTCAAAAACATGTCGACAACTGTGAAGAATCAACCCTTGCCTGATATCAACTTATTTAATATAACTTTACCCAACAGAACCTGACCTCACCTAATCTGAATTAACAGAAGTTTATTGAACTACGCGTAACGCTCTGGAAGCATATTTTCCCAGTGGCAAATGTGTGCTACATCGAATGGGTCAACTCGAGCCTAACCAAGAAATAAATCTGACCTAGCCTAACCTCACCTAACCTCACGAAACACAATTAAACTGATTGTGTTGTCCCGTTGTGTTTGCGGTACCGTTTGAATCAGCTTAAGCTTAACCTGCAAAGAGGTCAAACCTATCCTAACCTAACAAAACTTGACCTAACCTAACCTAGACGAATGAAATTCAACCACACGTGTAGCTACGTAAGCGTACGGTTCTCAGTCTTAAATGTGTGCTATATTTAATAGGATTAACTTGATCTTAACCTACAAATTAATCTAACTTAACAGAACCTAACGAAATTTTGCTTAACGCAACACAACTTAAGTGTTCCCGTTGTAACACAATAAAATTCATTTCATTATACTACAGGGGGTTAAAAATTTATACGCACATTACTCATTTGAATAAACTTAGAACTACAAGTAGAATTGACTCCATTTCAATTAACCTGACAATGTTTGTATCAATTAAAATGTAGAACTATAACTTAAACATGCAAATGAATAAGAGTTTTATTCAAAAATTTTTTCTCTTTGCTTTTCTTAGACTTAAGGGATATATTTATACTGGTTACAGGCACAGGCAAATAATGCTAGTAACAAGCAACAAGAAACTCCAGACATTTACTGCTATTAATGTCAAAATATGAAAGTACGCAAGAACAGGGTTGCAAGCGTAATCGGTTAGGTTAGGTCAGGTTTTGTTAGGTTAGGATAGATTAAACCTCTATGTAGGTTAAGCCGAAGCTGAATGAAACGGTACCGCAAACACAACGAGACAACACAATGAGTTTAATTGTGTTACGTGAAGTCAAGTTAGGTCAGGTTAGGTCAGGTTCTTTTAGGTTAGGATAGGTTTGAGCTCTATGTAGGTTAAGCCGAAGCTGAATGAAACGGCACTGCAAACACAACGGGACAACACAATCAGTTTAATTGTGTTTCGTGAGGTTATGTTAGGTCAGGTTAGGCTAGATTAGATTTATTTCTAGGTTAGGCTCGTGTTGAACCATTCGATGTAGCACACATTTGCTACTGAGGAAATATGCTTCCAGAGCTTTACGTGTAGTTCAATAAATTTCTGTTAATTCAGGTTATTTGTTCGCAATGTAGGAACAATTACACTTGCTTCAAACTATTTTTTGTGATACTCAATTTTTATATCGAAAATTAATTTCATTGTCAATAAATAGCAATATATAGTTTTAAAATATTGTGGTGTAATTCAAAGTCAATAAAAATGATTTTAATGTAATATGCCAAAAATTTAATGAAGGGTCATATTATTATTATTATTTTATAAAAAGTATTAATTTAAAAAATTAAAAAATTGTTATTCATTAACATTTGAAGTAATTTCCAATATTAGTTCCAATAATTTAACATTTGAAACTTCTAGATAGAATTTTTAATTATCGCAGAGTTTTTAGAGTATTAAAATCGGACTTCAAATTTTGTAGAGATTATGAGAGGTGTAAATGAAAACTTGTAAAATGCTGAATACATTTTTAAGAGACTCAAAGAGGATTGAAATTGTACTAAATAGGACCTAATAGAATCAAACAAAGATAAGGATTATTAAGGAGATCCAAAAAAGAATCCATTCTGCACCATGGAGAATATAAAAAGGGCCTATATTTCGACTCGGGTTAATGTTTTTTAAATTAACCTTAATAATTATCTACAACATTTTTTTTCATAAAAATGGGTCGAACTGGTTTTGAGAAACATACTTATTTCTCCAGCCCTTTTAAAAAAAATTGTGTTGAATTTTTTGATTTTAAAATGCATCTTAAAACACATGAATTTCGACGTCGAAAAGTCAATTCGGTTAATTAGAATATAAGATATGTCATTTAAAAATAATGTTCATATCCTCAAAATCTCCTCAATTTCAAATCAAAAAATAATTTAATTGTTTTGAAAAACAAGTAAATTTTTTTTGTACGAGAACGGAAAATCTTTAAAAAGATACCCAGCTAAAGGCTGGGTAGTGTCGAATTTTTACCGACTAAAACCCCTCTTCTTTTCTGCCTACCTAAGTCTCCGGAAACCGCTTTCGCATTACTTAAGAGACTTAGGTCAAGGGCCAAGGCACCATAGCGACGCTCTCCATCAAGGATGTTCTACGTCCTTCGAATTTACTTACTTACCCATTCCCGGTATCCAGTCTTAGTTGTTTAGTTATATTCGTTGTCGGCACCACTTTAGTCTTTCTGCTTGAAGGTCGAGTGCGGGTGCCGTGGTGCCACGTTTTGACAGACTGACGCTTTGTGTCCCCTTTCCTGATCGCACCGCCAGCAGCTTGTGCTCCGGTCTTCTCTTTTGCCTTCTCGAGCTATGTGACCAAATCGTGGCACCGGTAGCACCAGTTTCTAGCAGTTAATGCCTTTACCTGAAAACTTACCTAACCCACCTTAAGTCTAGCGACTTTCTCCACCCTAGCAGCAGGCACATCGTTCATCTCTATAAAAGCCTAAATGCACCCCCTGATGCTTCTTTTAGTGAGGTTTATCTTTGGAAAACTACAAATGTGGCCCCTTAATAAATCCTCGAGCTCCCTTCAATACATCGCCAAAACTGGCTCTCTTCTCCGGTTTGGCTCTTACTTTGAGCAGAACTTCCCCTACCTTGGTCTGTCGGATGCTCTTAATATCAGTTTCAAGTTCCTTGGGCTTGAGAGACGTCTGCACATCCTTTGAGATGCTCGTATACCTCTATCCAGGGGCGGGCCTGGTAAGAAGTTTGCTGAAAGTAACAAGTTCCTCTCTCTCCTTTTTCTTCTTTTTTCTCCGCTTTCTTCGGGTTTAAACCTCAATAAAGCCGCCTGGATCTTTCGTTTGAGTTTCCTTCTGGGGAGCACCCTTCAATGCTTTCTCCTGAGGTTTCGGAGTCTCGCTTTGGATTGGTTTCTCCGCTAGAAGCCTCACGTATTTCGCCTTGATATTCTCCATCTGCTGACGGAAGGCCCCGTTCTCACATAAGAGCTTCTCGTCGGCCACAGCTCTAGAACATTCGTCAAATTGCCGCATCCAGCTGTTGATGTCCTTGAAGCGTCCTAATTCAACTTCATACCTCAGTTTACTGCTGATTTCGCATATTTCGTTTTTTGGTTTGTGTGTAGTTCTTAGGAGTTTCTCTATTTTAGTGACTTCTTCAGTCGCTGGCTCTATGAAGTCAAGACATTCTACTGCTTTGACCGACAGTACATCTTATCATCTAACGAATGGGTTCTAGTTCGTGGCGGTGCCCTCCTTACAAAGTCCATTTCCCCCAGAAAATGAGTTCACAGAAGCAAGAATCAAAATTCCGATTTTTATCATTCTGATCTATTCGAAATCGCATGTTCTTTATAACCGACAATTTAAATTTTCGAGCTTAGACTTGGTGCGCACACGCCGGCACCTGTTTCGGGTAGCGATACTTGTTACCTAGGGTAGGGTGAGGCGATATAAGCATAGTTGTACTTTTAACTTTAGCATGTAAAATTTGACAATTCATTGCTTGAAAGTAAAACGTTAATTGTATTGTAAAAACGTTTTTTATTAAAGTTTTGTAGTTTCAAACGAAAACATATCTTAGACATATTTTTCCAAAATTAAACGACAAATTTAAAGTATTTAATTTAAAATGATGCACTCCTTAACTATAACCTCTACCAAAACTAACACTACAAAAAGTAAAAATAAACCCGATTTATGCCCACTTATCTTTTAATAATTGGATTACAGAAATAGATATAGCACTTTTTCCACTTACCTATGTACATTGTCGCAGTAGAAGGTAAATTCTACATCACGAAAACTCCTTAATACTAGACTGGTCTAATACAATTACTACAGGATACTGAATTTCATTTATATTGGGGCATTAATCCGTAAAAAAAAGTTTCGTCGTACTTTTTAACAACAGAAATGTTTCTCTGATTTTTATATTATTTCATGACTTTTTAAACAAAGTGACTTAAGAAATACACCAGAAAAACAGTGCTCTTTTCTGGTTGACAGCAACTTATATTTTTTTCGAATACAAACCTATAACAGTGCTGCTGTCAATTGAAACCATGTGCAATGTGATTATATGAAAAATTGCATCCTAACCTACTGACTGCTACACTGAGAGGATAGGTTAATGCACATGAAGAGGTAGCTCATTCCGCCCCATATGACACTTTTCAGTCATATTAAAATTTCACCTATTTCGGTCTTACAATTATTTATAAATCTGTTGAAAACTTAAGGTTTAATAAATAAGTTATCTGAATAATCACTGGAAAAACATCTAATATGTGATTTTGTATGATTCTTGAATTTTCTAAGCAAATTTAAAATAGTAGAATACAGGTCCTAACATTTGTACTATTGTATTTTTTCAATTTATTTAACATTAAACGAAAAAAATTTCAACAAAAAGTTTGGTAAGGTTCTTTCTGGTATTAATGCAAAAAACGTTACGAAAGATATGATAGCATACGAGAAAACTGAGTCGCTCATCCTACCCCCTATGCTCATCTTGCCCCACCCTACCCTATGTAACTCTTTTGGCCAGGAATTCGCAATTCATTGCAAGAGCGTAATTATTTTCTGTTTCGCCCGCTCTTGGATCAATTTTATAAATAATAATCAATTTTATATACTGAACCGTTTTAAAGTTTCAATGATTACCTGATACAATAACACAAGGGTCCCAAAAATAGTAAGAAGCGGAATTATAAAAATTCTTAAATTTAAAAATTAACTAACTTACTTGAAGTTTGAGGTGACAGGGTGTTGATGGTAAATCAGTCACCACCCATAATAGAAAAAATCTTGAATTGAACATCAGATAGTGAAAATCAAACTGACTAAGTGAATTCTTTCACACATACTTAATTTACTGAAAAAACAATTAATTCAAAGGTCAAATAATTATTAACAATGTAATTTCTAGTTTAACTGTTTGGAGCGTTTGTTCATGTAGTTATTGGCACTGCGGGTGATGGAAATTTGATTACTCTTTAAATTTTTCATATAGTTCGGTCACTTTGGGCGTGACTATCTCAGAGAAAAAAAATGATTAAAAAACTGTATATTCTATACCAATGTGTCTTTATTTTTGCGTCGATTTCATGCTCAAGAAAAAAATGATCTTCAACACTATTGCACCTAGCGCAACGAGCCAAACCTGTTAATGTTTGCAATATGATAAGTATTAACAGCATATAAATAGATTGCATAAACACTATGTTTAATAGAAATAATAAGTATTTTAAATACTGGCTTATTTTAATGTTAATACAATAGCTCCTTTGTGTGAGCGATAGTGCCGCTTCTTCTGTTTGCACTTAGCGGGGTTCTGAAAGCAGGGTCATATCTACTCTGGGCGCATTCTAACTGCACATGCTTCAACTATCCGGATAATATGAAACTAAAATGGCACATATGAATACGAAATTAAATAATAAGAAATTGTTTTAAAGAAAGTCATTTTTGAATTTTTGAAATAAGATTGAAAAATATTGTAGGATACGTTAAAAGAGAAAATCTATACTTTTTGTAATGAAAAACAATAACAATTAGTAGGGCTATGCATTTCTTGCAAAGTTTTCTAAATATTAAATATTCAGCATGGTTTATCTTGGCAGAGCAGCAGCAATTTAAGGTGTTCGCACAAGAAAATAAGTGTGCAGTCTGCTGGAAATAGCTCACGCACGAGCTGGCCGTGTACGCACACAGAGTACCAACCAATCATGTGCGATCTGTCGCACTGCAGTGGCGCAGGCTCGCTACGTACCTTTCACATATTGGACCGCCACTCGAGACGGAAAAGTTTTCGACGTTGTGAATTTTTTTTTCGTTTGCCGGATCGTGCGTGAGCCATTTCCAGCATACTGCACACGTATTTTCTTGTGTGGGCACCTTTAACAGGCACTTATCATATTCCATTGTTAATGATTCATATTTCAGTCTTAAATCTAAATATGGGTAATAAAATTGTGTTAGTATTGGAATTATATTAATTTATTCATATAATTAATATTATTGTATTAATTGGAATTAATAATCAATTATTATTAATTTCATTTTCATATTGTTATTAATTATTAGATTGAATTTTTAATAGCTGTAATTTATATAAATTTACTTATATAATTCACATCAATATAAGTAATTTTAATTATTAATGCATTGTTTTTATTTCAATTATAAATAATGACTAGCAATGTAATTTTTGTTATTAATTATGGACAATTATTAAGTAGTACTTATTAATTTTGAATAAATTACTCGATTTCTTTAATAATACAGAATTAATTATTAGGTATGTATTACATTAATTATTATGACAATTTCATAATGAATACAACATGAAACATTTAAAATTTTAATTACTATTATGATTAATCATTATTAAACATTTATTGAGTACTATTTTATAAAAAGAAAGTTACAATCAACCTTATCTATTTAACAGTTAATACTAGTTATTACCAAATAATTAGGCTGAGGCACTGACGAAGAAACCAAAACCTGAAGGAAAGGCGTCACGAGGAAGTAGTATTTGCAATAATTCCAGTAACAAATGAAGCGTACGAACAATCGTATTCTTAAATTGAAGAAGGAAAAGAGTTTACGAATCCTGTCCAATCTCATATTATGTTTATCATCAGGTACAAAAGGCAAGGCAGTTACTTTAATTTATTTTCATAGTATCCATGAAACAATGAGAGGAGCACTCCATCAATGGGTATTGTATTCCAGCTGTGGGCCTAGTTTAGGAAGCAAATTAATCGGACCATCCGGCTAGCAGGTAAAACCCTGATCGCGGGCGAAATTCCTGAGCACTAACCACTTGTTCCAGAAAAGGTGCTGTTTCTTGAGACGCTGGTTTCACGTCGCATCTGAAATAAATTATAAAAGTTTAATGTTATGATAATTTTTGAAAATAACAATCATATTAGTTGTCATGGGTAACAGAGGCTTACAATTCACAACTGCTGCATTATGAATGTTTTGTAGAACCATAATATTTGCATAATGTTAGGTACAACTATAATATTTTCAGTTCTAAAAAGCATGCAAAATACCCCCAAAAGAATAAAATGTTAAGGCAGTTCTTTGACCGTATACCCTTATTTAACTTGAAGGTATAAATTTATTCAATTATTCTTAACGCGCATGATATTTTCGGCAAAACTTTGGGCAGAAAATTCAGACTCAAAAAAGTTTTCAAATTTTAAAACAAAACATTTTTGTATGCTAAAACTCAAGTACTATTTTAGATTTTTTACCACAGAATAGCCACCAAAAGATCTGATGTTGTGAATTGAAAAGAATTTTAATTTAGAGGATCTTACTGTAAAAGATGAAAAACAATAATTTTTTCATACGGGTCGTTCAAATGAAAAAAAGCTAAATTTTCAAAGAATATTTTAGTTATCTTCTAGCAGTTCTATATCGAAGTCACGCTGAAGACGTTGTTTGTTGGAATTTTTTCAACATAAACTATTTTTAATCGATTATTAACGAATTTTAAAGTATTTTTATAATATTTTCAAATTTTTAAACGATTATTATTTGTTAAAAGAATTTTTCTCGTCCATTAAATGAGCTTTGTATAATTTATCCCGAAAGATAATAACTTTTCACAATTTACAAGAGGGGAAAAATTTTTCCTACAAATAATAATTGTGCTCTCTAAATATGAATGAGTAAAAACAATCACGGATTGAAATAGTAGTTAGACATTTTACTGATTAATCAGTGATTTCGGACTTATTCACTAATCAGTTACTTAAGTAGCAAGAAGAATTTCTTAATAAAATAAATTTTAAATTTTTCGGGCAGTAAGTCTGCTGAATTAACTGCGGGATAAATATACTCTAACTTATATAGGAAGTACTTAATTAACGGGTTTGTACTGTTTGAATGTACTAAAATATTATTTTATTATAATTGCTAAATTGACATTATGCAGTGCTGCCAACACTGAAAAGTGGATATTTCACTGAATCAATGAGTAAATTTTCACTGATTGTCAGTTACCCATTTCTAGTTATTATAATCAGTGAAATTTCACTCATTCAGATACAAGGAGTATAAACAATTTAAAATTATTTGTAAAGTAATTGGCAACTCGTCGGCACTAATCGATAAAAAATAATTCATGTTGAGAAAAATCTACAAAATGCCGCCTTCAGTATAAATTGTATACAACACTGCTTTGAGCCATTTTCTGGGTATGTCAATGTCCAAAGCTCGGGGGCACACTCTTAATTTGAATTAGTGAAATTTCACTGGTTTTCTGTAAAATTTTACTTGCTTTTAGTGTAGTTTAACTGATTGAAATAACTAGAAATGGATCACTGACAAGTAGTGAAAGGTTACTAATTGATTCAGTGAAATGACTTTTCTGAGGGTTGGCAGTACTGCACTATCTCAATTTAGCAATCATAGTAAATTAATATTTTGGTACATTCAATCAAAGAATCATAGTACAAACTTAAAATCCGTGAATATTATCAAATGTTACAAAAACGTGAATACTTCAGATGGTTTTAAATGACAAGAAACCTCACATATTACTTCAATATCTAGATTAGACTGCCATCTGCACACCCGTTAAGTAAGTTCTTCCTATACGAGCTAGAGTATATTTTTTCCGCAGTTAATACAGCAGACTTACAGCCCGAAAATTACAAAATTGATTTCATTAAGGAATTCTTCGTGCTAATCTAGTAAAAGAGTAACAACAACGCTTGACTTAAAATTGAGGGGTTATGCTTCACATGATTTACACTGGTGTTATTGAGCTGATTAGTAAATAGTTCCGAAATCACTCATTCATCTGTGAAATGTCTAACTACTATTTCAATAAATAAATTTTTCACTGATTCATATTTAGAGAGCAGGTTAACGTTGCAAAAAGCTACGCTACTTCTTTTTCCGAAAAGAAGGGAATTTTGTTTGTGGGGGGAGTTGTCAAAAATTTAGAACACCCCCATGTGAAAGTTAGTCTTTTTAAACTTTTACACTGGGAGCCCAAAGTTGAAGAAATTGGGAAAGTTTTCCGATAAAACGAGGGTAGTTCAATAAGTCCTTAGAATGAAGTATAAAAACAATTTTTTTTGGGTAAATTTTTTTTTATTTTTCAACATTATCTCCTTGGAGCTCTATACACTTGGTCAATCGCTTTTCAAGTTTTTTTAATCCTCCAGAAAAGTGCGTTTTCGAAAGTTCCTCAAAATAAGCACTTACAGAGGCAATGACGTCTTCGTTGTCTGGAAATCTCTGACCACCGAGCCATTTTTTCAAGTTTGGAAATAAGAAAAAGTC
>NC_046657.1:130873614-130896787 GCF_010883055.1 Belonocnema kinseyi | reverse complement strand
ATATCTAGTCGGGAGTGGTGCTGACTGAAAACAGATGATTTGGAGCGATTCGCGCGCCATTTGTTGGTCATTCTAAGGACTTATTGAACTACCCTCGTAGCCCTTTGGGTGACTATTCTGTGGTAAAAAGCTCAAATAGAACTTCAGTCTTACAACAACAAAAAAGCAGAGCAATGTTTCAACATTTCTCTTGAGTTTAAATTTCCTTAAAAAAATCTCTAATAATAGAAACAGAAAACCAAAAAGAAACGAAATTGGTCGTTAGTCCTCCCCCCACTTTTCGAGCATGGCGTGTGTTCGTTTCGAATTTTGTGAATTTATTTTTTCAATATGTTACTTTCAAACGGCTCACATTTGTATTCCCTTGGAGGGCATTTTTCGCATGTTCAGGTGGCTATTTGTGAAGTTTTTTTTTACCTTCTGCATCTTCATAATCTGTAGATGTTTCGGTGTCACTCCAATCTTCTGAATCATCATCGGCCTGCATATTGATCACAACAGAATCAATATTTTGATGTCCATTATATCGCTCATGGGATCGTCCGTATCCTTCTCAATTCCTCTGTATTTATTTTCCACTTTCTGGGCATGTTCAATGCATTTTGCCCATAAAGAAGGTTACACGGAATTTAATGTCTTTCGGAAAAGTTCGAGACCATCCTTCATCTTAAACGTTCTATTTTCAGCAGCAACTGTTCTCTTAACATGTGCCGAAATAAACTCAATAGCGTTGACTTTACAATGAGCCACCGGCATGCAAAGTAATTTTACATTATCTCCTCGCATTTTCCAAGTGATTTTTTCTAATAAATAACACTATGAAGAACGAAAAGGCTTACGCATATTCAGAAGATCCCTAATTGTTAACATTTCGTGTGCTTAAGTACCCACCGGAAGGAAAATTTTTCTTTTTTGCACCCACTCAATGATCAATGCTTTCTTCCAAGCACGAGTGGGGTTTCGGAATTCTGGATCAAGCATCGCATGATAAGGTGCCTATTTGACAAAAAAGGACAGACTTTGTCGGTATCTTTTGCGAAACTTTCTGGAACCATTCTTCAAAGTGTTGCTTATTTATCTCTTGGTAATAATCTTGAGTTCCTTTCTTACCAATGAACAAAGCATACAGTCTTCTAAAAACCCGTCTTTACAGCCGATGTGCAAAATTATAATTCGCTGACCCGCTCCTCAGGGAATGACGAAGCCTCCCTGGTATCCTCCGTCCTGCTGCAAATGACCACGGTAGTAATTGTAATGATCTGCATTTTTTTAACGTGCTTGAGCCATCCACATTTTAAACAGTGATTGGCCCCATACAAAGTTTCATCCTGATAGAATATATTCCAGTTATTATTCCCATATTTCTCTATTATTTTCGAAAACTGAGCTCGTTTTCCAGCTACAGTGAAACTTTCCATAAAAAATGGACGCTTATTCAGTTTTTTCCACTTAAATTTCATTTACAGTAGCAGTGATCGCATATTTGAAGTGGAAAATTCTTGTAAATCTGGAACAGCAGTCTGCAATTGCTGTTGTACACTTTTAATGGTAGGAATACTTTTGTTTATATAAGCATCAAATATTCTTCTTCTGATTAATCCTTTCGGGAAATCATCCACTTCAATGCGCTCATTTGCATTCGTAATGCAACGTTCTTTAAAATTCCCTTCATTATCGTGAATTTCCTTCAAAAGTTTTCCTGTCCTGCGTTCTGAAATTCCTAAACATTGAGCCGCCCGATTGTGCACTTGCCAAATATCATCAGTTCTACCATAGTCTTTTTCATCCTGAAAACAATGTAAGGAATTCATTACCACTTACTTTATTTGTACATCTAGTCGCGATTTCCATGCATTTTTTCCGCGTTCCTTTTCCTTTTTCGTGTTGGGTCAGCTGCACATTTTAGTCGCTTCGGGGTCTCCCTTATATTTCATTTTCATCTCCACTGTATGAAGAGGTTCTTGTTTTTTCCGAATCTCCTGACTTTTCCGTAATTTCGGAATTATTTCCGGTAATGTCGTTAATTCGAGTCCCTTCGGAAGATGCATCGAATACATCCTTCGTAACATTCGTATTTCCATCAAGCTGCTGTCATGCGAATATTAATATTCGAAAATGACCATCCCTTGACTCTTTACTTGCTATCCCAGTCAGAAGTAAATATACTGTTTGTCTGCAGCTGTCTTCAACGAAATATTCACGGGTAAAATATTTATATTTCCTACTGCCGTCATTCGAAATGCCGTGTATCATTTGCAGTATGAGAATTATATTCAATTTCAATAAAGAGGACGCTGCACATACTTCTAAATCCGATGCATACGTACCCGAAGCACCCATATCCAGTCGATATGCTCTGTAATTTTCATAATTTTGAAGAAAACCGAACTCATGCCATTTAACCACGTAATTCATAACATCTCCCCGAATTCTAGGGCATTTTGAACTTTCATTTGCCACAGCTCAGCTCTTAAGTATACAGTCACCTGAACTACCACAATATTTAATGGAATACGTAATACCATCCACCGTTAACATTTTAAAAGAACAATATTTTTTATCGTACACGCGTGTAATAAAAAATGACTTAATAAAACTCAGTGACAATGGACTTTCAGCTACTAAACGAGATACGGTCTTCGAGCTCCGACTGGCAAGGTAATTGTAGCGAGGATGCGAAAACTTTTTCTTATAATTTTTTTCATTCAGAAAGTTTTCTCTCATTTTCCGATGTGGGACGTAGCAATCTGAATCTTCTGAACCCGGGGAAAGTATGTAGTGTACGCTTATTGGCAGAATACCTTAAGTCATTTTTTTGTAGACAGACCTCCTAAAATCTATACGTCTGTACATACAATTTTTCAATCCCAAAAAGGGTAGGTTAAAGGGAAAAAGTGTACAAGAATAGCATTGAAGTGTGAAGGTGGCGGGCGAGACAGCTACGCCTTGCGATTTGATGCAGCAACACTTCCACAGAAAACACCTTAACCATATAAAAAATATCTATTTGAGATAAATAGTGTAAATAAAAGAAATAAGCGCTTGCAGAAGAGTTACATGTTTTATTTCTAAGATTTTTACATCATATCAATAATTATTTTAAAAATTTTTTAATTTATCTGCTATATCATTAGAGATTGTACCTTACCGACAGCAGATCAACCCTCCAAACCATGAAGGCTGAAAATCTACACAGAAGTTTTTAAAATAAAAGTTGCTGCATTTTCAAGTTAAGGAGATATGAAACAAAATATGGAATAGTTATTTTTAATTAATTAAATTTATTTTTAGCCACAAAAAAAACAAATATTTCAGCAAGAAAAGTTATAAAATTTAAGAAAGGCATTTTCAACTAAAATAATGAATCATTAGAAGAAAATTATTATAAATATATAAAAATCTATTTAACTTCGTTTCCTAATGTTAAAAAAATATTAAACTTGCGCTGTCGAGTCATTTCGCAAATGACAGACATCCCGCGCAGAAATTTCGAAAGGGCTCTAGTGGGGCTCTGACTAGTTTCCCCTACCTCTAGTCGGACTCTAGTGGGAAAAACTGGTCGGATGCCCATCTAGAATGTAACGCTAAGGCCATAGGAGCCCGAATAAATTTTCTAGTGAGGTTCTTTTTTAATCAGCCCGCCCGCAACTCAATTAAAGATAAAGGCAACCTGCGGGACTCCTACAGGGTACTATCATGCTACTGACAGCCAGTACTTTTATCTGTAGATCATCATAGGACTGTATATCATCCAAATATCATATATAATTACAAAAATTGTTAAATTTCATTTATATATAATGTTTAATTTTAAAACATACTACTGCTATACTCTAACCCCTAAAGATGTGTCAAGAAAGTTATTTTAAAAAGAAATATTAATTAATTGCGAGTATTTTGACATTCAATATTAATATGGTACTATTTCGGGTGAATACATATAATATATTTTTAACATTATATTACGAATGGAATTTCTAACGCTACGGGGTAACGAACACCCACATCTATACCTGAATCTGTTGCCTAGCAGCCGGGAGTCTTAACGATTCCACTAAACCTGCGAGTTGAAATTCGATAAAGAAGTCATCCTCAACCGACAGCTTGCAAAAATTAAAACACCAAATTAAAAATTTTTTTTCTATTGAAATATTTATTAATAAACGAACTTACGTAAATGTAAAATATACAAACTCTTAAGAGGAATATCAATAGAATCATTTTTGAGTTAATAAATTTAATCGGTTGAAATGTTTCTTCGTGTAATATTTCGTTTTTTTCCTATTGCAGACTACTTTATAACTATTTACAATGACATAAAATGTAATTTTTTATTAACATTAAAAGTTTTTAACGACGGAACTTAGAAATTTAATCATGAAATTTCACAATTTTTTAATAATCAAATTTTTCTAACTTTTGTGTAAGGTTTGCTGTTTCGGTGTTTTAGTCCATTTTACAACGTTTAAGGTTGACATAGAGTGTAATTTTCTCTGAAATTAGTACTTAGTACACGTGTATAGCGAACAATGTTCGGGTTAAAACGAAAGGTTAATAATTATTCATTTACTTAACTAAAAAGAAACAAACAAATCTCCTCCACAAATATATCATTACTAAGAACAATACAAAGTGATGTATATCAGCGCTGGTAGCGCAGGGTGCAGATGTATTATGTGCTAGCTATACAACCCTGAACTGAGGATCCAGAAGCTGCATGCTACTCTGCTTCAAAGCCCGCCCGATTCTATGAATGTACCGCTACATTTCAATGAAGCGAATATCCTCACTTTATAGCCACGTTTATGAAAATATTTAATTTTTGAAAAAGATAGAAGTTGTTCAGACTTTGAAGAATAAATAAAAAAAATTCCAGGCAAATATGACGATACAGGAGCTTCTAAAAGTTGACCTATGTTCTCGACGTGCATTATTTCGGTGTTTTTCGGCAAATTGATGATTACAGCTGCTCACCACATTTTTTCACAATAACCACTAAGCATGTAATCGACACAAAATAGAGACAAAATGGCATAAGATATACAGCTTTTTGTACCATTTTTTTCTCTGAGCTTTTCACGACAGTAGACAGTAGGCACATTCAACCAATTCAATAAAATCATAAAAATCTCTCGAAATAAATAATCGAGCAAACGTACAGAATGCTTTTTGGCTTAAGACAATCAGCATGGAAAATCTTTAACTATTCCTATTGATTATTTTTATGTACTCATACCTGTTTGCATAGTATTTGGGTTTTCTAAAGATTATCATAAGATATTGGGTCGATGGAATGACAGTGTTGATCTACTACTCGTGATATGGTACTTAGTTTTTTATTAAAAAACAAGCTTTCGCCTGGTGACACATGTTTAACGAACACATCTTATCTTTGAAAATTCTTTTCCACTAGGTAACTAGTTCACTTTCAAATATATCCCTGATGAGGCTTGGTGCCACCAAGCGAAAGCTGGTTTTTTAAATAAAAAACTAAGTACCATATCACAACTAGTAAATCAACACTGTCATTTCATCGACCCAATATTATTATCTCACGCTAGTGAACAAAAATTACATCTTCAAAAATTATTATAAGATCATTGTCAATGCAAAAAATTAACTTATTTTAACAAGACCAAACAGTTATGCAAATGATATCTTGCAAGGACCGCCTAACGAGTAATGTAAAATTGAAATGATTGAAATAGAATAGTTTTTACCAAGCATCAGATTATCAGATTAGTGCAAATTTCAGTTGAAAAAATATAATAAGAAAGATACAATTATTGCAATAAGTTTTCGAACCTAGGAATGGTATGCATATCCTCTACTTCCAACGACTTGAACCTATCTTTAAATTACAAAATCATCAATAAAAATAAAGAAACGTATATTTGTTTTATTATGTTTTTGAGCAACCAGAAAAAAACAATAGTAATAAAAACTCTAGATAATTTTATCATTGAAACCAAACTAATGTAATACTATTTTTAAATAGTCATTGCTATCAGTGCTACTACAGCTATTGATATCGGCAGGAAAATTTCATGAATAATTGAAATATATACCCTTCTTTGAAAATAGTCTGTAATGAGTTATGTACTCATCTATGCCCATGCCATTCGAGCACAAGAAAATCTAATTTTGAAATTCAAAATGTTACTTTATTAAAAAATGCATTACCTAGATATAATAAAAAATTAGGTATATAGAAAGAAGTGTAATACACTTCACACGCTAAGGGTAATAATGTGCTTCGGAAACTTTCTTTCATTTACAATTGAGAAAGTATCACAAGTATTTAGAATATTACATGTCAGCATTTAAACGGATCTCCGTGATCTGTACAACAGGATCTTGGTTAAAATAAATGAAAACCTCAATATATTTATTGTTCGACTTAATAACCTAAAATCTTAAGATTTAAAAGTGCATGTAGTTTAGAAATAAATAACATTTATATTTAAAAAAAATTAATTTATTAAAATATTGAAATTTCTGTAAAATTGAGGATTTTTTTGTTTACACATCAGATTCATAACCCCTCCCATCTATCTAACCTGAATAAGTATTAATAATTCACAAATACATCTACTACATAGAACGTGTACATCTAGGAGTTCCACGAGTCCTTTATTAAAAATTGATTTTTAAAGAATCATGTTGAGAAAAGGCTGAAGAAAACCCTCCTGAATTTGAAAGGAAAGCAGGTGAATGTCTAGATGGATAGAAGACTAAATGATGTCGAACACATTCATTACGCTTCAACAAGCGTTTTTACGGGGTAAACTAGTGTGAAGTAAAGAATTGGAGATTTTCGCTGACGGCTATGATAGTATTAGGAATAACTAAAATTTTGATAAAGGCTGTCCCAATTTAATAAAATTTATTTCAGAAAGTGTTGATAGCCAATACGCTATTTTGAATATTTGGTCTTTATATATCCCATTTCCAATTCACAGCGTAAGAAAAATTATTTACTTCAATTTTCCGGAAATTCTAATTTTTTCTGATCAAATAAGAACCGCAGTTACCCGTTTGCTGGAAACAGTGAAGTGGCCTCGCAGGTAAATCATAAATGTGAATTAAAAGTTCTATTATTTTAAAATTACTATTAACAAAATTCTTTAAACATATCCAAAGGCTGAACAATAACTACAAAAGAAATGCACATACTTTTCGGCTATCAAAAAAACTATCGCATTGGTGAGATTCATTTGAGTGTTTTGTTATCTGGATTACATTTTTATACACGTTTTTCTCATTGAAAAGTGAGAAATTGCCGTCAAGTAACGTAATTTAAAATTCGGAAGAAGTATCAGCGTTTTCTTCCATTGACGTTGATTAAACTTTTTTCCTAACTAATCTTGGTCACCTGGCATATGTATCATGAAGCACGATAACTTTTTCTACTGATATGCGATGCTCGGCCTGATCACGGTAAAATATTACGAAATCAGAAATTTTCTTTAATTACCAGAAAAGTGGTAAAAAGTGGTAATTCCTTACTTTTCTTATAGAAAAAACGCTTCTTAAGCAAAAAATGATTTCAATATTCTTAACACAGAAGAGGTGAAATATAAAATAATATATTAAAAATGAGTAAAAATGGTGAATAGGAGACGACAAAACTCGCGATTTGCTCGAAACGTTAAGATTACTAGCAGGATTGTAAAACTGCTATTTTGGAAAGTTCGAAAATTCTAATGAGTATATATCAGATCATAAATATCTACTCATGGAAATTAGTGGTTTGATGTGAAAGGTACAAGTTTACTTCAATTTAAAAATTCAGCCAAAGATTTAAAAGTTTTTAGAAAATCGAGGTTTTGATTGTCTGATTTTCGCCGACTTTACTCAATTTCATTTTATTATTAGATATACTTCTTCATTTACGTACAGAAAACGTTCTGACTCCACTGGACGAACTCTCAAACACATTAAAACACATCGCAGCTCAACCGTCGCAACAGCTGACACACTGCAATTGTCAGCCATTTTTCACCCAATGGCCAGGCTCTCTTCTTATAGTAGATCAGAATACCCATTTCAACTGCATGTTTTTTAATAAAACTACAATAGTTTTCATTTTAATCAAAATTCTGTAAAAGCATCAAAATACAAATATCTGAAAGCAAAATATTTGAAAAAAGGTACAGACAGGGCTCAATCAGGCATCACTTGCGACTCAATTTAAAAATTCTACTTTTTCTATAAAAATTCAGGTAAGCGACTTTTCCCGTTTTCTCACTATTTCAATAATGAATTTTTGTTTAAATCACATAATTAAAGGTTTGTTTTATTGATTTCAAGTTTCATTTGGTAAAAAATTATGTTCCTAAAGTTTTATAAACATTTCAGTTAGAGAATTATTAAATTTTCTTTTAGTAGTATACGAATGGGGTAGTACACAAATGGGGTTAGGTACGTCGTTTCTGAAGGGAGGTCAATCTTCAGCAGTGGTTTCTCTCGTAGTCATGTGAATATTGAGTTCCCCGCGTAAAGGCGTAAGTAACCGTACCACTAATGTAGAATAATTCATTCTAAACCACCATGTCATGAGACTTAAGAGCCCCTCCTGTTTTGTTTTCATTATCTGTCAAATTTCTCGAAAGCCAGCTCATATTTATCCTTTGATTTTTGTGGTACTAAATCTTGATTTGCTTCTTTCCTTCGTTATTTATGTTAAGGGGTGGAATTTACAACACTTTGCAACGTAATTGTTGATAATTAGAGGTTGCATGGATTATATTTTGTAGGCGAAAATATACGATTGACGTGGGAGCTATATATTTAAGCTGTTGAGCTGGGATTGGTAGTCATGTACTTTATAAGGATGATGTTAAAATCTATGCTAAAAATAAAGAGAGACTACACCTAGCTATAGAGATTTTCAAGCAATACTCAAAGGATATTGGAATGGATTTTGGGTTACAAAAATGTGTCAAGGTTTATTTGGAGCGCGGAAAACTTAATGGCATTTCGAAGAACCTAAGCTCGTAGAAGGAAGCACTACACGACACCTTTGCGCTGGAGAGCATTATACAAACCTCGGCATGACACAGAGCCTCATTCAGGATGTGACGTCTATAAAGGATACTCTCAGAAGCACATACAAACGTCTCATTCGGCAGATTTGGCCTTCCTAACTTTCGAGGAGGAAAAAAATAACTATTCATCTAGAGTGGTTCGATAGACAAAGGAATATATCAGATCTTTTAATATCAGCACAAAAAAGGTTATGCTCATAAACCGAAGCATGTACCTTCGGTCTTCTGCTCCGCGACTCTATATCTCACGTAGTCCAGTGGTCAAGAAATACTAAATCTTGAATGTCTTCTCCACAGGATTATTCTGATTACATTACATACAGTCGCAAATGGACGGGACCCTCTTCTTAAAATGGTCAGGAAGCACAAAGAAATTGACAAAGGAGCGTTTCTGTGCAAAGCGGCAAAGGAAGCTATTGAAAACTCGAGTCCTTACTCCAGAATGTTTGGGTTAGGAAAGCATAAGAGAAAAACTTTCGTGAAAAACTCCTCGGCAAAAAGATTCACGGTATCTTCCACAGAAATGTGGCGGATCAATTGATGTCGTGTGAGCTAACGTTTTTGCCATTGTCTCTTTAGGATATCATCGCCACATTTTAAGCCAAAATGTTCCCGATAATAATTGCAAAGCGTGTCATGCACATCCCGAGCATTAAGGACATATACGATCTAGTTGTCTAACTAATGCGAAAACGAGCTACATACAAATGCAGAATGCGGCACTGAGATTTGCTTATTATCATCTATGTTACGCTTACGACATAAGCCTTAATATCGCTTCGCTCAACGCTCATAAGAAAATCAATTTAATTGTCGAGAATGAAAAGTATAGCAAATACTAGTACGTCATATACTCGACAATTGTTTTTGTTGGGCACTCGAGGACTGGCATATATCTCTTTGACTTGCAATGGTTATAATCAGGATACTGGTTAATAGTCTAAAAGCGGGTGCAGTGCTTGAGATGAGAAGAACCTGCTACCGGCGAAATCCCGCGGTTGCCCGTATGAGAAAACTTATAAAGTTACATACATGTGTATGTATGTATGTTTCTCTGTTTGTATTTCCTCAGTAAATTAATTAAATACATTTTTACATTAAAATACAAACTAAAATATGCCTTAGGTATCTTTTTCCTAGTTTTTGTAATTGGGTCTAATATAATAAAGCTATGCAATGTTTCTAAATTAGTTGTCATTTTCTTGAATTTAAATATCTGCACGCTTTCGTTAGCGGGGAAGAAGTAATAATGCGTCTACAATAATGGGTAAATTTATAATTATTATCAGTATAAAGTCTTTAATTATTTTCTAGTGCAGTGTAACCGAATTTTTTACCCGCTTTCTTTCGATTTATGTACAGAAATGGAACTTAGAATAACTAACCCTAGGCTAAATATACTTGTAAATTCAGGACCATATTTTAATTCATGGAGAGAAAGAAGTTCTTTGAATAGAAAATTCATTTTCGCAATTAAAATGATTTTTCTAACATTTTAGAATTTATTTTTATTATATTTATTCCTACAATAAAACGTTGTTCATGAAATATTAGAAATTTTGTATTCCCCACTTTTTAATTAAGTCATTTTTCATTTGAAAGCCTTTGAACATGTTAAAAAATTATTTTATTATATATTCATATATTCAATTATTCTAATTTATGAAGTAGTGAATTTCTTCTTAAGAGCATGTGATACTTTGTCGTGGGGTCAATCGGGTACAGTCCCCCCGGCTTTTTTCCCACAAAAATGAAAAATTTTTAAAACTGATTTCAGAGGTACTATCAAATATCATAACGGACGTCCCTAGACTCTTTTTTGAAGAATAATAACAACAAAATGATTGTGCTGAATAAAAATTGTATGCACGTGCATTATTTTGAGGTTACGGTTATTTTTCAGCCCTCTATCAGTCCGATAATGTAGTTCTGTGCGAGCCGATGCTGTCGATAAGCACTCTAGAATAATTATGGTAGAGAATTGTAACACACATAACCTCGAAATATACACACACGTTATTGGAAAAATCAAAATTTGTTGGAATTCACCCACTAAAAAAGTGTGCATTGACATCCCTTAGCATGTTCGCTACCCTTCCTCAGAATGATCAAAATTAATCAAATTGAGAAAAATAAAATTTTTTTAATTAACCCGAAAAAAGTGTGCAGGGACGTCCGTTAGCAGGTCTTCTATCTTTTTCAAAATTTTTGAAACAAAATATTTATTATTCTAGAAAAAAATCTAGGGGAACCTCAAACTGGTAAAATCGATCACTTTCAAAGTATCACATGCCGTTAATTATTTACTTCACAATTTGAAATTTAATGTAATATAAAGTAATTCAAATTAAGTTAACATTTTCTCAGTATTATTTTTAAAAAAACATGCCGAAGAGAATGTTAAGTATAAATTGCGAAATGAAATGATCTGTTGTGGATTACAATTTTTTGGAAAGTAGAAAAAAATATTTTCGGCGAATCAACTTTTAAGTACTGCGTCAATGTTGAAAATCTTACACAATCGTTTTCTTTTATCAAACTGTGACGCGGTAGACACTACCCGTCACTTATAGAATTTGTTTTCGTGAATCAAGCCGAGAAATTTCGAATTAACCCGTTTGAGGCGCTAGAGCGAGAGTCATTTCCGAAAGCATCACCAGGAAACACTCGTGGCAATTCTTGTAATTTTTTATTTATTCCTTATAACTTATCTTTCCACACCTTCATCTGAAGCACAATTCATTAACAAAAACAAAGTTATGTTGAGAGTGTGGATGAAATTCTATCGAGCATCGAATAGTAAATTTAAATGTGGGAGGTTCTTCCTGCTAGAACTGGAGGGCACCACTGCACGGACCTCCGAGCCAACCACTCAACTGAGTCGCAAACGAACGCTGAGTCCCGACCCTACGACGAGAGAATACAATCTATTTTTATCAAAATTCTCTTACGAAACTGTAATTTATTCCAAAATTACGAATATGCATGTTAATTATGTACAATTTTTGCCGCTTATACTTATTCACAAGGTCTTATTCAGATAAATGTTACCGTAAAGAGGGGCTCACTTCCAAAAATTTACAAGCTTGCGCACTACTTAGCTTGAGAATACCTGCCGACGTCATCTCGGCAACGTCGCCTATTGGACAATGATTCTGACTGTAGAAATTTATCTCTATGTATTTCAAAAGACATTTTAACCTTTCACTCTTGGCCGGTCGTTGTTGTCCTTAATATTTCATCTTCCAACGGGCTTTGGTTTTTGAATAATTGACGAAGAAAGATTGAAGATCTTGCCCCGTGTTCAAATCATGAAGCCACATCAATTCGCGAGAGTTCCCGGGATTTTTGTGCGTGTTTGGGCTGCGTTAATTTTAGTTATATTTAGAACCTCGTCCTGTTTTTTAGACTTATTTAAAGTTGCTTTTTGTTAAACTGGTAATATTGTGGGAATTTTACCTTGTGTAAAGATAAGTTTCTAATCGTGTCAATTTGAAATAGTGGCCTCGTGAGTTTTTATTTTACTGCATTTATTCTTTTTTACTTTAGAATGCTAACAATAAGGGGAATTAACTCAACTAAAGAAATAGTTAGAAAGTAAGTGACATTCATGGGAATTTGGAAAGAAAAAGTATAGTGTATAAGTGATTGAAATTAAAACTAACAACTTGAATTCGCTGATGGACATAGTGATCTTGCATGTAAAAAACTGTCAAATTGGCGAAATCCATTCAAGTATTTTATTATGTGGATTACATTGTTATACATATGTTTATCAATAAAAAATGTGACATTGTCGTCAAGTAATGCATAACAGTTCAGGAAAGCGTGAAAATTGTATTCCATTGCAATGACTCAAACATTTTTTTCCCAATTATACTTGTTCACCTGGCATATCCGTCATTAGGCATGATAATTTTGTCTGTTGATGTTTACTGATCGGCCTGATTTCGACAAAAGAAGTAGAATTTCAAATAATAAAGTGAAATTCAGTAAAATTGGTGAAAAGAAAATGAAGAAATTCGCGATTTTCTTGAATTTTCGAGGTTAAGAGAAAGACATTTAAGCTTACATGATGGAAACTTAGAAAGCTCGTCAATAAATATAACAGATTATCAGCTAGAATGAGAATTAATTATTTGGTTTTGAAGTTATAAGTTTACTCCCGTATGTCCTTGTATTTCAATTCACATACAAGATTGCAACAAAATTATCATTGTTAATTCGTGTGAAATATACTTATTTCAGTCAAATTTCAGTTTATAAATTCCGCCAAAAATTTAAAAGTTTTAAGATAAACGAGGCTTTTATGGTCTGCTCTTCACCCATTGTACTGAATTTTATTTCATTATCTGACATAATGCGTCTTTTACGTGCAGAAAACTTTGAAGTAGTAAAGCTGTTTACCTGATTTCATTATATTGAGATAATATTTTGTTTAGAAAACGCTTCTCTTGCAAGAAATTAAAATATTACTACTTTCCACTGCAATTACCAGTAATTACTGGGTTTTTTTCGTGGAGTGTAAGCCTATCCCATCCTTCTTTGATATGCTCCTCTACCTTGATCTTTCCAATTGGAGAGTCACATGATCCGTCTTTGTATATTACTTTTGTATCTGCAATCACTATTAATAATCCGTTAAAAATTTATTTTGGAACTTTACGACATATGTGATCTGGCCTATAGAAATAGACCTAACAATTCAAGTCTAGATTTTTAGATTATCACATTATAATATGGAATAATAGTATAGTATGCGTGAGGAAGTTTCTTCAACCAAATTTAAATTTGTAGGTACCGATAATTTAACTCTACTCGCTCTAATATGAGCCGAAAATACAACATTATTGTAAATCGGAAAGAGCTAGCGCTGAGAAGTTGCTAGATTTTATTACAAATAAAAATCTTTATTAACTTTGTAAAAATGAAAAATGATCCTACTGTGTCGCAATGAGATGCAAGAATTTTAAATTTGAGGATTTAAACTAATTCTCGCTATAAATGCGAAAATCGTGCTTTTTTTGTTACATTCTCATCATTTGTGACTAAGAAGGTTACGCTATGTTATGAGACCCTCTAAAGCCGAAAATCAAGTTTTGGCGATTGCGCCTGTCTGTTCGTGGGTCCATCCATCTGCAGACCACGGTAACTCTTGAAAATACGAACGAAACAAATCAAGCTTTGGCGCACTTTTTGTTGGCCGATTTTAATGGTTTCATTTTTTTAAAACCCTCAATATAGAATTTAGAAAAGCTGTAATTTGCTATTTTCTAAACTTTTATCTTATTTCAGAAATATGTAAACAGATAAAGTGCTCTATAAATTTATATTTTAAGAACAGCTGATGAAATAAATGCTATATTGGCTGGTATTACTGCAACTGCAGTCATGGAATTTAAATAATATTATTAATACTTCACTTAATTAATATAATACATTTTCATAAATAAGAGAAAGAGGCATAAACATTTATTTTTCGGTCTGCTGGTCATAGAAAACTGACTTTCTTACAACTACTTTTCAAAAACTAACAACCATCCACATCTTATCTCAAAGACTGCTCGCTTTTATAGCCTAGCCTTCCTCGCTTCCCCTCATTTCGCTACGAATACATGTTGCTACTTTCTCGCGTTGCCTCGTATTGCCAACCTCTGCCTCTCAGGCTAATACCTAATACTTATCTACTATTTACAATATTTACCATTTTCTTACACCTTCTTTCTCTCCTATTTACAATCTTTGCTTCTCCATTCCTATTCCATCTCCTGACACTCTTCTAATCAGTATTCCACTTTTGCTTTTTCCCTTCACGCACAATTCACACATCTGCTTCTCCCTAGAGTGCCAAAACCTAGATCCGTTTCTCTGAAACAACTCATATACCTTCCTTCCTCGTACATCTTCCTACCCCTACGTCTATTCCCCTACTCCCTGAACTCGTTCTTCCTGTCTTCCTCCGTACGATCAGGATCGCCTTCATGGAGCTCTTGTACCAGATGAACTTTGTAAGGATGAAAATTAATGCTTTTTAAAATATTTCGCACTGTCTCGGAGCAACGTCACGCTCATCACTAGCTCAACGTAAACTAAGGTGTGGGTTTTCAACAAATGCTTGGGCTATTTTAATCTGCATCTCCTCAGATCCTACAGATTCTGGCCGACCAGTTCTCTGAAGGTCCTTGATAGATCCATGATTCATAAAGCGCCGTACAGTCCCTTCAATTGTTGATTTTGAGACCGGATTTAACCCTTCTGCATTACGAAAAGTGCGATTAAAAAGCAAACGAACTTGATCATAAGATCGAACTCGTAATAGGTAAATTTAGTTTTGATTCGTAATATTCGTATGGAAAAACGGTATAGGACTTATGGTATCGCCATAGGTATTGACTTAAGTATCGAAAAACGGTATAGGTCAACTTCAATGTCAAGATCAAGGTCACCATTGAATTCCTCGTTGAAATCTACTTCAGGAATTACACTAACCTCTTGGAAAACTTTGCTAATTTCAAATAACCTCTAACTGACCTTGAACGTTACAATTTATCTATAACTTGGGTACGTACCTGAACGTAGAATTTTCCGCTCTATCGATTTTTGAAAAATGTTTTACCTGAGGAAATATCCAACCGTTCCGGGACTTTTAAGACACACTGTATATCCGTGACCCACTCAATAAGTCAAAGATCTCCGATCATAGGAAACGCGTTTTGCTTTTGTGTAGCAGTTTATGAGGGGAAAATTTTATCATTCGGATAATTATTGACTGAAGGGAGGGGGTGAAAGTTTTGGGATTTTCGTTGAAATCGTCCATTTCGGCGATTTTTAAACCTTCAAATAGCGATGGCAAACATGTTGTCTAGTTTAATTTAATAGGGGTTTTCATGCCCTTTCGATTGGGCACATACATTTTTTTTCAAAAAATAAATACTTATCCTTTAAAAATAATGTTCCAAAATAAATTTGACTTTTTTCTAAATAAGACAATTTTTTGCTTTCTTTCTCTTAAAAGAAATCTTTGGTGTTTCTCCTATAAGACTATGCAGATTAGAAAGTAGGAATCAAATGATTAATTTATTAAAATAAGCGTTAGTACTCCAGTACGCTTTTGACGCTGGCTTTCAAGCCCCGCCCGTAGCACATCGTGGTAAACCTTTATTGCATTGCTATTACAAAGAATAATAATACTATATGCTCGTGTAAATGATTTTTCTTTAAATGAAATTTGTTGATAATTAACAAGTATTTCAATCAAACAACTGTTTAAAAAATCAACGTATACGTATTTTCGGAAGTCATTTGTTCTAATTTTGTTTCTCGTCAGATTAGTATAGTAGACCAAGATAAATAACTCCTAGTTCTCATGACTAGATAAAATGTAGTTGAGAAAAAAGAGCTGTGAGCACGAGAAAATCTGGTTGCTGTAACTAAAATCTTCGCTTCTATGACGTGATTACTAGTCACGTGTCTCATATTTTGAGTTTCTGGTTTTATTGGTGGTAGACGTATAGTCGACGCTATTCACCTTGCTGCAGATGGGACCGGGGGGTAGTAGTTTTCATGAAAACGATGTTTTTCCTCACTCTCGAGTCGGATCTCGATGCATGGTACTTGATGCGATTTGTTTCGCTCGCTACGTACGTTGCCACGCGGTCGTGGTGGGGGAAGAGCTCAACCGAGAATCAGGGGAAGTGGCAAGGTAAGACTCGAAGTTCCTACCGCTAGAATGACGTAGCTGCTGCGATTAGGAAAAAAGGAAGCTTGTTTCAGCTGTTAGGTATGCTTGCATCAACTCGGGTAGGATGTTTTCTGCTTAACGTCTTGAACGTTATAAATCACAGGTAAGAATATTTTAAATTATGTTTGTGTCTAATTTTTAATTCCTTTTAATACTCTTCATCATACTGCTATTTCAATTTTTTCTGGATTCCCTCGTGAATCGATCAATGATCAACATTCCAATCGCAACCAGGAGAAACATTCTATAATTTTGGTGAAAAGCCCAACGAGCTCTAAATTACATGGAACAAAATAATTTATCTTGTCAGAGCCGGAAGTTGCTCGTTTAGTGACATGTTGAAGAGTTATACACCTGTCGTGAAGTTCATAATCGTATTAGCGTTAACCATACCGTATATATCCCGATTGCATGCACGGTACCTCGAAACCACTAGATATAATCGACGGCTAGGGCAAGGGCGCTATCGAATGACTACTCCTAAGGATGATCGAGCGATCATTCGTCATATTCGTCGTGAAACTTTTGTTGACGCGAATGTCGTTGCACAGAATTTCCCGATTCGACGATGACAACAACAACAACAGCGACAACGAGGACGACGAGGACGAGCCCAAAACATATCCGCTCGAACGGTAAGGAACTGTCTTCGTGAAAGTAGCCTAAATGCAAGACATCCAAATCGTGTAACTATGTTAACACGAAGGCATTGTAAAGCCCTTTTAAGGTACGCCAACGAACACCTCAACCGGACCTTAAGGCAGCGGGGAATGTTTTGCCCAGAACCTCGTGCGCCCTGTCGTCGCCTACAACGGGGGATTGGTGATGATATGGGGTCGCACTTCGCGGACCTAGAGAACACCCCTGGTAATCGGAACAGTTAAATTCTAGGCGCTATATCGACGAAATTTTGATGCTGATTGTGCGGAATAGAGGAGAAAGGCACAGGGCATTCATATTCATGCAAGATAATGTACCGACCCACAGGGCTGTGATTACTAGGTGGTTTTTTGAACAGCACAACATCGCATTGTTCCAATACCTTGCAATAAGCCCCAACCTCAAACCAATCGAACACGTTTGGGACATAATGAGTCGTCGTTTGCGACGAGAGTATCGAAATTTGCTAATGTCGAATGCGTTGGGGCATGCACTTCAGAAAAATTTGGAATACAATCCCGCAGACCCACATTGCACGATGAATCAACATAGCCCAACGTTTAGAGGCAGTTATTGCGTGTATTGGTGGTAACACGCGTTATTGAACAACCTACTTACTCATCAATATTACATGCGGAATAACGAAAAGACAGACTGTCAGACAAACAGGCAGATACACGCACACCCAGTAGGGTAAACCTGACGGTGCAACCTCCGCGTATTACACTTTAAGTAACGCTATTTCCGGCGGTAGTGAAAATAGAATTTTTCCAAGCTTTGAGAGCCTTTAAAAAAAATTTGAAATTTCGAAAAAGAAAATTTGAATTTGTTTGTAAATTTCAGCGGTATTCGCTAAAAACTAGGGAAAAAGCTCTACAAATTTTTATTTTAGCCATGATAAGGACATGTTCGAGCGCAAAAAACGTGACTCTGTAACTTCTTTAAAAGTTTGACCATTTGCAACAAGGAGACGGTTCGTTAGATCAAAATGTAACTTCGCACTGTTTTTGGGGGTTATCGAACTGTAGAAGGCACATTCAACATTAATCGTTTCATGAAGATTTGAAGTTTAGCTGTTGATGTTCTGAAAAACCATAAATTATCTTTTTCTTCCTGTCTTTTCAAATGTATGTCATTGATAAAATTGTTGGTTATCTAAGATCGCGGCAGAATTCTGTAGGAGTTTTAGTTCAGTTTTCGTTTTAAATTTAAAGTTCGATATCTTAGTGAAAAATGGTCGTAGCTAGGTTCTGAACAAATGAAATTGAAGCTGAATGTACAGAATGCTGTTTGTCTTGAAAAAAATAACAAAGAAACATATTAAAACAATCCTATTGGTTATTTTTATGTATCCATCAATCTTAGCATAGCATTTTGTTTTGCTAAAAATTATCATGAGATCAGTGTTAATGCTACACACCAACTTAGTTTACCAAGATCAAAAAGTTATGCAAATAATATCTTGCAAGAACCTCCTAGCGAATAATGTAAAATTGCAATGATTAAAATAGAATAGTTTGTGCTAGGCATTATATTAATTTTTCAAACCTGGAAATAAAGAAACGTAGATTTGTTGTATTATATTTCCAAGCAACTAGAAAAAACAATAGTAATGAAATATCGAGCCCATTTTATCATTGAAACCTAGCTAAGGTGAAACTATTTTTAAGCAATTAGTGTTATATTCACGATAATTTGAATCTTAACATTAATAAAAATTGACATGCCCTACCTTATGAAATGTATACAATCTTGCAAGATAATTGCTATATTAAAGATCCACAACTATTTCTATCAGGAGGAAAATTTACTAAGTATCCGTCTCTAGTTCTTATGGTTTATTCTTTAAAAAATAAATAATTGAAACATGGATCCGTTGACGCTTTTTTGGAATTTGTAACTAGTGATACTTTTTCCATTCAAACATTTGCATATTTCCTGTTATTACATGATCACATAATTAAATTTAAACCAACAAGTAAAACTTTGAAAATTTTTAAAAATGCTGGTAATATTTATATAAAAGGTTCAGAAAAGAAAAATTGGTTTAGAAAAATTTCTCCCAAAAATTAACTTCAATTATCGACTATGTCCACGTTATTTTTTATCATTTATGGTAGAGAAAGTATTACAATCATTATAGTTTTTCAATGGATCTCCGTATTTTGAAAAGCAGGATCTTGGTTACAATAAATGAAAAATTAAATATACAGTGAAACACTTCAATAGCCCTTCCTTCTATAGCCATTCCGAGAATTGAAGCCACGCCGTAGGTAGGTATAACAGGAACTATGTGGGGGCCGCGGGGTTGCGGCTGTCACTCAGGCGTGCAGTCAAGCGTGAAGAAACAAAAGCGAAGCGGGCTACAATGAGTTAGTTCACACTTAAGGTCAGCTCAAAAAATCGGCGCTATAAAAGAGTTTTACTGTATTTATTTCTTGACTTGATAACCCGAAAAAATTAAGATTTTAAACTATATATAGGTAAGAAATAAATAATATTTATATTTAAAAAAAAATAATTTATTTTAATATTGAAATTTCTGTAAAATTAAGGATTTTTTTGTTCACACATCAGATTCATAACCTCTCCCATCTATTTAACCTCTGTAGGCTATGATGACTTAAGCTTGCATGCACTAGCGCGCGTAAATCTAGGACTTCCACCAGTCCTCTACTCAAAATTGATTTTCAAATAACCATTTTCAGGAAAGGATAAAGGACCTCCTGAATTTGAAAGAAAAGCAGGTGAAAGTCTAGATGACTCGAAGACCAGATGATATCAAAAACATTCAGTATGCTTTTATAAACTCCTTTAGGGCGTAACCTAGTTTGAATCAAATAATTAAGGAGTTTCGCTGACGGATATAACAGTATTTATGTCACGCTAACCAATACGCTACTTTCAATATTTGGTCTCTATACATCCCATTTCCAATGCACAGCCTACATTTAAAAAAACGGGCACGTTTAAAGATTGCACTTCTTCGGTGTCATAAATATCTTGGAATTGCGTACCTAGCATCCCTTAGGACCAGTGATTGACGCCTCAGCCCAATACAAATTATTTCCTTCCATTTTCCCGAAGGTCTTTTTTTTTAAGAAATAAGAACACTATTTACCTGTTTGCTGTGTAGAGTGAAGTAGATATATTTCTTCGGCTTGAAAAAAACTGTCGACTCGGTGAGATCCATTAAAATTTTTTATTATGTGGATTACATTTTCATACATATTTTTCTTATTGAGAAGTGAGAAATCGGCGTGAAGTTACGCAATTTACAGTTCGGAAAAGTATTAACATTTTCTTCCATTGCCGTGGATCGCACTTTTTTCTTAATTAATCTTGACCACCTGGCGTATGCATCATAAAGCACGATAATTTTTTCTACTGATGTGCGCTGCTCGGCCTGATCAGGGTAAAACATTACCAAATCAGCAACCTTCCTTAATGACCGGAAAAGTGGTAAAAAGCGGTAAGCCTTTACTTTTCTTGTAGAAAAAAATGCTTCTTAAGGCAAGTATTATGTCAATGTTCTGCACAAAAAAGAAGTAGAATATCAAATAATTGTTTGAAATTTCGAAAAATTTGGGAACAGCAGATGACAAAACTCGCGATTTTTTCGAAACTTCAAGATTACCAGCAGGATTTTCAAACTGCCATTATTTAAATTTCGAAAATTCTAATGAGTATATATCAGATCATGAATATTTATTGATGCAAATAAGTGGTGTGATTTGAAAGGTATGAGTTTACTTCGATTTGAAAATTCTCCCAAAAATCTAAAAATTTTCAGATAATCGAGGCTTTGATTGTCTGCTTTTCGCCAATTTTACTCAATTTCATTTTATTATCAGATATGCTGCGTCATTTACGTACAGAAAACTTTTAAGTAACAATGATGTTGACCTGATTTATCATATTGATGTAATATTTTACTCAGAAAGCATTTTTCCTGCAAGAAATTACAAAATTACCGGTTTCTTCTGTGATGACCAGTAATCACTGATTTTTTTTCTCTCTGGGTGTAAGCCTGTCCCATCCCTCTATAGCATGCTGCCATATCTTGATTTTTGCTTTGTCACAATCACATCCCCCTCTCTCGTATATTACTTTTGCATCTGCAATCACTAATAATACTAGGTTCAAAATTTATTTCGGAACTTTACAACACACGTGATCCGATCCATAGAAAGGGATCTAACGGTTCGAATCTCGATTTTAAGATTGTCACATGACAATACGCCATAGAGTATATGGGGCATTATTCCTCAACTGCCCCAACTCAAAAAGTCATGTTTTTCGATTGTCTCTAAATTCTGGGAATATATTCTCCTACCCAACAGTAGTTAATCCACAAACTTATAGACCAGGATTACCAACCCACCCCAAGTGAGGGGGGGGGGGTTGAATTTTCAACCTCAATGCCTGCAGGGGTAGTTTCAAACGCCTGTAAATTCCTTTCTAATTGCGTGATTTAAAATTTTTATGAGGGTTTTGGAAAGTGCTTTTTACACGCTTTCATCCCATTTTATTATTTATAACAAAACAAATTGTTTAAATAATTTTTTCAATAAATCAATTGTTTATTTAACTTTTTTCGCAATTTAGGCATCTACGATTTTTTTTAAATAGTCTCAAAAGAAAGCTTGACTTTTTTACTATAAAAAATGTATAATAAGAAAATGGACAAATTGAAATTCATTGAGTTACAGAGCCGGTTGTAGAGGGAGTCCTCGCGCTCGCACTCGGGCGTTATGTGGCAGCATACCGAGGAACAGTTTTCAAGCAGGCCATTTTTTTGTATTACTCACATTGATCCGAAATTGCATGAAGTCATCGGGAAAAACTATTCAGTAATGTTAACCAGTAAGTTTGAAGAAGTTAAAATTTTTAAAGTTATTATGAAAAAATATTAAGTAAAAAGCACTTTCTTAAAAATGAACAGTATAGAATTGACTGACTACCATGACTGTTTAAAATTAATAATGTGCAGTAATCCAACTCCTGCTTGTCATTTTAGTGAATGTGAAAATTGTCCTGGCATTCAAGTCCTGAAAGAACATTTGACTGCAATTTTATATGAGAACTGCGTCAACGAATTAAGATATCAAGTTTGGCAACAAAAGACAAAAGTAATCTAATGACCGAGGTAGCAGAAACCGACATCTTTCTTGAACGACTCTGCGAAAAACCTATTGAATTTAAAGTCTCATGAATTTTATGCAAAGCAGCAGGCATCATTCCTGAAAAACAAATACATGATTCAACCAACTTCTCACGTATAAAGTGTTTGAGTAAATAAAGTACTAACGGATTAGTAATTAACGCCTGTCGTCAGCCTATATCCTATCAAGTTATAGTTTCCAGAGTCTACCACGTGGTGGTGACAGTCCGATTTTAGACTCCTTTTATCGGCAAGATGATTCGGAATGCTTAATTTTAGTGAGTCCCCTCGCCTCTCACTTTCTGGGGTGCTTGATTTTAGTGATTCCCCTCGCCTCTCACTTTATGGGGTGCTTGATTTTTGTGAGTCCCCTTGCCTCTCACTACATAACCTCTTTATGCTGTTCGCCTCTTCTTCGTACCAGCTTTCCACTTTCTTGGAGTACTATTCTGATTACGATTACGTTTAGGCTTCGGGAAAACCTCACTTTTCTCCTCATAGGAAAATCGTTTCAGATCCAGCTGTCCCTTTGCGTTCGGAGCGAATGAATGATATTTG
>NC_046657.1:130866108-130873514 GCF_010883055.1 Belonocnema kinseyi | reverse complement strand
CATACTTGAAAACTGTTCCGCGGTATGCTGCCGCATAACGCCCGAGTGCGAGCGCGAGGACTCCCTCTACAACCGGCTCTGTAACTCAATGAATTTAAATTTCTCCATTTTCTTATTAGACATTTTTCATAGTAAAAAAGTCAAGCTTTCTTTTGAGACTATTTAAAAAGATCGTAGATGGCTAAATTGCGAAAAAAGTTAAATAAACAATTGATTTATTGAAAAAATTGGGGAGGCTTGGTAATCCTGGTCTATAAGTTTGTGGATTAACTACTGTTGGGTAGGCGAACATATTCCCAGAATTTAGAGACAATCGAAAAACATGACTTTTTGAGTTGGGGCAGTTGAGGAATAATGCCCATGCTCTATCGATTGCTAACTAGCAAAAGGCTTTGAACACGCTTTTCTCTAAGCGATGCATAGTAGGGAAAAATTGACAAAATTCGCTAGCCGCCACAAATCTTTACCGATCTTTACGAAATTTTATTTAAATACTCAGAAGACTGCCCTAGACTTAAAGAGACTCCATGGTTCGTGTCCAGCCCCTTGAGTTGCTGGTTTGGGGGGAACATATTATTCCGACCAAGTCGAGTCCTGGTAACACAGACTTCTTCAAGATACAGTGCTACAACGAACATGGATGCGAATCATGGAGCAAATAGTAGCAGGTTCAATTAGAAAGAGATGCATTAGAAAGAGAAAGAAGAGACAAAGCAGAGCAAAGTAGTGTTAAAATTTGATAAATTTCAAATTTAAATAAAATGGATTAGAACAATAAATAAATCCTTCGCTAAAAAAACGCTGGGTCAAGTTTTCGTCGTGAGTAGGACAGATTTATCTCCCATTAAATGGTCTAGCCCTACATTAACCCTTGTGTTGCCACGCGGGTACCCATCGGCATACGTTTTGTTAAATAACTTTTTTTTCATTAAGATAGGCCAAATGCATTTCGAATCAGCATAATTTAAATGATTCTCTATCGAAATTTGCAGTGCACATATTTTTAGAAATTTTTCAGCTTCAGATATCTTGCAATTAAAAAAAAGCACGGTGGAGCAACCCGGGTACCCGGGTACTTCGACAGAAAAAGCCCGATTTTCGTACAGTATATCGTAAAATTAAAGTTTGTTATAATAGTATATGAAGTAAGTATGGATAATTTTATAAATAGTAACAAAATATTTACATTTTTAATTGAATTTTCTTGAATTCTTGGACGTAATACCGAGCCTCCTCGGAAAGAAGAAATGTGCGATGTAGCTGCGCACGTTTTATATCTGTTCCAGTACTACCAAGGTCACTGCACATTATTAAATTATTATATTCAAGTAGAGAATACCTTCCTAGAATATGAATAATTAAATATTGATTGAACACACATAGTTAATACAAGTTACAATGAACTTTCAACAACAATTTCGTTAGCGGGGTACCCAGGTAACCGGGTGGCAGACGCTGAGAGTTTTTTTCGGTGGCAACACAAGGGTTAAGGATTTTTAAGTACGTCGTTAGTGGTAATTACATTAATTACAACATACTCGTCTAAATATTGTTCAGTATGGCTGACATTTTTCCAGCGCCCTGCGTGAGTCCCTTTTGATTGAGAACTAGTCAGACTGAATGTTTTGTGTATGAACATTTCGGTCGTTGGGATTAACAAAGTTTCTCGAATGGTTAACATTTTAGTATTTGCACCCCAAATCATTCAAATGACTGTATCCAGGTTACAAAATTCAAGCCCACAAACCTCAATTCCACAAGAAACAAAAATCGCAAACCCCAAGCTTACTTAGGGGTTGATGGAAAAAGCGGAGTTGAAAAATCGTCAGCGCAAAAACGAGTTGAGAACGATGCAGGCAAACACGAGTTAAAAAGAAACAAGAATAACAAAGATTGTATCGTATATTATAATATAACATTGTAAAACAATGATACATTAGAATATAATTTACCGTACTATTATATCTTTATATTATAATATGCGAGACAAACTTCGTTATTCTTATTCTTTTTCTAGCTCGTTTTTGCTCCAACGATTTGTCTCCTCAGCTTTTGTTATCAGCCCCTCACTTATTCTACACGCACATAATAAAAACTCATAAAACCCAATCCTACAAACTGCAAGGCCGTTAAATTCGAAGATACTCTCACAAAATCTAACACCACAAATCTTACGCCAGCAAAACCTAATTATCCAAGCCTAAAAAACCTAGAACAACCTGGTTATGTCTTCTTTTATGAGTTACTGTTAGTAAGGAATACTTTAGTTTAGTTTAACCTTAGTCATTATCAACTACTTTGCGTTATCACTGATACATAAGGAATAAAAAGATATACTCTTCTATAACTATATTTATATTACAAAATAAAAAAATTCGTCTTCTCTGCGGGTGTCTCCTGAGAAAGAAAAGTCTTCTGAGAATTAAAAAAAAAATCATTCAGATTGGTAATGATTTATGGCGGCTAGCGAATTTTGTCCATTTTTCACCGACTGTGCGAGGTTATGATCGTTGGGTTCCTTTTTATAGATCACGTCACAAATAGCTCAGAAATTTATTTCCAACACGTAAGGCAACCTCACAATACATGATATTATGTGTTCTAATAATTGCATAAGGAAGTTTTAAAAAAAAATTGAAATTCGTAGGCACTGTGAATCGAAATTTAATGCCTGAATTTGAAGTCATAAGCGCTAATTATAATAATACCAGGCAGTATACCTATGCTCTAGCATAGTCCGAAAATACAAAATTTCCGAAAATCAAAAATAGCTGGTGCTCAGAAATCCCTACATTTTATTCAAAATGGTGTAAGAATTTTAATTTTCTGGATTTAATATTATACTGTGCTGCCATTGGGAAAAATGGTCGATTGTCAAAGAGTATTCTTTTGACGAGCGCGCGCGGCATAAATGCGAGTTCACAATGAACTATTCTCCACGAGTCGCACGTACTATTTTGTTCAACAACTACGGGGAAAAAACGACTATTCATCTAAAAATAGTGGGATACAGCACAAAATAGCAACACGAAGATGAGTCACGGATACACATTGACTCTGCTGCAAAGCGCCCACCTGAGTTGTAGATGACGCCACGTCACGACATATTTAATCACACATTCACGAAAGAGCATAATTCGCCCCCACTGTTGCACGTATATTTTCTCTCTTGATAGGAGACTTTTCCTCAATAGGGGAAACAATTATTTTTTTTTTTAACATTGACGCCAACGATTGAGAAATCACTTATTTTGTCCTCTATTTTAAACGAAAATGTCGTCTTTTTCGCATAGGTGTTGGATGAACTAATGTTTACTATAATTACGAAAACTATCTTTACTTTTGTTACATTTCCATAAGTTATGCCTCAGAAGGTTACGCTACGTGATCTTATGAGGCCCTCTGAAACCGAAAATCAATTTTTGGCGATGATGTCTGTCTGTGCGTCCGCTTGTCCGTAAACACAATTACTCTTCAAAAATGAAGAGGAAAAAAGCTTTGGCACAATTTTTTTGGTCCTAATAGTCGGAAAAATATTTATTAACCATTATCTCATGGCCAAACAAAGGTTTATATTATCCATTGAAAATAACTTCAAAAAATGGAATATTCTATTTTTACGTCAAACTAAGACAGATACGTAAATAAAAGTTCAGAAGAAGAAATGAAGCTTTTACAATATCTACAATTTTTGTTTGAACTAATTTTTGATAGAACATGTCCTTTTGTTTTTACGCATCGAAAATGAATGATTTGAAAATTTTAATTTTAAGCAAAACTACGCAGAGTGAGCGAAAACGATCAAAATTAAGAGCAAGTTAGTAAATTTTGACTTATATGGGATTTTTTTTAATACTCGCATTCGTGTCCGCTTTCTTATTTCACTGCGACTTTTTCGATATTTTAAGATTTCGATTTTAGACATATTGAATACTTGTAGAACCTATAACTAGGATTTTTCTTCTACTTGATACCATGAAATACGGACGGAATACAGCGATTATAAAGTAATAAACCCTAATGCTATTTATTTCTGAACATTATCAATACAAAAATAAATCATGGTAACCCCAAACTCCCACCTTCACACTCCAAACCCACAAATCCCAAACTTACAAAACCTTAAACCTATAAACCCGAAATTCACACGCCCCAAACACTTAAACCTCAACAACTCAAACCCCAAATTCACTAATTCGAAGCTCACACGCCAAACCCGCAAACCCTTAACCGACAAACCCTAAACTCACATAGATCCCAAACTTACACATTCCAAACTCACAAACCTTGATACCACAAACCGACTCACCTCAAACCCACTAACACCAAGCCCGCCCACACAACCCAAACCCTAAACACACACCGACTTCCAACCCCAAAGCTATACACCGCAAACCCTAAACCCACAAACTCCGAGCCCACAAGCACCAAATCCATAGACTCTAAACTCACAAACCCCAAATCTACACAACCTTAATCCACAAACCGTAAACTCGAAATCTCGGGTTTTTCAATATTACAGTGATTTTTTTGTAATGCTTTAGCCAATTCTTCCGCAATGTATAATGAAGAAATATCAGAAATACGTCTTCTTTTCGTAACTTTGAAACCTTCTTTAAATGAGTTTCGTTTACGAATAATAAACTTGTCTTTTTTGTTGGATAACAAATTTTTTACTTTTTTGCTATTCATCAGAATTTGTTCTTCGTTTTCTTTATCATCCACATTCCTATTCTACAAAAGTTCACATAATTCTTGTTTAATAGTAGAAAACTACATGTTTAATTAAGTACTGATCGTTTTCGCCCATTTCGGCATGCACCTATACGAAATGTTGGAATAATCAGCTGATCCTAACTTTATAAGACGTATAACCTGACGTTATCAATTGCAACAAATAAGACGAAAGTTATTTAAAACATTTATACTGAATTTGAAAAAGCAATGGCAGGGCGTTTCTCGAAAAAAGGATAAGTTTATTAGTCAGTACAAAAGATATTTGGAAGAAAATTTTAGGATTACATTTGAATGTTTCAAAAAAATTCTGTAGAAACTGATTCAAAAGCAGAAGAGTCGATTAATGTCAAGCACAAATTTGATCGTAAACGAAAGTTTACATTTTAAAAACACTGTTAATATTGAAAAAACCGAGATTGGGAGTCACCAGAATACGTGCAATAAAACTTTAGCCAGTTTCGTAGATGCTGCATTTTTAAAAAATAAGTTACAAAACTTAAATTCCCACCTGCAGGGAATTTATGGAAGTGAAATTTTAACTTCATATGATGCTCTTGTTCAAGCGAAAAAACATTGTTATCCAGATCATATAGAGGTAACTGAATATGGAGCTGCGGTGCACTTTAATTTTCCACTAGCTCATACCGTTAAATAAATACTTATTTAGTTAGATCCAAGCTTATTGCAGTAAATTTAAAATAAAAAATTATTATTAAAAGGAAAGTGGGAAATGGATGGAGCTTTAGGACAGCAAACTACAAGGCAAAAGTGTGTAGACCGAAGCTATGTAGAGTATTCTGATAGTAACAGTAATCACGATGATAATTATAATAATGCTATTATTTTGACCGATAGCGATCGCGATAAAAACTTTCAACTTGATGGTTTAAGATTTGGAGTTGGCTTCGATGTTGAATGCTCTATGATTGATGGTAAAGTTCGCAATTTCTTGACTGGGCAATAGGGCAACCAATTCCTGTAACATTTGTAGAGTTGGGCCAGAAAAAATCAATGATTTGGTCCACGGAAAAAGTCTAAAATGCTCAAGCCAGATCTCTGGAGGAAAAAAATCAAAAGATGAAAAGAGGAAGTCGATACAAAAATTGTCAAAATCCAAATTGTAATTAATAGTCGTTGTTGTAAAGCAAGGAGCAGGAAGTACAAACACAGGAAACATTGTAAAATCAATTTTTGAAAACGGTAAAATTGTAGCAAAATGTACGGGATTAGATGAATATTTGTTTGTTAGATTTCGCAATATTTTGTAGGTACTTCATGCAACAAAATGATTGACTGTTAGGCAATGAAGGAATGTTGTGAAGAAACATATAAAATGTGTATATCTCTATATGGATGGTACAAAATACCTCCATCAGTTTATAAACTGTTTATGGGTTTGAAGTCATGTTAGTTTGAGGTTCTTGGGTTTGGGGATTTGGGGTATGGAGTGTGTGGGTAGGGGTTTAGGAGTTTCATGCTTTAGTTTTGTAGTTCACCACTTTAAAATCGCTGAATGCTCGCTATATTTTATTGTATCAAGTATAAGGCCAATCCTGTTACGAAAAAGTCGCTGTGACATAAGAAAGCGGACACGATTCCAAGTTTTAAAAAAATCCCAAATTGATCAAAATTACTACTTCGCATGGAATTTTAATCGTTTTCGACCACTGTGCGACGTCAGATGAGAGAAAAAGTTAATTTGAAGGATTGTAGCTTTTTCAAAAGACCTATCATTTTTCCTGCAAATAGTTTTTGATAAAACGTTAAATTTTGGTTTATTTATCGAAAGGAATAATAAAAAATCCGAAATTCAAATTTCAAACCATTCAACGCAAAATTTATTTTAACTATTTTTTGATGGGGTCTGTTAGTTTGGATTTATATATCAATAATAATGAAAAAATGTGAACTTTTTACATTATGTCCAACATGCCACCGAACGCATCCTCGGGTTTCGCATAGAGGGTCCCTGTACCAAGGGTTTCTGCTGAATATGGTTACAAAAATAAATAGGCAGTCGCGGACAATTGTCCAGGGGTGGTCCCGAAGGAATTAACCCCCAAGCGGAGGTGTGAAAACCGTGCCGAAAACTGAATGGCACCTGGGTGAGGTGTCTAGAGCGGTGACTCTGGGTTACCGGGCGACCTCTCAGAGTAAGCAGCCTTATCTTTGCATGCGGGGCTTTACAAGGATGGACGAACCCCTTTCCCTAGCTTCTCGTGGGAAAAACAATGATAACACCAAACATAGTTGTAGTAAGTGCGGTTCAAAACAACAGAACGCGCAGGGCTCCCGACAATGGGTCGGCCAACAATGCCGACCAATCTAGAGCTGGGGGAGCCAATGAAAATGGATTCAATGCGATGGATCGGCGGGATCTCGTGATCTTTAGGTGGACGGAGCAACTGAATCAAGACTTGCTAGACTGCTACGATGCGAGTGTGGCCCGTGAACGGGGTTACATAGCACGGCTGCATGCTCTGTGGTGCGAGAAACACCCGGAGCTGTCGCACTTTTCGCAGCAACGTCTGCGAAACCATGCTGAACTACTCCGTAAAAGGGGCTAGGTAAGCGGTACGCCTACTCTACCACAGCTAGAACAAGCCGGCAACAAAGAAAGAGAGGCGACACTAAGACCAACCGCGGGCAGGCATCCAATAGATGAAGAG
>NC_046657.1:130864166-130866008 GCF_010883055.1 Belonocnema kinseyi | reverse complement strand
AAGACTCAATATTCCGCGACCCCCTTGACGGCGTGAGATGTACAGTCGCGGAACGGAAGACTTAAGATGCATGCTTTTGTTCATGTTCATAACCTTTCTTGTGCTGATATCAAGAGATCTGAGCTCGTTCTTCGTCCATGGAACTACTCCAAATGAATAGAGTAGTACCGGGAGGGCAAGGATGTTCGTTGCAGATACTTTGTTCCTCGCCGACAGTTCGGAAGACCAAATCTGTCGGATGAGACGTTTGTATCTGCTTCGGCGAGTATCCATTATAGATGTCACATCCTGAATGCGGCTCTGTGGCACGCCCAGGTATGTATAAGTCTCTCCAGCGCAAAGGTGTCGTATGGAGCTTCTATCAACGAGCTCAGGATCTTCAGGGATGCCATTAAGTTTTCCTCACTTCAAATAAACCTTGGCGCATTTGTCTAACCCAAATTCCATTCCAATTTCCTCAGTATATCGTTCGACAATCCCCAGAGCTACATGCAGTTGCTCTCTGTTTTTAGCATAGATCTTAAGATCGTCCACGTAAAATACATGAGTGACCTTGTACTTTCGATCTGCAGGTTTGCCGCACAAGTACCCGTCGGAATGGCGCAGTGCTAGAGATAGTGGCAATAATGTAAGGCAAAAGAGGAGTGGGCTCATGGTGTCGCCCTGAAAGATACCTCTCTGAAACGTGACCTTGTTAGTTCTCACACGATTTTTGCCAGATGAGATAGTAAATCTGGTTTTCCGAAACGGCATCAATCTCTCTATGCGCCCAGCTATTTACGGATGAACCTTTGAGATTTCCAAAAGACAGATGATAAGTCTATGGGATGTCGAATCGAAAGCTTTCCGATAATCAATCCAGGCCATCAATAGATCACGCTGGTAGAATGCTGCATCTTTGCAGACACATCTATCGATGAGCATGTTCTCCCGACATCCGGCCACGCCTTTCATTGAGCCTCGTTGTTCATACATTTTTTGCCACACAGGTTCAATTGCCCGAACAATCCTATCATTTAGGATAGCTGTGAATATCTTATAAAGCGTGTTCAAACAAGTTATTGGCCTGTAGTTCTTCGGGTCAGCTAATTTGCCTATTTTCGGCAGGAGTATTGCGCGCCCTTCCACCAACCACTCTGGAATCGGCTCTTCCGACTTCAAATATGAGGTGAAAATACGGGACAAATGCTGATGGGTTGAAGAAAACTTCTTCCACCAGAAGGTTTTGATACAATCTGGTCCCGGTGGGGAATAGTTCTTCACCCCTCTTAATACTTTTTTAACCTCCTCGGTAGTGATGGGTGGGCATTCTTTATCAGGTGTTATGAGGGCAACACATAACTCCTTGAAGCTATTTATATTTTCTGAGTCTTCGTCCAGTCTATGCTGAACTTCGTAGACTTCTCTCCAAAATACTTCGACTTCCTCTCCTTTGGGTGGGTGTTCGACAGTAACTGGAGAGTCTTGGAAGAGTCGAGATAGGTCAGAGAGAAACTGTTGATTTTCTCTGACCCATCTCTCCCTCCGCTCTAGACTTCTCTTAGCGTCAGATAGTATCCGTATTTTCTCAACAATATGCTGCCTGATGGTCAGCAGCTTTAACTTGTTAAGTGTGTGATAACGGGTCCGAAGTTCGCGCGCGAACTTTCGAATCTTGGGGATAAAATTCCTACCAGATGTGATGTGGTCAATCACATATTGAATACGGGACGCGTACTGTCTTGCCCAGCCTATCTTTATTGGCAAGTTGATGCATTCGTCTTTTGGTTTTATGATCAGCCGTTGGTTTTGTTTTACGGTTCGCATCGGCCAAAGCTCTCGCTGCATTATACACACAATAAT
>NC_046657.1:130850798-130864066 GCF_010883055.1 Belonocnema kinseyi | reverse complement strand
TTAGGGGTGAGCAAAATGCATCAAATCTAATCCATCTCGAGTACTCACTCCTGAAAGCCCGGATTAAGAAAGCACAAGAGAAAAACTTTCGTGAACTGCTCCCCGGTAAGAGGATGCACGGTATCTTCCACAGAAACGTGATGGATCAGTCAATGTCTTGTGATCTAACGCTTGCTTTCCTTAAATCGCCCGGATTCAAGTCTGGTACAGATGGTTTCAGTTTTGCATACCAAGACGGTGTCATTTCCACCTTAACATACCGTCGCCACATTTTGAGCCAAGACATTCCCGATGATAGCTGCAGGGCGTGCCATGCATACCCCGAGCATTTAGCTCACACACTATCTAGTTTTTCAACACACGCGGGAACGACCTACATTCAAAGGCACAATGCGGCACTAAGAGTAATTTATTACCATCTCTGTCACTGCTACGGCATTCACCTTAATATCGCTCCTCTCAATGCTCCTAGGGAAATTGAGTCAATTGTCGAGAATGGGAAGTGCCGCATATACTGGAACTTTATATTCTCGACAATTGTTTCTGTTGCTCTGTCGACGCCTGACATGGTTCTTCTTGACTTCGAGAAGCGAACCATGTTCTTTATCGAATTTTCGGCACCATCTGACAAAAACATCATAGCTAAGGAGAATAAAAAGAAAGAGAGGTATGGAGACCCTATAAGGGAGTTGCAACGATTGTACCCGGAATATTCTGATCGTCCTTATCATCGGCTCTCTTGGAGGTGCCAAGCTTTCACTTGATAATAGCCTAAAAAGCATCCCTGCGTGTCAACAATATGCTAGAACACTTGCGGGAAAAATGCAGAAGGCGGTTGTCCTTGGGTCACTCCGTGTTGTTAGGGTGCACGAGGCTTTTGCTGGATCGTCGTATTGATTCCTTTACAGACTGTAACCACCTATCTCACGGTTGTGAGACGTGGTTATGGCTGAAATTTTTTTTAGAGACTCTCTAGGAAGAGAGTCCAGTGGTTTCAGAACGTGCATATCTCTGGCATGCGCAGTAGTGATCCTGTGTATTCTAAAATTGGCACAGGGCGTTACATGAACTAAAAATAGGCAGGAATAACTACTGCACATGTCAGAGATATCCGCGTTCTGACATCATTGAGAGAGACTGGCCATTCACGTCTCGACCTTCTTATTAGCGCATTTGAGTCAGGGTGAAAAAATGTTCGCGCCAATGCGCGCGTACGCGGGAAAAATGTGGATTTAAATACTTAAACTTTTTTTAAACTAGAAACACTATAGAAATGCACAAATCGAATTGTTCAAATCACATTTCAGAAATAAGACTATCACGCAACGGTACGCAACAGTTGATCATATTGTAACCTAAAAACAAAAAAAGATGTCGATATATATTCTATAAACATTTAATGATCAATATTATAATATTATTTCTATATTAATAAATAGTATAATAAGTATTTGTTATTAATAATTATTAATTAATAATTATTCTGTACATGAAATTTTGCAAAATTTTCATAACAAACACATAAATCGCAATTTTTATAAATTCGAAACGTGATAATTAAACCCTTTCTACTCTAATACTTGTTATCGTCGACACTTAATGTTTTATTATTCTAAATATTCCATTTTTAATTATTAATACTCAAGTTATTTCAGTTTTTATATTTTCAAAAGTGTTTTGATTTTGCTGCACTCAGTGGCGTCAGAACACGGATATCTCTGACATGCGCAGTAGTGATTCCTGTGTATTTTTAAATCTTTTGAATTCACACAAGGCGTTGAATGACCTAAAAATACACAGGAATAACTACTGCGCATGCCAGAGATATCCGCGTTCTGACTCCACTGGATGAATTCTCAAACACATGAAAACACATTGCAGCTCAACCGTTGCAACAGCTGACACACGCATAAATACACACACTGTAATCGTCGCCCATTTTTCACCCGATGGTCAGTATCTCTTCTTATAAGGTCTCTTAACTTATTGTGACACAAAGCTTCACATCGAGTTAAAAATTTGGGATAATAAATGAGTAGCACTAAGAAAGTTGGTTCTGGTTCTAAATATTTGTAATATCGAAAAAAATGTTTGTCAATAATTTATTTTTGCTTTTTGCATAATTAATCAAATTTAGGACCAAACCCACCTTTTTTAAAACTATTTATTTATTCTTCAAAATTTGGAACTCGATGCGGCGCTTCGTGTAAAAATAAGTTAGAAAATGAAAAAATTGTCGGTAAGATAGGAATACAGACCACGAAAACATTAGCGACAAGGACGGCAGAGAGAAAAAAACTACAATAAAACCTATCTTTTTTCGGATTCTGAAGGTCTGAAAACGTCGAGATTTAAAAATGTAAAAATTTTGTATTTTTGGCTCACCATACTATGCACAGTGGACTGATTTTCCTGGTTTTATTTTTCAATAATGGCCAGTATCAAATTTGGAAAGAGAACCTTTGCTTGCGATTAATTTTTTTTATCTCAGTGCAGCAATATAGAAACAAATCAACTGCTTTATGAATTTCTATCTGAAGAAAAAATAGCTGAAATAAACGCACTGTTGGCTATTATTGCGACAACGACACTTATTGAATAAAAATATTTCTTAATATTTAACGTTATTATTATAATCAATCTTTATAAACAAATAATTAGCTGTGTTTTTTATCATCGCACAATTTTCAAAAATCATATTGATAAAATTTATCATAAAAGTCATATTTTGTAACGGAATGCTCAATCATGCATAAAGAAAAACAATTTTCGATAACAATTCAACAAAATTTATAAGACTGATTTACATAAATTCATATTAATTTACGAATAACGATTTTTAGTGATAAATCCTGTAAACAAATTTCTAAAGCGGTTTCTTCCGCACATGAAAAAATGTTTTGAATTATTGTTGGAATTACCTTATTTATGATTATTTATGAACGGAATTGATAAGAAATGCACTCGATTTTTTTTATGCAAAGTTTTGTAAAATTCGTTTCGAATTGATAATTCTGAAATACAAAAAAGCTGTTTTTTACATAAATTATCTGACAATAAGTTCAAAGTGATTTTAAAATTACAAAAAAATCACACTGTGCCGTTTCCTCGAAGAAAAAAGAAATTTTCTTTAATTATTGTTGGTGTCGGCTTGATAACATGAAAATTCTCAAGGAAAATATAGCGACGATCATTTTTTATAATTGTCATAAATAAATCACAATGAACAATATTTTTATAATATACAATAAAAATATAGCTAATTGACTAACTAACAAATTGTTTTGTCGAAACTATTTCCGTTTTCAATAAATTTGTGTACAATCATAAATAATTAAATTTTTAGATTTTTTTTGCAAATTTCTAAAAGTTAATGTTCTAAGATATAATATTTTTGTATTGAATAGTAAAAGTTTGAACGGAATTGTCTTAATACTTTGAAATATTTTTGAAACGTTTTCATACGAAACGTTTTTATATAGAGATAATAATTATAATATTCTCTTAATGCAATTCGTGATAACAATCACAGATATTAAGGTTTGATCAATGTTCTTAGCACAATAGAATAATCAAGCTAAGACAAAAAAAAATTGTTTACAAGGAGAGGCCCAATTATGAAAATTTTTTATTGAAGTTTTTATTGAAAATTAGGAAAATTTTTATATCGGCTAATATCCAGTTTTAGAAACACTAGTATTATCAGATAATTTTAGGCCAGAAATGGCGTTTTGTTTTTGGAATTGAATTCAGGAATTTGTTCCTAAAAAAGTAATCATCAAAGAAAAATAAGGTTTTCTTCTACGTAAAATGACCATCTATATTTTAAAAGCAAGTTTATATTATTTTTTTTTAATTGAAAAAAAGGTTTTTAGTAACTTTCAAAAGACGATTTTCGAAATCCATGAAAATTGAACTTCCATATTCTTGAATGATTTATTTAGAATTGATTCACTTTTTTTAATCAAGCTCATCTTTTTTTAATTTAGAAATTCAATATTTCGAAAACAAGTTATTATTTTTTATTTAAATAAAAAATGTTACTTTTGATCATTATTCGCAACCGTGCCTGTTTCAGTTTGAGTTTACAGTCACTTGAGATTGCATACTTCCACATTCTGTTTCTCGAAACTGAATATTATTTTTGTAATCATATCTTTTTGGTCTTAATTCAGAAGCACTGCAGTTTTGCAGTAAAATTTATTTTTGTCTTTCAATGTTAATTTCGATTTTAAAGAATGTTGTTTCGCTCTTCTGAAAAATTCAGATTTTGCTGGTTATCTGGTTTTCTACTGAAACCCTTCAATTATACTTAACATAACGCCCTGATCAGTATAATGTGGCTTGTTATACCGGCCAGTGATTAGGTTTATTGCTGGTATTTAACCATATAATGAATGTAGGTAACTAATTTTTATTAAATTTTATCAAACAAGTTTTGGCATTTAGCAGTAAAACTGGGATTCAATTTGATCGAACAGTTTTTGACTTATACTGTCTATTATATTCATAACTTTAATCACGCGGTTGTGTTGTTTTATAACATTTGAATGCTGTCACCAAACACTAAAGTTAACGAATAAACAAGCAGAAAAAACATTTTGCAAAATTATTTGTTTATACATTTGATCACTGAGAAAAGAAATAAAAAATCGCTAACCACGGTTTTCCTTACAATTTAATGTTGAGCATTTCTGGAAAAAGAAACTTTAAATTCGATTTCAACACATGTGTGAACTTCAAAGAAGTACTCATCAGAAGATAAGAAAATGTTTTTCAACAATACTTACATGATGGACAATTAGTCCTGAAGCACTCGAGTTTCGTGAAACCCCAACTCTCGTATTTAAGATTATGAAAAATACAAACTTTAAAAATGCCAGGGTACTGAAAAAAAGTTTTAATTTATTGCCAAATTTGATCACGGAAATCTGACTGCAGATATCAGTGGAGCGAAGAAAAGTTATGCACTAGGAAATTGTATTCGTACGGAAACGATGCCTTTGTAGAATACTAAGAAACCAAAACTTGATGTTTTTAAATCGTTTGGTAGCCCTGTATCCTCTCTTTTATTATAACTTTAAATCATATCTATCAGAATTGTTGGTATGAGAACAAAAATTGTAGTGAATTTTTGTTGCCTTCTTTTTCTAAGAATATTTTCGCAATTTTAGTGCAAAATAAGAAAGCGGTAATTAGATTTGGTATTTGCAACCTGATTTGAAATTGTTTTTTAAATCAATATATGAGACAAAAATACATATATGAAGGCGAGATCCAAAATGTTACTACCGCTTCCTTTCTTTGTGTGGCAGGACTTCAAAAACTAATTACATAAAAAAGGCGAGTTTGGCCGGTTTTTACATTTTTTCAAATGACATAGTTAATGCTCTTCAAAGAATTATGCGCTATTTTAAAGACCTTTTAAGGAGTACAGTTTTCGTATAAACTCTTTTATGACAGAAAAATAAGTTTGTTGCAAAAAACGGGAAACCTTTTTTGGTTACCTTCAATGATTGTTCATTTATGAAGTGAAATCGAAATTCGAGTGGCAAAAAGTCTTTCGTTTTAGGTTTTAGAATTGGAAAAATCCACAGTCAATGGAATGCATCAATTAAATTAGCAATATAATTGTTTTAAAATCTAGAGAATACCATTAAAAATTTACCTCGATGCAAAGTAATTAATTTAAAGTTCACTTACAGGGCATCCAGCTGTACACGCTGCCCAGGTCGTATATCGCTGCAAAAAATATAATTAGAATTAGAAAAGGTAAGCTATTTATTAAAGTTAATATAATTTGATAATTAGAAAAACAATTTCGCTTCACGAAAGTTACAAGTGATTTTTGATTTTTTAACATCAAGCGCACGTGATCAGTTCTTCCGGAAAAAGTATCCGCAAAGTGCTTTGCGTAGGAGAATATCGTCAGGGTCGTAAGCCTTTTTGACATTTTCCCATATATTCCCTTTAAGAAATAGTTTAATTAATTATAGAGCATTGTTAGAAACGTATGATGATAATAAACTTTTTTTAATGCATGGAGAATTGATTCAACAAAAAAAGAAAAAATTTATGGGAATTAAAAGAAAAATGCTGACAAGGTTGGACCTTGCTGTCTTGGTTGGACCACTGCTGATTGTTGACGAAGTGTATACACGAATGATTAAAACTTAACAAATATAAAGCCAAGTTTTCTTTTTATTTTAATGCATTTTCTCTTGCATTCAATTCATGCTATGAAGTTATTGCCGTTTAATTTTTGAGGCATTATTTTCAAGCAAATAGTGCACAAGTCTGCATCTTCATTTTCAACCAAAGAAGTGTCTTCCTGCACTTTTTTGGGTGGGCTACCTCGTTTAGATAGCGTTTTAATGGCCGACTTTCTTTTGGTTGATGCTGAAATTATTTAGGCTTTTTTGAAGCGTCTAGTTTTTGCTGTTTTTCATGTAATAATTCGAGTCTCTGTGAAGAAGTCAAAACTGTCAAAACTATTTCAAAACTAACTAAAATCAGCTTTATCAGGATTGTTTGTTCGCCTATTGCGAGAAGTCCTGAAAAAAGCAACATTCATGAATTTTTAGTTTATTTTGTCTATATTCCATCATAAATTACTTTCTTAACGATTGATGTAATTAAAAACTGAAGAAGCGATGCTATTATCCTGATTGAAACAAAAAAATTAGGGTGGTCCAATCCTGCTTACACATATAGGGTTTGTCCGGAAAGTAATAGGACTGAGTCGATTTAAAACAATTTATTGAGCCATTCGTTACAATTCCTTAAAAACTTTCAAAATAGGCTCCTTCTGCGTCGATGCAGAGCTGCCAGCGCGATTTCCACGCATTGAAGGCGGTGTGAGCCGGGGCGTTGTCGTGGTGCAACTTCCAGTAGGCTGCGATGTCTTGTCTGACCCGACAATTAAACGAACGTTTGGGCAATTAAACGAATACTCAGTCGACGGTCTGAGTTTAAAACTTTGCGCACACGAGGCACATTGTGGGTGTTTGTCGAAGTCGAAGGTCTTCCAGCACGGTCTTCATCGGCGACCTCTTCCCGGTCCTCCAAAAAGGCCTGGTGCCACCGAAACACACCACTTCTTGCTGAAGCAACATCTGGGTAAGCCTACTTGATCATATCAAACGTCTCTGTCGCAGATTTACCGAGTTTCACACAGAATTTAATCGCGTAACTCTGCTCTAACGAACGCTGCATTTTCGGCTTGCACTACTCACAGAAACACGTCACGTGGAAATGCCTGTCCTGACTCTCCAAGTGATCGGAGACAACTGACCAGCCGCTCGTTCGTTAGCTAGGAACGCCCTCTACCAAATCCAGTCGGTACGCGCACGCTCCGAAGTACAGTCGCGGCGGAAGGAAATCAGTCCTATTACTTTCCGGATAAACCCTGTATGGTCCAACCTTGATGAGAAACACCATAACCGCATCCCGTTATATCAGAGCCAAACTGATTAGAAAATTAAATATTCCCCTTAGCATCTTGATAAACGTCAACCACATAACGCACATATATGCCTAAGTTGACGTTTGCATTGTATTTTAACAAGTTCTGCGATTCTTTGTACGGGTGGTTCAAAAATTTTTTCATTATCGCGAAGGACTTGAGTACACAACGCTTTTCATAAACATGCTCCGAAACTAGCAATGCCTAAAAACCATTCGCTTCCATCAAAAGTAGTTTTGCCAGGCTTCCATGTAGATGGTGCCAGTGGTCTTATATGAAAAATTGCAAAGGTCCATCCTAGACTATAGTTCAAGCCTGGCGACATTCGCCTACTTATAATATTCCTTTGTACTTTTTTATTTGACTTGATTTACAACTTTTAGGTACCGCAAAGAACTTTACGTATATTTCCTCATTTTATTCTAATATTTTTCACAATTTAAGCCACTTTAAGGATCATTTTTCTTAATTAGCATTTTAATGTACATTAAAATTATTAGGTGCAACTTACCTCCAAGGTAGATTTTCCTGATTCTTGTCCGTTGTAGGGCAGAGGATCCTAAGAATCAATGATAAAAACACCCTCTATTATATAGCAGTGAGAAGAAGGTTACTTGGATTTAAGGAATTCAGTACTGAATCCGTCCAATTATATGATTTTTGGATGAAAAAAATTTCTTCTTTTAACTAATACTGTTTTTCAAATAAAATATCATCCTTCTCTAACGCATTTTTTTACATAGGACCTAGGAAATACTCGATCGATTTAAAGAAATATTTGTTTTATTTTTTAAAAAAACGTTGCCTCACTTAAAGAAATTTTTTTTTAATGAAAAAAATTCTACACTTAATATAGAGTCAAACAAATTTTTGTTTAATTAAAAAAGAGTACAAAAACTTGATAGACTAAATTAAAACTTACCGGTGCATGGACAAATGTGGCCAAAGACAAAGCTGCGATGGCTTCAAAACAAAAAATAAACAGAATTATTTCTTTACTAATTGCAATTGAGTGTCATATTATATCATATGCTACTGGTCTGCAAGTTTCACTCGAAAAACGTGGTCGAAAACCATACAATAATACTTCAATGGGATAAGTATGTTATACCTTTTTTAAATTACTGTTCTTTTTCTTGTGTGCTTTCAAAATACCAAAAAAATTTTGCTTTAAATCCTTGCACTACTTGAAGAACCATAATGGAATATGCTAAAGTCTGATGAAGTTTGGCCAGAAGATAATATAATAAATTTACAACAGAGCTAGATGAAGTTTTTTATCTGCATGTCTTTCTATAATGCAAATTTATTCATTTTAATTGGAGAAGTAATTTTGATAAGGGCTTTAGTACTCTGGCTAATCTAGAATCAAGGTATAGCACAAGCCCTGTTTTAATTAACATTCTAGTTGTGACGAGCTTTTTATGCACCTGCCACACTCTATCCGAAACCAGATGATTTAATTAGTTGAGTAGATTCATCTAAGAGCATTTATCCTTTGTTGTTAACATACCATTATATTATTTGGTTAGGAAACATGATTTAAAAAATAATTAAAGGTAAGCTTGAAAAAAATGGAATACAAATACAATCAGAATTTTCGATGAATATTATGGAGAAAAATCTGCCTGTCGCGCGGACACATTCTTATTACGCGCTTCGCGCGCGACTCGCTTCCCTCGCTGGTTTAAGCGCGCCTAAGGCGCGCGCGTGACGGTTCACGCACTTCACGCTCGTTGTTTGCATTTCTCCCACATTCGTGCACAGACCTTTTAAAATCAAAGGTCGAAGGATCAAAACTGTAATTTTGAGATTGCGAAGTCCTCTTTTGTTAAAACTTTTTAGGCTTTAACGAACGCATCATCACGTATCTCGTGCTTCACACTCGATTTTGTCCAAAATTTCAAGTTTTTTACAATATGCCTAACACATTTATAGTAAATGTAATTATAAATTTTTTGTGTAGCTCTGCCAGGGATTGCTTATTCAGATTTTAAAAATAAAGCACAGATTGTATTTATCATGATTAATTTAATATTTGTTTTTATATTGCATTACTTTTTATCCTTAGCTGTGCAGAAACATGCATCAATCCAATAAATTTATATCATGACAATTCATAATATGCATGAAAATTAAAATATACTTATTCTTATTGCTTTGTTTTTAAAAAATTTTTAATCTTGTTTTTTACGATTCAATAAAAACTACTCTTCCTATCAACAAAACATTCGTGAAAAACTTATAAATCCTTTTGTTCTAACTTCATGAATTTTTATGAAAATTGTCTGGTTAACGAACTCGATTTTTGTTTTTGGAACCTCAAACTATGTGCCAAAGCACAGTACAATCCGAATATTTTTCCGAAAGTTATCGAGTATGCAGATAACCACAATAGTATTTATTTTTTGTGCGACCAAAATTTGAATTTTTGACTTTTTAAACATAATTCAAAAAGTTAATAAACTACTCTTGTAGGACCTTAAAAAAGTAATGTGTCTCTCTCAATGACTTTTCCCCATATCATGGTTTGTTTGGCTTTAAATGTCTATTTTCGTTTGGTTTTTTGGATTTTGAGAATCCTATAACTTTGGTCATTTTTATTCTATCAAAGAAAAGTCATGGGCATAAATTGTACATATTTTTGTGTACCGTAAGTGGCTGTCGGTGAAATTTTCAAATTTAAAAAAAATTCGTCTCAAACATTTTGAAATAGCTCTAACTTTTTGAATTTTTATCAAATATGCTTGTTTAATGAACTTGATTTTTTCTTTTTATTCACTTAAACTGTGTGTCAAAGCACAATCCAATCCGACTACTCTTTCAAGATTTATCCGATATACAAACAACCACAACAAAAACAACGACGATCATGACGTCGCCGGACAGACAGACAGAGAACCACGTAACAACTTGTTTTTCTGACTGAGGGGCCTCAAAACGTCGACATTTGATGATATTCGCACAAGTAATTTTTCGCATTAAACTAATACATTCTCATTATGGATGAAAATGTAAAAAAATCAGGAGGATCTAAGGACTGATGTTTTTAATGTACGTAAGTGTCTTCCCATTATATGCAACCACGGTCGCGAGATCATGGGCGGACCTTAGCACTAGGCGCGAACGAAACGCGCAGTCGCGAGCGACCCCACCCACGCAATGTTATAGCGAGAGGAGAGATGCGATCTTTAAAAATTGGATTCTCGGATCCGAAAAGGCATTAGGCAGTGTTCCCAATTTTGGCAACTTTTAGAACTTTTAGAAGAAATTACTTTTGATGTATTTTCCCATCATTATTTATCATAAATATTACATTTGAACATTTATATAATGTAAAACGCGCGCTAAGAGTAACTAATTTGGTTGTTGGCGTGACGCAAATGCAGTTTGAAGATGTTTGGACAAGAAAAGACGTGTTCAGTATGTTGAAAACGGCTCACGCAGGAGCCGTTCGTGCACGCGCACATAGCGCTAACTAATCTCGTGCGATCTGTCGTGCTGCTGCGGTGTTACGTTACGTACCACTTACCTATCAGACCGCCGTTCCAAATGCAGAAGTTTGCGACGATGCCAATTTGGCTTATTATATTATTTAATTATATGTATATGCCCAGTGGGCACAAAGTTTGGAGACGTCTTTACGACATAGTTGCGACATCTTCACGACAACTTTACGACATCCTATGTCCATGTCGTTAAGGTGTCTTTACGATATCGTAAATAAGTCGTATGATCCGACGGTGTCTTTAAGATATCGCAAAGACATTGAAAGGACATTGACATAGGATGTCGTAAAGATGTCGTGAATACGTCGTAGTGATATCGTAAAGACGTCGCCCAATTTTGTGCCCACTGGGTATTTATTTCTTTAAATTATAATATACAGAAAATACATATAAATAACTGCGAAGCTTATCAAGGATATTCGAAATGTTAAAAAAATGTTACATACTAAAATAGCTTTTAATACTGGCTTTCTTTGAACAGGCATAAACGCTATGTTCTCTCCGTAAATACATCAATATTAGCAACGTCGCAAACTTCTGCTTCTCGAGCGGCGGTCCGATAGGCGAAGGGTACGTAGCCAGCTCGCATCGCAGCAGCTCGCACGCGATTGGTTGGCGCTTTGTGTGTGCGCACGAACGGCTCTCGCGTGAGCCGTTTCAAGCATGCTGCACACGTATTTTCTGGTGAAACCAGGTTAAAAATTTTTTTATTGCGAGCAATGCCATTGACTTGCTCGCTGCCGAGTGAGAGAGATATACGGAGAAACAGATACATGCTAAGGTGTCGTACTTCTGAAACCGAGTGTCAATCGATTCTAAATTACTATCCATGCGAACAGGTTAGAACGTTGCACTCTCGAAGCCGAGTATGAGGGTAGTACGAGGAATACGAGGAATACGGAATACGAGGATCATTGGACATGACCTTCCGCGTTTTCTGTGGGAATTTTCTAATTATGTTGGGAAGACTTAACTACTTTAGGTACGAGATTTTGTCATTGTGACTCGACTTGAAATATTTTTTCCAAGCATCTTAACAGCAGAGGCGAATAGGTTAGAGTTACGGTCTCGATTCCGAGTACGTAATCCATCTACATCTAGCCTGAGAAACTCACTATTGTCATTGAAAACCTTCGAATTAGATAACCTTAACGTTTCTTTGCGACTGTGACATTTTTAGAGTACAAAACTGTCCAAGATTTTTACATTCTCATCCTAATGAGAAGGTATTGGTTTCATGTGAAATTTCACTTTGTCGGTTTTTATTAAATATTCACGTTCTGAGACCCACTGAGTCAGAAAAAACGATCTTTACGATAGTGTTTGTCTGTCTGACTGTCTGTCACTTTTTTAAACGTGCAAAGAAAGAACAAGTTCGTAAACCAGCTATTTTGGATCAAAATTCAAAAAGTGAGCGCGTTTTCAAAATGAAAAAAAGTCAAGAAAAGAAAATTATTAATTTTTGAAAGCCCTGCAAGACTATGATAACAGCTTTTTCAATTTGGTCGAAAAGTTGAAAATTCCATAGGGGGAGGGTCGGTAAGGCCGGTTTTTGGCCTAATTTATTTTTGGCCCAAAAAATCTGAAAAAATCATGGTAGTATCTTATAAGTATCCCGAGTCGATTGCACGCTAAATGGACTACTCTCCACCCCCCAGCCACCCCTACAAATATAGGAAACACCACTACCCACCAACTGTATTTTCGAGAGATTTGACACTCTTCAACATGTATTCTGAGGTTAGCTCGGATTTACTATGGTTTTCGAGGTCGCCGAATACAAATCTGGCGTCCTTTGACTTTTATCGCGTCAGGTTCAAGGTCATTGGAAGGTCAAATCGAGAGAAAACGGTAAAAGAATCCAAAAAATTACGTTATAGCTTTTTGGAGTCGCTAATTACGAATCTGGCATCCGTTGAACTCTATCGCTTCAGGTTCAAGGTCATTTGAAGGGCATTTGAAGGTCAAATCGAGAAAAAACGGTAAAATTTTTTTTTTAAATGTTATATGTTTTTGGGGACGCTGATTACGAACCTGGTGTCCGCTGACCTATAAAATATTTTTTTAAAAAATTTTTTACCGTTTTTTCTCGTTTTGACCTTCAAATGACCTTCAAATGACCTCGAACCTGAAGCGATAGAGTTCAACGGATGCCAGATTCGTAATTAGCGATTCCAAAAACCTATAACGTAATTTTTTGGATTTTTTTACCGTTTTCTCTCGATTTGACCTTCCAATGACCTTGAACCTGACGCGATAAAAGTCAAAGGACGCCAGATTTGTATTCGGCGACC